>NC_012878.2:6691360-7000223 GCF_000003195.3 Sorghum bicolor | reverse complement strand
AACCGTTTCTTTAGCTCCTAAAAATTCTCTTGGCACTTATCTGACCAAATAAATTTGGCACTCTTCTCTAGTAGGGCTATCATGGGCTTTGCTAACTTAGAGAAGCCTTCAATAAATCTCCAATAATATCTAGCTAGTCCCAGAAAGCTACAGATTTCACTAGCATTGGTCGGAGGCTTCCAATTTAGCACATCCTGCACTTTACTGGGGTCTACGGCTATTCCACCGTTAGAGACCACATGTCCCAAAAATGAGACCTCATCCAACCAAAACTCACACTTGCTTTTCTTGGCATACAATTTATTCTCTCTAAGCTTTTGCATGACCAGTCTCAAATGTTCAGCATGCTCTTCTTTTGTTTTGGAGAAGATTAATATATCATCAATGAATACTACCACGAACTTATCCAAATATTCCATGAACACCTTGTTCATCATATACATGAAGTATGCAGGTGCATTGGTCAGCCCAAATGACATGACTGTATACTCATACAAGTCATACCTTGTGGTAAAAGTTGTCTTGGGTATGTCAGTTGCACGAATTTTCAACTGGTGGTAGCCAGACCGGAGGTCAATTTTGGAGAACACACATGCTCCTTTCAATTGGTCAAATAAGTCATCTATTCTAGGCAGTGGGTACTTGTTTTTAATAGTGACTTCATATAATGACCGATAATCCACACACATCCTCCTAGTGCCATCTTTCTTATCAACAAAGATTACCGGTGCACCCTAGGGTGAAGAACTAGGACGAATAAACCCTTTTTCTTGCAATTCTTTAAGCTGTTTCTTAAGTTCCTCTAATTCATTTACCCCCATTCTATATGGTCTTTTTGCTATGGGTGCAGTTCCAGGTAAAAGCTCAATAAGAAATTCAATGTCTCGGTCTGGTGGCATACCTGGCAACTCGTCCGGGAACACATCTGGGAACTCGTCCACCACCTAGTCTTCTTGATTTTCACCACTCAACTGATTCACTGTAGGAGTCGGCTGAGGCTGCACTGTCACGTCCACACTTATTATGTCCCCACCTGGTGATGTCACCACCACAGACTTTTCCTGACACTGAATTACTGCCCCATGCTGCTTCATCCAATCCATTCCAAGTATGAGGTCAATTCCCATGGTTCTTAACACAATAGGTTTCACCTTGAAATCTACCCCCCTTAAGGATATACTAGTGGAGGGGCTCCAGTAATTAGCTGGCATGTTGCCTCCCGGTGAATTTACTAGCATAGAATTTTTTAGTGCACAAAGTGGGATGCTATGCACTCTAACAAATGCTTGGGAGATGAAAGAATGTGAAGCACCAGAATCAAACAGTACTGTAGCGGGGATGGAGTTGATGTTGAACGTACCCATCATAACCTCAGGTGCTTCCTGAGCTGTGTCAGTGGAGACATGGTTCACCCTTCCAGAAAAAGGAGGTCGAGCTGGCCTCTGATTGCTGTTCTGGTTTTGTTGGGCTGGTGGATTCTACTTCTTGGGGCACTGGTATGCATAGTGTCCCACCTCTCCGCAGCGGTAACAGGCATTGGGGTTGCCACTGGGTGCTGCACTCTTGCCAGGAGCATTGTTGGGCACTCCTTGGCGTGGTGCTTGGTTGCTGGCCTGTTGTTGGGGGTGCTGTTGACTCTGATTTCCATACTGCTGCTGGTGACATGGTTGGTTCTGGTGGCTGTACTGCTGGTGGTACTGAGGGCGCTGAGAAAACTGACCACGGTTCCATTGATTCGGTGGTCCTTGATTGCGCTGAGGGAATCCCTGTTGAGGATACGCACGTGGGCGAGTGTTGCTGCCCGACGACTGCCCTTGGAGCTTTCTCTTCTTTGCGTCCATCTCCTTGCGCTTGTTGTCGATGACAATAGCGCGGTTCACCAATTCTCGAAAACAAGGATAGGTGTTGCTCATCAGCTGCAGCTGCAGTCCATCATACAAACCCTTTAGGAAGAGGCACTGCTTGTCGGAGTCCCTGGCCACCTCATACGGAGCATATCGTGACAATTGTGCAAACTTGTCACGATACTCACTGACTGTCATCGATCCCTGCTTGAGAGACCGGAACTCTTCTGCCTTCAGTTCGGTCAGGCCCTCCGGAATATGATGAGACCTGAACCCTTTAGTAAACTCCTTCCAGGTGACTGGCGGAGCATTGTTCGGGCGTCCATATTGATAGGACTCCCACCACTCCTGAGTAGGTCCTTGCAGCTGGCCCGAGGCGTACAACACTTTCTCCAGGTCGCTGCATTGGGCTATGTTCAGCTGCTTCTCGACTGCTTATAACCAGTCGTCTGCCTCCAGTGGATCAGAGGTATGGGTGAACACCGGGGGACGTCCTTTCAAGAACTCCCCATGCTTGTCACGAACCTGAACCGGCGGTGGTGCTGCTACTGGTTCATTGTTCATGCGGTTCATCATGGCTTGCATCAGATTGGCTTGCATACCCATGAGTTGCTCAATAGTCATCGGCGACGGCGGTGGTGGTGGATTCTTACACCACGTCCACTGCCACGACCGCGGCCACGACCACGTCCACGACCAGCGCCTGCTCCTTCAGCGTCCATCTGCTTCCAACAAAGATTCACGGCTTTTAGTGACCTTCCAAAATAATTATTCATCGCTTATAATGAATAAAAGTAAGACTAGCAGTTTTCTGTACCAGTTTCAAACTCAGTAGGTTAGTAATTCGTGCTTATCTCAGACTCTAGAGATCCAATAGGAACATGGTATACATCGTTCGAAAGGTTAGGAAATTCTCTACAAACTTTATTCAGACCTCATTTACTGGTTCCATCAGTAACATAATAAAAATTGTAGTTTATCAGGTTCTGCTCTGATTCTCAGTCTGCGCAGATACAACAGATTAAATTGGACATAACTCACAGTACCGAACAGATAATGAGGTGATTCCAGTTGGAGATGAAAGATATGCCAGTCTAATTTTCACCATAGAAATTTCGTAATTTTTGACCACACCAATTATGAGATACAGAATAAACATCACAGACTGCTCCAGAATCAGCATGACTGAGACAAAGACAAAGTAACCCAACCTCACATTAATCAACATTTACTTCTATGATTAGACTTTAGAAACATGCGGACAGACCCACATGTTCCCACAATCAAACAAAAACTCCAAATCATAATTGTTCATCATCACAAACAGCAACACACTGAAAGTTCACACACCACACATAACCAAACCTCTCGTTCTAGCGTCTAGATAGTAAGTACTGGGACATCTAGGGAGCTCTATCCTGCAAAACGAACTTGCGGGGCTTCTTCTTGTTGATGGGTGGCTGTCCAAGCTGACCACGCAGCTCATCCACCTGCTGCTGGAGGCGCTTCCCCGCCTGCTGTGAAACACACAGCTCCTGCCTAAGTGCCACATTCATCTCATGAAAGGCACTAACGTGCCTCACTGTCGTGTCCAGGGTAGGGTCACCGGCAGGAGGTGCCAGGACATGCCATGTCCTGCCATCTGGGTCGTTGCAGGGAAGGAACCGGTACCTATCCTCCTACATGGCCTCGAAACAGCGGCCATGGTAGTGAAAGTACGCAGCTTGGGCTGCATCCTCCATACTCTCATAGGCGGAACCACGCCTAACCTTGCTCTCATGGATGGACTCCACCTCATCCGAGTTGTCGACGTTGTTCCGAGCTGTGATGATCACCTCGGCCTTCCAGTAAGTGTTCTCCAGCGGGTGCCTATGCTCCGAGCAGAGGTAGCGGACGGTGGCAGCAAACTCCGGGTAGTAGCTCACCAACACACCCGTGAGCAGAGTGTGGTAGTGAGCGTCCTCGTCAGCCTCCATGAACTTGTTCCTGGAGGTCCATCCCATCTCTGGGACGACCTGTGGGTGCTGAGGCGTCTGTGCAGAACCTGTAGACGCGTGCGGCGCAGGCGCAGGTGGAGCAGGCGGAACTAGAGCGGCGACCTGCGGGATCGGTACCGCCACCGGAGTAGGTGCTGAAGGTGTAGGCGTAGGAGACCCCAGGTCCATGGGTTCCTCCTCCTCGCCGCCAGCAGAGGCGACGACCTCGGACTCAGGTACAGGTGCTGGTGCAGGTATAGGTGCAGGTACTGGTGCTGGTGCAACTGGCGGAGCACGAGCGGCAGTGAAAAGTGCACGGTACATGGCTGCGCTGCGACGAGGCATCTATAAATTTTATTTTAAATATTAGAATCAATATATTTACATAAATAGAACAGTGGATAAGAATATAAAATTTTTATAAAATAACAAGAAGGTGAAGTAAGCAGTGAAATAAATAAAGCAAAAGAAAACCCTAAAATCGACCGTTTCTACCTAGGTTTGCGTCCTACAGTCAGCGTTGCTTTAATACCAATTTGTCACACCCAAATTTAAGGATAAATTTGAGTACAATAAACCTCATGTGTGCCCTAGGAATAGTTGCGCACACAAGTTGACAAATTACAAGCGTATCATCACAAGTGTCTTACACAACGATTATTACAACACGAACATCAAAGTCTGGCATAAGTGGAAATAAAACTCATATCAAACTAAAGCTTGGTAGCTCCAACACAGGGACGACCGACTGGGGGATCGCCAACCTAGAAGCCCTCTGGAAATTCTTCATAGTAGCTTTCATCTGTTACCCATCCGGGATTTTGTCCAAAAAGAAATATAGAGACAAACATGAGTACATCTCGTACTCCGCAAGCATAACATAGGATTTTATGTGGCTCAAAAAGGTCAGACACTGGCTACTGCAGTCAGCATTTTAATTGGTCAATGATTTATGCTTAAGCTCCCAATTAGCCCACAAGAGTACATGACAATAACACCGTTAACCTTCACGGCTAACACCATCACGGTTAAACCACATTAATCATCATGATCAATGCGTCATATTTTCATAAGTCATTCCCCATAACCATCCACACCCAACTATTTCGTACGGGTCCAAGGCCGCTCATGTCCGAGAGCACGGCTAGTATACCAGTTTGATCAAACTCTGCGCAGAGGTGTGCACTTTTTCCGTAAGTCATGTTACCCATGCCCGAGGTTTGCAAGACGCACTAACACTGTCAAGGTGAGCGGGCAAGGAACACTATGAAGCCTTCCATAGGCCTCGTCTAACCAGTTAGGGCCGCGAGGTTTCCTCGGCAGGCAGATATAGAGGACCCCCTTTCCTATGGCACATTTCCATCACGGCTATACACATAAGAACATAAGCAGTACTATACCCAAAGTGACAAGCCCCTCTTGTGCCCTTTTAGGTAACCTCTAACCAGCTAGATGAGATCCTACTACTGACCTAAAGTTAGAGCCATATAACCATCACGGTTGCACTGTAAGTCTGAAAGCCCAAGTTTGGTTTTGGTAATTAATGACACCAAGTTGCTAATGCCCTGTGTTTAAGTGATTTGAGTTAGGCATAGCAACACATGTGATGAAGGTGCATGGTGGCATGGAAAGGTGGCCACATGATTACAAAGAGATGAAGCATGATGTGGAGATCATGATGATAGACAAGGGAGAAAGTGAACAAGGCAAAGGTATAAACATAGGGTTTTACTTTTGCCGGTCTAAGATGAGTAGAGAAGTGATTGACCGGGTTTAGGATAGATAGCCGACTATCAAGAGGGGAAATCACGGTCATCTCTCGAATCAAGTGCTACTAGGTCTACATCTTGAGCATATGCATTAGGATCTAGTAAAGTGCTAACATAACTCCTTTGGTGAAAATGTTTGAGAAAAGCTAACACACTTGCACCTTGGTGATGGACACTTGTTGGTGTTACACATTTGCAAAGGAGGTGGAGTTCCTAGGGTTGAGAGGGGTGTGGGTTCCTCTCTCCCTCCCGCCGAGCTTGCTCGGCGGGATTCGGCTCTTTTGAGAAAAATAAGTGTATATTTTCTATTGCGCCGGTGGGAAATTTTGAGAAGTCGCGGGAGTGTTTTCTCACTGAGAAACACTCACCGGACGCTGAGTGCGGAGGCACCGGACGCTGGCCTCAGCGTCCGGTGTGCTTGACCCTGCTAGGGTTAAGCACCGGACGCACTCTGAGAGCGTCCGGTGGTAAGCGTCCGGTGTGAGGGGTTTTTGCAACCCTCTCTGCGCACGAGTCCGGTGAGCACCGGATCGTCCGGTGCCCAGCGTCCGGTGAGGTCGCGAGTTTGACACCCTCTCTGCGCACGAGTCCGGTGAGCACCGGACCGTCCGGTGTGGACTTGCAGAGCGTCCGGTGTGTTGCAGGTAGCCGTTAGAAACTGACGCGCGAGATTCAAGTTCGACACGTGGCCAACTCCAGTGCACCGGACGCAAGGAGTCGAGCGTCCGGTGCTCACTTAGTAGTGTCGGTGTTTTCCCCCCGGGGGGTCACACCAACGAGTAAATTTGTATGAGTGCTCCCTTTCCCAGATGGTGATATAAGAAGACACGGAGATTTATCCTGGTTCGGGCAAGAGAAGGCCCTACGTCCAGCGGGGGTGGGGAGAGTTTGTATTATCTTGCACCTAAGTGCTTGTACAGGGGTGAATACAAGTGCCGTGTGAAGTGTGGAGCTCTACTGCGTGTGAGCGTGGTCCTCTCCATTCTATTCCTGAGTCCCTCCTTTTATAGTTCCAAGGAGAGACCCAGGGTACATGTATAGGTGTCAGAATAGGAGTCGATAGCAGCATGGGGCGCTGACCTACTCGAGGCTTCCGTACTGGCATGGCCTCGAGCCGTCCCGTCTTAGTAGCCTGGTGATGATTACGCGTGCCCTTGCATTCTGCTCTGCGCGCCGTCCTGGATTGGTTTACTGGATGTACGTCCGTACGATCCGACGGCAAATCCGGCGGAGTGGTTGGGATGTAGTCAGTCGACGCCCAACTCGTCTCCTGGAAGGATCCCTGTCTGGTCGAGGGTCGGACGTCGTACGACGTCCTGATGTTGAAGCGCTGACCTTGGCCATCTCGAGGGGGTCTTGATTAGACACTCCATCTCCGTTTCCCGCGTCCTGACACACCCTGGGCCGTTTGGTGGGGAAGGCTGCAAAAAGATCGATGGGACAGATGCCTGTTCCCTATCATGCCTCCCGTGACCCATGTGTTAGGTGGGGAGGCGCCAGGCGCATTTAATGCTCCGGCTCGCGTGCGCGCGTTAGGCGGCTGCGGCGTCCTTGCGCTCGACGCCTCCCAATTCGCGTGAGCCTGTTCCGTATTCGACGTTAGCCAGAGCTCGACGCCTGATTGATTCGCTCGACGTTGTTTCCGTCTTCGAGGCTACGGCCGTCGATGGTCGTGCGTGTGTGCGGTCAAATCGAGGGGCTAGTTTTACGTGCGGATGGTCTCGTTATATGTGTTGGTGAGGGTACCCCTTGTGGATACCCTCGACAGTAGCCCCCGAGTCTCCATTCGAGCGCTGGCGCTCGAGTGGAGACTTTTGTTTTTACAGTCGAGGTTCCGTGGGGGCGCGCGAGCGACCCCGCGGGGGTTGCCCCCGAGCCCTCGAGGGAGTATTTAACTCCTTCGAGGGTTATTTTGCCTAATTTGCAAAGACACTGTCGACACCAGTGGTGGAAGGTTCTGATCGGCTTTGCCTTGCGAGGAGGTTTCGACGTACTCTCGATAGAGCGAGCGTCTTCCACTCCAGATCGAGTTCCTAGCGGGTAATCCAAGTGAGAACCTGTGCCCCTTTCGAGGGGGTCAGCTGTAGCCCGGAGGCGTTCTCATAAAGCTGGGTCGACGTGGTCGGGGATACCGGTCTCATTCGATAGAGTCCAGCGGCTCGATGCCTCCCGTCGGGGGGATTCCTCTCGACTGTCTCGACCCTACCTTGGACATCGCCAGCGAGTTTTCGAGGCAGACCTCGATCTTCGACCGCTCGCTGGAGATCCCTGACTCTGGTGCTCGAGATCGGCTGTCGAACCCTTTCGGCGGGCCAGCCATCGACCTCTCGAGACTCTCGCGGGTACGCCCCTTGGCTTACAAGGGAAGGAAGTGGCCATGACGGTTCGCCTTTCTGCCCGTTGGGCGCGTCTTTTTAGGCGGGTGACGTTACTACACTGTATCGGCGTGGAATTCGGAACGCCCGGCCTGTGAAGGGGGAAAGACTGTTAGGTAGCGCATTAATGGGGGGACGTTACCTCATTTCCCGGATCTGTCCATTGGCGGATTGGGGCCTACAAATACGTCGTGGCGCCGTCGCCGTTCCTCTTCCTTCCGCCTTCTCACTTCCATTCTCTCGTTGCCTTTGCCTTCTCGCCGCCTTAGCTCTCTCGCCGTCTTACGCGCACACGCCTCCTCGTGCAGTAGCGGATCCACCGCCTCTCCGGCCAAGATGCCTGTAAGACTCATCGCCGCCGACGACTGGCGCCCGTCGTCGATGACGGAGCGCCGGTTGTTAGAGCTTGAGAAAGAGGGATTGCTGCGCCACCGTACCTCACTATCGTCGCCGGAGTGGATCGCGCCGTCGGCGAGTCACAGGGAGCCCCAGCCGCCCGAGGGTTACGTGGTGTCGTTTGCCAAGTTCCACCGCCACGGCCTGGGTGCTCTCCCGAGTCGCTTCATGCGGGCCCTCTGCTTCCACTACGGGGTGGAGCTCCAGCACTTCTCCCCGAACGCCATCACCGTCGCGGCGGTCTTCGCCGCCGTGTGTGAGGGCTACTTGGGGATGATGCCGCACTGGGAGCTGTGGCTCCATCTCTACAGGGGTGAGCTCTTCAACGCCCCCACTGGGACCACCGGCGTGAGGAAACCTGTGCGGGCGGGTTGCCTCAATCTCGTGCTGAAGACGGGGAAGTCGGAGAGGCCGCGCGAGTACATCCCGGTGGGACTGTCGACTAACCACGCCGGCTGGGACTCCCAATGGTTCTACCTGAGGAACGACGACGACCTGCTGCCCGCCTATACTGGGCGTTTGATCACGGAGCGACCGGAGAATTGGACGTACGACGTCGTCCAAGTTCACCAATCTCGGCTCGACCCCCTCCTCGACGTCATGAAGAAGCTGCGTTCGGAGGGCTTGACCGCCGCCCTCGTTCTCTCGGCCGTTCATCACTGGAGAGTTCTCCCTTTGATGTCTCGGCCGTTGAGGATGGATGAGATGGGCCCCGGCGTTCCATCTCGGGACCTCGAGGCGTGCCGGATGTCCAACGAGGCTCCGGCGGATGACGAAGTCGCGGCCCGGGTCAGGGCCGCAATTGCCGGCGATTTTCAGCCGGAGCGTGTTAACGACTTCCCCATGAGGCCAGATGCCGGCTCGATAGACCTGGTATGTTTTCTTCTTGCGCGCAACCTCGATCCTGGGTTTCTTTTCTTCCCCTCTCCTTTTCTTTTCTAAGTCTGCCTTCATTTTGACAGGGACGGATCGACGTCCGGTCCTCGAGGCCTCCGGTAAAGGAGGACGAGGCCGATCGTGACAAACGGCGCCGATCCGCCGAAAAGCTAAAGTCCGCCAAGGACTCTGCCAAGAAGGGGGAGAAGAAGAAGAACCTCGACCGTCAAGCGTTAGAGGCGCGTCGGGCCAAATCCAGGCAGAGGGGGGAGCCTGAGGAAGAATCCCCCAACGATGATGATGACGACGACGACGACAGCGATGATTCCGAGGGGATGGCGTCGCGTCTCGACCGGATCCTCGAGGGACCGTCTCGAGGCGACGTCGACGCCCCCCGGACGGAGATGTCAAGGGAGGTTCCGAGTGGATCTCATCGCCCCCGGGCCGACACACCTCCTGCGCCCAAGACGGGTCGAGACGCACCGCGCCCTCCCCCGGCGCCCAGAGAGAGCGGTCAGGCTAGGCCCCAGGCGAAGGGGCCACTAACTCGCGGTCGCTCCGCGGCCTCCGAGAAAGGAGAGGCCGGCAGCAGGAGCGCCAGTCCTGGTGCCCGTCAGGCGGGAACCGACGCGCCTAGGCCGGCGCCTGCCCTCGAGGGACCTGGAGACCTAACGCGGGGTGGCTCGAGGCCCGCTAGTCGGGGCGGCGGGAGGCGAGCTGTTCTCCCTGTGGGGTAAGCCCTTTCGATGTTGTGGCTTCCGTTTTCCTGTCCCTCTGCCGATCTTTTCTCATATACCAATCTTTTCTCAGGCTAAAGCGGACCCTCGAGCAGGCCCAGCCATCCATGGCAAAGAGGCTCAGAACAGGCGCCACCTCCAAGGAACCAGGTTCGTAGTTTATTTCTGGGCCTTGCGATGTTCTTGTGTCGGTTATTATAACGTCTGAACTTTTTAGCCTTTGTTTTGTAGGCTCCTCCAGTTCCCAACCTCCAGCCGGCGTCGAGAGGGCTCCGTCTCGTCCCGCGCCTACTCCGTCGCCGCCGACTTGTGATGAGGAGCCCCAGACGCAAGCGTCAGAGGGAGCCCCCGAGCCCCCTAGATTGGGGGTCGAGGGGGAACCCATTACCATCAGCGATACGTCTGATGGTAACGAAGCTTCTGGGGGTACCCGCCCTATGGAAGAAGAAACGTCGACCCCTCACGTCGTGGGGTCGACTCCCTGGCCCGCCGGCCTCCGCGCCCTCGAGGAGCAGAAGAAGAAGAGGGAGGAGGATGAACAGCGGGAGCGCGAGGCGGCACGGCAACCGCAGGAGCATGAGGCGCAACAACAACAACTGCAGCAGCGTCAGCAACAGCAGCGGCAGCAGGAGCAGCAGCAACAGCAGCAGGAGCAACAGCAGCAATAGCAGGGGGGCCAAGAGGAGGGGCTGCTCGAACCCCCGCCCCAAGGTCCGGCCCAACTGGCGCCGCCGGAGCCGCAAGAGCCTGGTGAGCAAGAAGAGGATCTGCCGGTGTACGGCCCCCCGACCCCAGCGTGGCTCCTCCCGGGGGCACCTGCCGTGATCCGGGCAGAGCCGGGGCGAGCGGATGGAGTGGTGGCGCTCGCTTGCATGATGCGCACTCCGACCGACCCCGAGTCCGAGATCAAGAGGACGATCTACGGCATGGACGGGATCGCCCCAGGGTTCCTCCGGGAGCGTCGGGCGTGGGAGGACCGCTTCCCTTCTGAAGAGGATGAGGTCGGGACGTCGGGGACCAAGGACGGTACCTGGAAGACGGTGGACGACGACGGGCGGTTCCCGTGCCTTTTCGACCTGTTCCTGCGCCATGGGGGCTCCCTCGAGACCGTCGAGGATCTCATCCGCGGCGTAAAGGCGCGGGCCGACCGGGAGATGGAGCACTGGTGCCCCGACCGGATCCGCATCCGGGCCTCCCACGACCCATCTGAGCCTAACATCTTCCTCGACAATCGGAAGGAGGCAGAGAAGTGGGAACACGTCGAGGAGCTCCGCCTTTGGATGAAGCACGTGGTGGGGCTCCTCGCAGACGTCATCAACAACAGGCTCGGCCCGGCTTATTTCGTAAGTGCTTTACGAACTTCAATCCTTGTGGTGCCTTTTGGTTTTCGTGTTCTAACCATTCGACCCTTGGTTCGCAGGACATGAAAGAGACCTCCCGCATCAAGTCCAGTTTCATACACGCCACGAGAGGCGGCTGGGAGCAGCTTCCCCTCCTCAAGGATCAACTCCTCGAGTCACAGGAAAAGCTCCTTAAAGCTTATAAGGATCTCATAGCACTCGAGGAGGAGAAGAAGGCGAGGGAGGATGCCTTGGCCGAGGCCCGAGAAGCCTCGAAGAAGGCGGAGGAGGAGACGATGCAGCTATGGGAGCGGGCTCTTACGGTCGAGGAGGCCGCGTCCAGAGCCCGGGAGGAGGCCCTGTCCTACAAGAGCGTTATCGTGGATCTGGACAAGGAGAGGGGCCTCCTTAAATCCGACCTGGACTCTCTCCGAGAGTCCTTCCGAAAGATGAAGGTGGAGCATGTGAACGGCGAGGTCGCCAGGGGCGCCGCGGAGGAAGCCAAGAAGAAGGCCCTCGAAGATCTCGAGGCGGAGCGGGCTCGATCCCGCAGTATCTCTAACGACGTCGAGCGTCTGAAGGGAGAATTGCTGGAGAAGAGTGGGGCCATTGCTCAGGCTGGCAAGGCGATCGAGGATCTCCGCGTTGCCAACACCGAGCTGGCACGCTCCAACAAAGAGATCGAGGGGGCCAACACCAGGCTGGTCGGCGAGAACACGGCCCTCGAGGAGACCGTACGCGGTATGTTTCCTCTATCAGATTTCTTTTTCCGAGATGTGCTTAGTTTTTCCTAAGGTCTCTTTGTATTGGCTTTTACAGGGCTCAAGGGCGAACTCTTGGCCGCCCAAGCCGAGGCTCGCAACGCCAAGGCTCAGCTCGAGGCGGAGGTTGCTTTGAACCGTCGAGTTCGGACGGCGATAAGTGATCTCTCGACCTCTTGGGAGGTCGAGCCTATGGATGAGTCGAGGGAGGACGCTCGAGGCGACGCCCTGGTCGACCAGCTGTGCTATATAGGCGCGACGCTGCGAGATCGGGTGCGGGATGCCCTCCACATCGCGGTGAAGCGGGCGATGGCGGTTGTCTGCTCGGGCTTCTCCTACGACATGGAGGTGGTGTCTCATGGCTTCGTCACCGACATCTCCAAGACCGACGCGGAGAACGAGGAGAGGCTCCACGCCTTGATCGACGACGCGGAGGCTCCTGGGGAAAGGTTGGCTAAGCTTTTTGAGCCTGAGGTGCTCCCTCCTGAGGTTAGCTCGGGTGGAGGCGAGGGCGGTGAGGATC
This sequence comes from Sorghum bicolor, assembly GCF_000003195.3. Lineage (NCBI taxonomy): Eukaryota > Viridiplantae > Streptophyta > Magnoliopsida > Poales > Poaceae > Sorghum > Sorghum bicolor. The sequence goes on along the minus strand of NC_012878.2, from coordinate 6,987,626 downwards.
GTGCCACGGACTGAGGCCTGCGAGCCTGCTCAGGGCGCCTGGGGCCTCTTGTATGATATTTTGTTAATTCTGTTGCTAAGTGATACAATGTCTTTTTGTAATTGTTAAATGCTTATTTGTCTTTCCGCTCGAGGTCCTTTTATTTCTCTTTGTTCCTACGTTTGTACCCCCTGCTCAATCTTTCGTCAGAAACAACCTCGATCACCTCAATGGTGAGGAAGTGAGTAGAGTTTCCGTAGCCCGGGGGCGTAGGAGTTCTCCGGCTCGTTGTTCCTCCGCCTCTGCTACTCGAACCGCGCAAGGTTTACTAAATAAGAAAAGAAAGTTGAAAGTTTCTTGGCTTTGTCGACGTTTGGGGGGGGGTCGTCCCCCTGGCAGCCCCCGAGGGGGTGTTGACTATGATGGGTCATGGTCGGCATCCCCTTTTAACGTCGAGACTATGACTTGTAACTATTTTTGGCACAAAAAGAAGTCGCTCGAGGGAAAGACTTTATTTATTCATGCGTTCGTTTACAAAGTCTTGGTACAAAATGTAGGAACGTAAGTTTAGGACTTCTAGGGGTAGAATCTATGTAGCTGTTCGATGTTCCATGCGTTGGTGAAGATTGCCCCCTTTTCGTCCGCCAACTTGTACGTTCCCGGCTTAAGGACCTCGGCCACCACATACGGGCCTTTCCAAGGTGGAGTCAGCTTGTGGCGTCCTTGATTGCTTTGCCGGCGTCGTAGGACAAGGTCGCCTACGTTGAGGTCCCTCTTGCGCACGTGCTTGTCGTGGTAGCGTCGGAGTTTCTGCTGATATCTGGCAGAGTTGAGGAGGGCCATGTTTCGAGCCTCCTCGAGTTGGTCGACCGCGTTTTATTGAGTTTCTTTGTTCGATTGCTCATTGTAAGCCTTGAGTCGAGGTGACCCATACTCGAGGTCTGTGGGGAGGATAGCCTCAGAGCCGTAGACCATGAAGAACGGGGTGTATTTTGTGGCCCTGCTTGGCGTTGTCCTAAGGCTCCATAGGACTGAGGAAAGCTCCTCGACCCATTTCTTGCTGAATTTCTTCAATCGATTGTAGATCCTTGGCTTGAGTCCTTGCAAAATCATGCCGTTGGCACGCTCGACCTGGCCGTTAGTTCGAGGGTGGGCTACTGCAGACCAGTTCACACGGATATGATGCTGATCGCAGAAATCCAAGAACTTTCTGCCGGTGAACCGGGTGCCGTTGTCGGTGATGATGACATTGGGGATCCCAAACCGATGGATGATGTCGGTGAAGAAGAGGACGGCCTGCTCGGAGCGGATGTTGGTGATGGGTCGAGCCTCGATCCATTTGGAGAACTTGTCAATGGCCACCAGCAAATGGGTGTATCCTCCTTTCGCCTTTTGTAGAGGTCCTACTAAATCGAGCCCCCATACCGCAAACGGACAGGTGATGGGGATCATCTGAAGAGCGTGGGCGGGCAGATGCGTCTGCTTGGCGTAGAACTGGCACCCATGACACGAGCGTACGAGCTTGATGGCGTCCGCCATGGCCGTTGGCCAGTAGAAGCCTTGTCGGAAAGCGTTCCCTACAAGGGTCCGCGGAGCGGCGTGGTGGCCGCAAGCCCCCGAGTGCAGGTCCTCGAGGAGTTTTCGGCCTTCTTCCACGGTGATGCAGCGTTGTAAGACCCCCGTCGGGCTCCGTCGATATAGCTCATTGTCTTCGCCATAGATCACAAACGTCTTGGCCCGTCGAGCGATACGACGGGCCTCTGACCGATCTTCTGGCAACTCGCCGCGGATTAGGCAGTCGAGGAATGGCGTGCGCCAGTCGAATGGTCGACCTGGCCACCGTTCTACCTCCATGACTTCAGCTGCCATTAAGAGCGTGTCGACAATGTTGGTTGACTGGGAAGGAGCAGCGTCGATGCCAGGCCCCGAGCCTAAGTCGACGGACGGCTCGTGGAGATCTCTTGAGAACGCGTCAGGTGGCACCGTGCCTCGAGTCGATGCGATCTTGGCGAGTTCGTCGGCTGCCTCGTTGTAGCGTCGGGCGACATGGACAAGCTCGAGACCATGGAATTTGTCCTCGAGTCGACGGACTTCTTTGCAGTACGCTTCCATTTTCGGGTCGTGGCAGCTCGAGGTTTTCATTACTTGGTCAATGACGAGTTGGGAGTCACCTCGGACGTCGAGACGTCGGACTCCTAACTCGATAGCGATCTTGAGACCATTGACGAGGGCCTCATATTCTGCGACATTGTTAGATGTGGCAAAATGAATCCTGATTACATACCTCATGTGGACGCCTAAGGGTGAGATGAACAGCAGGCCGGCCCCGGCCCCAGTTTTCATGAGTGACCCGTCGAAATACATTGTCCACAGCTCCGCGTGGACCTGAGTCGGGGGAAGCTGGGAGTCCGTCCATTCCGCGACGAAGTCTACCAGGGCTTGCGATTTGATGGCCTTCCGAGGCGCGTAAGTGAGAGTCTCACTCATCAGCTCGACCGACCATTTTGCTATTCTTCCCGTGGCCTCTTTGCTCTGGATTATTTCGCCTAAAGGGAAAGACGAAACCACCGTGATGGGATGACCGAGGAAGTAATGCTGCAGCTTGCGGCGGGCAAGGATTACGGCGTAGATCAGCTTCTGGATTAGGGGATAACGCGCCTTGGTCTCCGAAAGCACCTCGCTGACGAAATAGACTGGCCTTTGGACCGGCAGCGCATGACCCTCCTCTTGTCTTTCAACCACCACTGCCGCACTGACGACCTGAGTCGTCGATGCGACGTAGAGGAGTAGCGGCTCTGCAGGTTGAGGTGGAACCAGGACTGGTGCCGAGGTCAGCGTCTTCTTCAGTCTTTCAAGTGCTTCCTCGGCCTCGGGGGTCCAAGAAAAGCGCTCGGCCTTCTTCAGGAGTCGATACAATGGTAACGCCTTTTCTCCTAGTCTCGAGATGAAACGGCTCAGAGCTGCCAGGCATCCCGTGACTCTCTGCACACCCTTGATGTCTCGGATCGGCCCCATTCTCGTGATGGCCGAGACTTTCTCGGGGTTGGCCTCGATGCCGCGCTGCGAAACGATGTAGCCTAGGAGCATGCCTCGAGGCACACCGAAAACGCACTTCTCGGGATTGAGCTTGATCCGGTTGGCACGTAGACAGCTAAAAGCAATCTCGAGGTCCTGGATTAGGTCCCCTCGTCGCTTTGACTTGACGACAATGTCGTCGACGTAGGCCTCGACCGTTGACCCTATGTGTTCGCCAAATACATGGAGCATGCAACGTTGGTACGTGGCTCCCGCGTTTCGAAGACCAAATGGCATGGTCAAGTAGCAATACATCCCAAAAGGTGTGATGAAAGAGGTCGCGAGCTGGTCGGACTCCTTCATTTTTATTTGGTGGTAACCAGAATATGCATCGAGGAAGGAAAGGGTTTCACATCCCGCGGTAGAATCGACAATCTGATCAATATGTGGCAATGGAAAAGGAACTTTTGGACATGCTTTATTTAGACTAGTATAATCGACACACATCCTCATTTTCCCATTCTTTTTCTTAACAAATATAGGGTTTGCTAACTAGTCGGGATGATGAACCTCCTTGATGAATCCGGCCGTCAAAAGCTTGTGGACTTCCTCGCCAATGATCTTGCGCTTCTCCTCGTCGAATCGGCGCAACCGCTGCTTCACTGGCTTGGAACCGGCTCGAATCTCCAAGGAGTGCTCGGCGACTTCCCTCGGTATGCCTGGCATGTCCGAGGGACTCCATGCAAACATGTCGGCATTTGCACGGAGAAAGTCGACGAGCACAGCTTCCTATTTGGGGTCGAGGTCGGTGCTGATCGTCAGCACTTTGCCGTCGGAGTTGTTGGGGTCGAGCGAGATCTTCTTGGTTCCTTCCGCCGCCTCGAAGCTGCCCGCGTGGCGCTTAGGCTCTGGAGCCTCAGCGGCCAGGGCCTCGAGCTTCGCGACGAGCTCGGTGGAGTTCTCGACCGCCTCCCCGTACTCGACGCACTCGACGTCGCACTCGTACGCGTGCTCGAAGGAGGAACTGACAGTGATGACGCCTTTGGGACCGGGCATCTTCAGCTTCAAGTAGGTGTAGTTGGGTATATCCATGAACTTGGCGTAGCTCGGGCGCCCGATGATGGCGTGGTACGTGCCTCGGAACCCAACCACCTCGAAGGTGAGGGTCTCCTTCCTGAAGTTGGCCGTCGTGCCGAAGCAGACCGGCAAGTCAATTCGACCTACTGGCAGCGCCTTTTTTCCCGGCACGACGCTGTGGAAACCACCGGCACTTGGTTTGAGCTTCCCTCTATCTATGCCGAGGAGGTCGAGGGTCTCGAGGTAGATGATGTTGAGGCTGCTGCCACCATCCATCAGCACTTTCGAGAGCCGGGTGTTGACAATGATGGGGTCGACGACGAGCGGGTAGACGCCTGGGGCGACTACCTTGTCGGGGTGGTCCTCTCGGTCGAAAGTGATAGGAGTGCTTGACCAGCTAAGGTACTGGGGTACCGCCATTCTTGCCGCGAAGACCTCACGACGCTCCCTTTTGCGCTGCCTCGTGGTTAATTGATTCGAGGGTCCGCCATAGATCATGTAGCAGTCATGGACGGCGGGGAAACCGTCGTCATCTTTGTTGTCCTCCTTGCTGCCACCCTTCTCTTTCTTGGAGTCGTCACGCTCATCTTTTTTGAATCCCAGGCCGTCGAAATGCTTTCTCAGCATACGGCAGTCTTTGAGCTTGTGGTTGGCGCCTCCCTTATGGTAAGGGCACGGCTCTTCCAGCATCTTGTCGAAGATGCCTCCATCTGGAGGGCCTCGAGGTTTCTTTCGATCCATGGCGGCGACAAGGTTGTCATCGGAATCCTCCCGGTGGAACTGCCGTACTTTCTGCTTCTTTTTATTTTTCTTAAGGCCTCGACTGGGGGTCCCGTCTTCATCGATGGGCTGCTTGCCTTTCCTTCCTTCAGAGCTGAAGAAGGCGCCGACTGCCTCCTCCCCTGCCGCGTAGTTGGCTACTACGTCCATCAGCTCGTCGACGGTCTGAGGTCGATTGCGACCTAATTCCCGCACCAAGTCTCGACTGGTGGTGCCCGAGACGAACGCCAAGATGACGTCGTGGTCAGGGATGTGCGGCAGCTCAGTGCGCTGCTTCGAGAAGCGTCGAGGATACTCCCGAAGAGTTTCTCCTGACTTCTGCTTGCATTTGCTGAGGTCCCACGAGTTCCCTGGCCGTATGTAGGTCCATTTGAAGTTACCCTCGAAGACTCTGACCAGATCAACCCAGTTGTGGATCTGATCAGCGGGAGTTCCTCGAGCCATCGACGCGCGGTGTCGAAGAGGAAAAGCGGGAGTTGCCTGATGATAGCTCGATCGTCTCCTCGAGCTCCCCCCAACTGACAGGCTAGCCTAAAATCGGCTAACCACAATTCTGGTTTGGTTTCACCGTTGTACTTTGCGATGCTGGTCGGGGGTCGGAATGGATTGGGCAGGGGCGTGCTGCGGATCGCCCTGCTGAACACCCGTGGGCCCGGTGGCTCAGGGGCCACCCGGTCCTCGTCGCTGTCGTATCTCCCGCCGCGATGCGCGCTGTAACCGCGCTCTTCCGCGTCTCCGTGCCGGCGGCGTCGATTTTCTTCGATGTCGTGCCGCGCGTCGTGTCGATGCTGATTGTCGACGGGGAGGATGAGAGCGGTCTTTCTGCCTCGAGGGGGAGGTTGTTGATGGACTGACACCTCCTTTTCGTTTTGAGGCTGTTCGTCGCGTTTCTCTGTGGCAGCTCCTCGTCGTCGAGATGCCGAGCTTTTGGCTTGTTGAACTACCGCCACCTGGAGCAATGTCTGCACCTCATCTCGAATGCGTCGGGCCTGGGAATTCGACGGTTCTGGCATGTTACGTAGCAGCATCGTTGCTGCCACTACATTCTGGCCTGCTCGAGGGAAATGGTTGACGGGTTGCTCTGGCTCCGCGTCGCCGACGATCTGACGATGTACCTCTCGAGCGCGTCTGCGGACACTTCCGCCCGGCGGGTAGGGTAGGTCTTGTTCGAGGATTTGCTCGAGCAGGACGAGGAGCTCGCAGTCTTCGTCGAGCTTCATCTTGAGCTCCCGCAGCTGCGCGAGCTGCGCGGTTCTGTCTTCCCGCGGAGGGGGGTCGACTTGTCCGTCGTTCCCAGGCGTCCTGGGGTCTTCTCGTGCCGCGGGGGCTCGCCCGCCCGCAGCGGCATCCTGTGTCTCATTGGTAGTTTCTACCGCTCCGTCGATGTGATAGCATTCCCTCGTAGGGTCGTAGCTGTCAGTCTCGGAGTCGGAGCCTGGTTCGGCGGCGTAGAAACGCCCACGCCCCTCCTCCAGCAATCGCTGCCTGAGGGAGGTGATTGTGTAACGTCCGGGGCCTAGACGACGGAGGCCTCGTACCCGGGAAAGGTCCGGCAGCTCGGGCGCCGGTTGCTGCGCTTCAGAGCTACGTGGGAGGACCATTGGTCTTTCCACGTACGTCCGGGCGTTTGGGCATATCGCTCTGGCGAGCGACGCCGCGGCGTTGTCCAATCCGAATGGCAGTGCCGCTCTTGGAGTGAACAACCCGTGTGGAAGTAGCCTAGCAGCGGTGGGGGAGAGAGCGTGAGACGCGTCCCCTCCCGTCGTTGCGCGGTGCTGAGTCGTCGCGTTTGTTGCTCCGCCACACGGTGCTGCCGACCTGTGGCCCACTTCCTGCCTCGCATGAGTTGTTGGTCGTGATGAGGCAGAGGGGCTGCGGTGGTGCTGTCCGCGCCTCTTCTTAGGCGGGGAGGCGTGGTGGTGAGGGCGTCTCGGGGCCTTCAACCGTGCTGGCGCAACGCGGGCTCCTCCTGGTCCTCTGACTGAGAGCAAGATCATGTCGTAGCCGGAGCCCGTAGACATGAACTCGAGACTCCCAAACCAAATCACCGTGGAGCGTGGAAACAGCGAGGCAAGAGTGGCCATCTGGAAAGGAGTGGGAAATCGATGAAAAACACGCAGGACCCCTACCTGGCGCGCCAACTGTCGGTGTTTTCCCCCCGGGGGGTCACACCAACGAGTAAATTTGTATGCGTGCTCCCTTTCCCAGATGGTGATGCAAGAAGACACGAAGATTTATCCTGGTTCGGGCAAAAGAAGACCCTACGTCCCGCGGGGGGGAGAGTTTGTATTATCTTGCACCTAAGTGCTTGTACAGGGGTGAATACAAGTGCCGTGTGAAGTGTGGAGCTCTACTGCGTGTGAGCGTGGTCCTCTCCATTCTATTCCTGAGTCCCTCCTTTTATAGTTCCAAGGAGAGACCCAGGGTACATGTATAGGTGTCAGAATAGGAGTCGATAGCAGCATGGGGCGCTGACCTACTCGAGGCTTCCGTACTGGCATGGCCTCGAGCCGTCCCGTCTTAGTAGCCTGGTGATGATTACGCGTGCCCTTGCATTCTGCTCTGCGCGCCGTCCTGGATTGGTTTACTTGATGTACGTCCGTACGATCCGACGGCAAATCCGGCGGAGTGGTTGGGATGTAGTCAGTCGACGCCCAACTCGTCTCCTGGAAGGATCCCTGTCTGGTCGAGGGTCGGACGTCGTACGACGTCCTGATGTTGAAGCGCTGACCTTGGCCATCTCGAGGGGGTCTTGATTAGACACTCCATCTCAGTTTCCCGCGTCCTGACACACCCTGGGCCGTTTGGTGGGGAAGGTTGCAAAAAGATCGATGGGACAGATGCCTGTTCCCTATCATGCCTCCCGTGACCCATGTGTTAGGTGGGGAGGCGCCAGGCGCATTTAATGCTCCGGCTCGCGTGCGCGCGTTAGGCGGCTGCGGCGTCCTTGCGCTCGACGCCTCCCAATTCGCGTGAGCCAGTTCCGTATTCGACGTTAGCCAGAGCTCGACGCCTGATTGATTCGCTCGACGCTGTTTCCGTCTTCGAGGCTACGGCCGTCGATGGCCGTACGTGTGTGCGGTCAAATCGAGGGGCTAGTTTTACGTGCGGATGGTCTCGTTATATGTGTTGGTGAGGGTACCCCTTGTGGATACCCTCGACAAGTAGCATCCGGTGCCCCCGTTTTCAGCCCAGTGAAAACAGCCAACGGCTAGTTTCTTTGAGGGGCTTTTAAATAGAAGGTGGCTGGCTTTGGGAGGCTCTTTCTTGCACTTTTGAATACTTGAGGCATACTTTGAGCTAGAGAACACTCCCTCCACTCATCTCCTTGCTTGATTGCTAATCCTAGTGAGATTGAGTGAGATTCAAGTGCATTGCTTTGAGAGTTGCATTTAGTGGCACTTGATTCTTGAGTTTGCTGCGGATTTCTTGTTACTCTTGGGTGTTTCTCGACGCCCTAGACGGCTTGGAGCAGCGGTGGTGTTGAGCTCGTGATTGGAGATTGTTTCGAGCCTCACCAAGTGACTTGTGAGGGGTTCTTGAGCCTTCCCCGCGGGAGATCGCAATTGGCTACTCTAGTGGATTGCTCGTGGCTTGGAGGATCCCCATCTTGTGAGTGGATGTGCGGCACCCGCTGAGGGTTTGGCTTTGGATTGCCAATTAGCTCGTGATCCATCAAGTGGGTGTATCGCCACAACGAGGAGTAGCTTGCCGGGAAGCAAGTGAACCTCGGTAAAAAATCTTGTGTCATCTCTTACCGAGGATTCTCTTGTGATTGTGAGTGATTGATTGGATATATTTCTACTCTACAACGTCGGTATAACAATCACTCCCCTCTCCTTTACCTTTGTGTATACCTTGCTAGTTGTGTAGCTTGTTTAGCTTAGCTTTCTTGTTTAGGAGTGTAGCAAGCTTCTAGTTGTGCTTTCTTGTTGTAACTAGTGTTTAACTTTCTTGTTAGACTTGTGTAGGTGGCTTGCATAGCTCAGTTGTGCTAGTGCTAGAATAGCTTCGTCTTTTGTTTTACTAATCAACTTGTCTAGTTCAAGTTTGTAGATTTTTTATATAGGCTATTCACCCCCCCTCTAGCCATTTGGACCTTTCAAGTGGTATCAGAGCCGAGGCACCGTTTATTTGAGGCTTAACAACCTACGGTGAAGAAATGGCTCTTAGTTTGCATATCAACAACACAAAGAAGGCACCTTACTTTGATGGCACCAATTATGCATATTGGAAGTCCAAGATGACCGCTCATCTCAAGTCAATCAATAGAGAGGTTTGGAAGGTGACCGAAACAAAGTTTGAGGTTGCAAATGAAAATGCACCAACACCGGTCGAAGAGAAGAAGCTACAATGCAATGATATTGCCATTAGTGCTCTTCATGAAGCTCTTGATGACAAGACCTTTGAGCAAATTAAGAATATTGAGATTGCTCATGATGCATGGGCAAAATTAGAAGAAACATTTGAGGGCACCAAGGGAACCAAGACCGCCAAAGGATATATCCTCCAAGAAAAGTTCTCAAGCTTCAAGATGCAAGAAGATGAAAGTGTGCCGGAGATGTTTTACCGGTTGCAAGTCATTGTGAATGAGCTCAAGGCACTTGGGGAAGAAGTGAAAGATAGTCAATTCTCTATGAAATTCTTGAGAAGCTTACCCAAGAGATTTGGCACATTGATCACCGTGCTAGTCAAGACAACACTTAGTGAATCAACTCCCCAACAAGTGTTCCAAGAAGTGATGACCGATGATGCTTATAGAGATGATGATGAGAAGGATGAGTTGGTCAAGAAAAGGAAGAAGGAAGGTGAAAAGAGGGATGATGAGAAGAAGAAGAGTGTGGCATTCAAGGCCTCCACATCCAAGAGCAAAGCCAAGGTAGACTCATCAAGTGAAGAAGAAGCAAGCTCTTGCGATAGTGATGATGATGAGGAGATGGTTCTTGTCAAAAGATTTGGCAAGTTCATGAAGAAGAAAGGCTATCGAGCAAGAAGAAAGAAGAACTCTTCCAAGAAGAATGATTACTCCATGAGGTGCTTTAGATGCCATAGCAAGGATCATCTCATCGCCAAGTGTCCTTATGATAGTGATGATGAAGATGCTATCAAGAAGGAAAGAAAGAAGCAAAAGAAGAAGCAAGAAAAGAAGGAAGGCTTAAACAAGAAGAAGGGTGATGCCCATGTTGCAACTTGGGATAGTGATGACTCCTCAAGTGATGATGAGAGCACTAAGAAGAAGGCGCATGCTAGCATTGCCATTCAAGAAAAGAGCTCCATCTTCGACACTCCATCATCATGCTTCATGGCCAAGGCCACTAAGGTATCATCCGATGATGAGAGTGACCATGATAGTGATAGTGATAGTGATGATGATGAACCAACTAAAGATGAACTAATCACTATGCTAGAAGATTGCACTCATCATTATAAAGAAACTAGAAAGGAGTGCAAGGCCTTGCTTAAGGATAAGAAAACCCTTGAGCAAGAACTTGATGAGCTTAGAGCATCTTATGAGAGTCTAAAGGAAGACCATAAGAAGCTTCAAAAGGCTCACACTAAGCTTGAAGAAGCTCATTCCTCTCTAGTTAACAAATGTGAAAATGAGCCAACTAAAATTGAAAAAGCTCAAACTTGCAACATAGGCATAACATGTGATATCTTAAGCAACCCTATTGTTGTTGCTTCTACTAACCCTTCATGTAGCTCATCTACATCATCCTCATCGAGTGGTGATGGTTTCACATGTGAGAGCACACTTAAAGTTGAGAATGAAATTCTCAAGAAGGAGGTGAAATAGCTCAATCACACCTTAGCCAAGGCTTATGGTGGTGAGGACCGCTTGCTTATGTGCTTGGGTAGCCAAAGAGCTTCTCTCTACAAAGAGGGATAGGGCTATAACCCCAAGAAAGGCAAAGCCACTTTTGCTCCTCACAAGACTAGTTTTGTGAAGAACAATAGTCGATATTGCAAAGCTTGCAAGCAAGTTGGTCACCTAGAGCAACAATGCATGAACAAGAAACCCAAAGCTCATGTATCCTCAATTAAGCTAAATTCTTTCTATGTGCTTATCAAGGATACAAAAGGTGTTCATGCTAAGTTCATTGGTGCACCATGGATGGGCTCAAAGAAGAAAGCCATTTGGGTACCAAAGAGCTTAGTTGCTAACCTTGGAGGACCCAATCAAGTTTGGGTACCTAAAAAGAATTGATCTTGTCTTGTAGGTCAATTACAAAGCCGGAGGAAGGCATTGGGTGCTTGATAGTGGGTGCACTCAACATATGACCGGGGAATCTTGTATGTTCAAATCAATTGATACAAATCAAAATGGTGGCTTTGATTCTATCACTTTTGGCAACAACAAGAAAGGCAAGGTCAAAGGGCTTGGTAAAATTGCTATCTCAAATGACATGAGCATATCAAATGTGTTGCTAGTTGAGAGCCTTGATTTTAATCTCTTGTCAATAGCACAACTTTGTGACCTTGGTTTCAAGTGCATCTTTGGAAGTGATGATGTTGAGGTTGTTAGTGTTGATGGATCAAACTTGATATTCAAAGGATTTAGGCATGGTAGCTTATACTTGGTTGATTTCAATGATAGTGACACTCAATTGACATCATGCCTAATTAGCAAATCAAGTTTGGGTTGGTTGTGGCATAGAAGGCTTGGTCATGTTGGAATGAAACAATTGAACAAACTATTGAGGCATGACTTAGTTAGAGGCTTGAAGGATGTCACCTTTGAGAAGGATAAACCATGTAGTGCTTGTCAAGCCGGAAAGCAAGTTGGAAATGCACATCCTAAGAAAAGTGAAATGAGCACATCAAAGGCATTTGAGCTATTGCACATGGATTTATTTGGGCCAACAACATATACTAGCATTGGTGGCAACAAGTATGGATTTGTGATAGTAGATGACTACACTAGATACACTTGGGTGTTCTTCCTCTATGACAAGAGTGATGTTTGTGATCTATTCAAGTCTTTTGTCAAGAGGGTGCAAAATGAGTTTGAAACTACTATCAAGAAGATTAGAAGTGACAATGGTAGTGAATTCAAGAACACAAGAATTGAGGAATTGTGTGATGATCTTGGCATTGGACATCAATTCTCTCCAACATACACTCCTCAATCCAATGGTGTAGTTGAAAGAAAGAATAGAACCTTGATTGATATGGCTAGATCAATGCTTAGTGAATACAATGTTAGCCATTCATTTTGGAGTGAAGCCATCAACACGGCTTGCTACTGTAGCAACCGTCTCTATTGCCATGGGAAGCTTGGGAAAACACCATATGAGCTATTGAATAGAAGAAAGCCCAACATTGCATACTTTAGAGTGTTTGGTTGCAAATGCTACATTCTCAATAAAGGCACTAGATTGAGCAAGTTTGAGAAGAAATGTGATGAAGGGTTCTTACTTGGTTATTCCACCACAAGCAAGGCATATAGAGTTTGGAACTTGGCAAGTGGCACATTGGAAGAAGTCCATGATGTTGAGTTTGATGAAACCGAGGGATCTCAAAGTGAAGCTCAAAATCTTGATGATGTGAGAGGAGATCAATTGGCAAATGCAATGAAGAACATGGATGTTGGTGACATAAGGCCAATGCAAGTTGATGATGATAATGACATTCACATGATCAATCAAGAAGTGCAAATTGACACAAATCAAGCAAGTACTAGTGGCTCTCATGGTGATGATCAAAATCAAAATCAAGCAAGTGGAAGCAATCAACTCCCAATACTCCAACCTACAAGCATAGCAAGAGATCATCCATTGGATCAAGTCATTGGAGGTATTCAAAGTGGTGTTCAAACAAGATCAAGGCTAGCATCCTTTTGTGAGCACTATTCATTTGTCTCATTTGAAGAACCAAAGAGAATAGAAGATGCATTGAGAGATTCCGATTGGGTAAATGCCATGCATGAAGAATTGAATAATTTCACAAGAAATCAAGTGTGGGAGCTTGTTGAGAGGCCAAAGAACTACAATGTGATTGGTACCAAGTGGGTCTTTAGAAACAAGCAAGATCAAGATGGTGTAGTTGTGAGAAATAAAGCAAGACTAGTAGCACAAGGCTACACTCAAGTTGAAGGTCTTGACTTTGGAGAAACATATGCACCGGTTGCAAGATTGGAGGCAATTAGAATATTATTAGCCTATGCTTGTGCCCACAACATCAAGCTCTATCAAATGGATGTGAAGAGTGCATTTCTCAATGGATACATCAATGAGTTGGTTTATGTTGAACAACCTCCCGGTTTTGAAGATGACAAGAAACCCAACCATGTGTACAAACTCAAGAAGGCATTGTATGGTTTGAAGCAAGCACCTAAAGCATGGTATGAGAGATTGAGAGATTTCCTTCTCTCTAAAGGGTTCAAAATGGGAAAGGTTGACACTACCCTCTTCACCAAGAAGCTAGGGAATGACTTGTTTGTGTTGCAAATCTATGTTGATGATATCATCTTTGGATCAACCAATCAAGACTTTTGTGAAGAATTTGGAAAAATGATGGCAAATGAGTTTGAGATGTCCATGATTGGAGAGCTTAGTTACTTCCTTGGTCTTCAAATCAAGCAAATGAAAAATGGCACTTTTGTGAGTCAAGGCAAGTACATCAAGGACATGATCAAGAAGTTTGGATTACAAGAAGCTAAACCAATGAGCACACCTATGGGCACAAATGATCAATTAGGTAGTGATGCAAGTGGCAACATGGTGGATCAAAAGCTATACCGGTCTATGATTGGAAGTTTGCTCTATGTCACCGCATCAAGGCCGGATGTAATGTTTAGTGTGTGCAAATGTGCAAGATACCAAGCTTCACCTAGAGAAAGTCACTTGAAGGCAACCAAAAGAATATTGAGGTATCTTAAGGGCACTCATGATGTTGGATTATGGTATCCCAAGGGGTCTAACTTTGAGTTGATTGGTTATTCGGACTCCGACTATGGTGGATGCAAAATTGATAGAATGAGCACAAGTGGCACTTGTCAATTGCTAGGAAGATCTCTAGTTTCATGGTCATCAAAGAAACAAAATAGTGTTGCACTATCAACCGCCGAGGCCGAATACATTATTGCCGGTAGTTGTTGTGCACAATTGCTTTGGATGAAAGCTACTTTGAATGACTTTGGAATCAAATTCAAGAATGTGCCTTTGCTATGTGACAATGAGAGTGCAATCAAGATGACACAAAATCCGGTTCAACATTCAAGAACCAAGCACATTGACATAAGGCACCATTTCATAAGAGATCATCAACAAAAGGGTGATATTAGCATTGAAAGCATTGGCACCGAAGATCAACTAGCCGACATCTTCACAAAGCCACTTGATGAGAAGAGATTTGGCAAGTTGAGAAATGAATTGAACATACTTGACTTCTCCAACTTGAGATGAGTGCACCCCCACATTTCTACATGACATGCCTCTCCTCCAACAAAGCAAGGTAAAGTTGGTTGACATAGCATTCATACTTTGCTAAGGACATGATTAGAACATATAGACATGTTTGCATGACAATAGGCTCATTCATGAAAATCAAAAGGATTTGATGTATGTATGGTACCACTATTGCTTCTATGTTTGATTGATCTAGTGGTAGCATATGACATGTTTGTGAGCTTGCAAGCCTAGTGTTGAATCTAGAATATGAGCTTATGATGTGTAATTCAACATGGTCAAGATAACCCTTATACTTGAAGAGGTGTGAAAAAGCTTGTCCTTGGATCAAACCGAATTACATAATCTAGGCAAGTGATCTAGATTGAACCATAATTTGACCCTCACTTTGATTGACTTAATTCTCACTAAAATTTGAACCTTTGTGGTCATTGATGACAAAGGGGGAGAGAAACAAAGATAAAGTCAAAAAGAGGGAAGAGAAACAAAGATAGGGAGAGAAAACACCTTTAAACTTAAGCACACAATTAGGGGGAGCAAGCTCATGAACCATTCGTTGCATTTGTATGTGCACTAACATAATGAGTTCTTGCATTGCAAATTTAAATTCACGACTCTTGTTTAACTGGTGCTTGCTAGAAATAGAACTTGAATGATGTTTTGAATTCTAGCATAGAGTTTTTTTTTCTTGTGGTATCTAGACATATAATGTGATCTCATGAGGTATATTGAGTTTTTGATGTATGTCTAGCTACATTGGTGCTAAGGATGGTATATTGGCAACTCCGATTGGTATCACGCTTCAAAGGTCCATTCTATATACCTTAGCATCATTTTGGTAGTAATAAATCTCCCAAAACTCTAATTTTTGCATATGTGCAAACTTAAACCAAACTCATGGAAGCACATATGTAGGGGGAGCTAATACTACCAAAACCGAATTTGAAATGTTTGTCCAACCTTGTCTCTTGATTAAAATGCCTTGGACAAGCAATTCAAGTTCATTATGATTCTATTTCATATCTTTGTGATGGTTGTCATCAATTACCAAAAAGGGGGAGATTGAAAGCCCAAGTTTGGTTTTGGTAATTAATGACACCAAGTTGCTAATGCCCTGTGTTTAAGTGATTTGAGTTAGGCATAGCAACACATGTGATGAAGGTGCATGGTGGCATGGAAAGGTGGCCACATGATTACAAAGAGATGAAGCATGATGTGGAGATCATGATGATAGACAAGGGAGAAAGTGAACAAGGCAAAGGTATAAACATAGGGTTTTACTTTTGCCGGTCTAAGATGAGTAGAGAAGTGATTGACCGGGTTTAGGATAGATAGCCGACTATCAAGAGGGGAAATCACGGTCATCTCTCGAATCAAGTGCTACTAGGTCTACATCTTGAGCATATGCATTAGGATCTAGTAAAGTGCTAACTTAACTCCTTTGATGAAAATGTTTGAGAAAAGCTAACACACTTGCACCTTGGTGATGGACACTTGTTGGTGTTACACATTTGCAAAGGAGGTGGAGTTCCTAGGGTTGAGAGGGGTGTGGGTTCCTCTCTCCCTCCCGCCGAGCTTGCTCGGCGGGATTCGGCTCTTTTGAGAAAAATAAGTGTATATTTTCTATTGCGCCGGTGGGAAATTTTGAGAAGTCGCGGGAGTGTTTTCTCACTGAGAAACACTCA
The DNA here is from genome assembly GCF_000003195.3 of Sorghum bicolor. NCBI lineage: Eukaryota > Viridiplantae > Streptophyta > Magnoliopsida > Poales > Poaceae > Sorghum > Sorghum bicolor. Next base: position 6,971,680 of record NC_012878.2, on the reverse strand, counting down.
CCGGACGCTGAGTGCGGAGGCACCGGACGCTGGCCTCAGCGTCCGGTGTGCTTGACCCTGCTAGGGTTAAGCACCGGACGCACTCTGAGAGCGTCCGGTGGTAAGCGTCTGGTGTGAGGGGTTTTTGCAACCCTCTCTGCGCACGAGTCCGGTGAGCACCGGACCGTCCGGTGCCCAGCGTCCGGTGAGGTCGCGAGTTTGACACCCTCTGTGCGCACGAGTCCGGTGAGCACCGGACCGTCCGGTGTGGACTTGTAGAGCGTCCGGTGTGTTGCAGGTAGCCGTTAGAAACTGACGCGCGAGATTCAAGTTCGACACGTGGCCAACTCCAGTGCACCGGACGCAAGGAGTCGAGCGTCCGGTGCTCACTTAGTAGCGTCCGGTGCCCCCGTTTTCAGCCCAGTGAAAACAGCCAACGGCTAGTTTCTTTGAGGGGCTTTTAAATAGAAGGTGGCTGGCTTTGGGAGGCTCTCTCTTGCACTTTTGAATACTTGAGGCATACTTTGAGCTAGAGAACACTCCCTCCACTCATCTCCTTGCTTGATTGCTAATCCTAGTGAGATTGAGTGAGATTCAAGTGCATTGCTTTGAGAGTTGCATTTAGTGGCACTTGATTCTTGAGTTTGCTGCGGATTTCTTGTTACTCTTGGGTGTTTCTCGACGCCCTAGACGGCTTGGAGCAGCGGTGGTGTTGAGCTCGTGATTGGAGATTGTTTCGAGCCTCACCAAGTGACTTGTGAGGGGTTCTTGAGCCTTCCCCGCGGGAGATCGCAATTGGCTACTCTAGTGGATTGCTCGTGGCTTGGAGGATCCCCATCTTGTGAGTGGATGTGCGGCACCCGCTGAGGGTTTGGCTTTGGATTGCCAATTAGCTCGTGATCCATCAAGTGGGTGTATCGCCACAACGAGGAGTAGCTTGCCGAGAAGCAAGTGAACCTCGGTAAAAAATCTTGTGTCATCTCTTACCGAGGATTCTCTTGTGATTGTGAGTGATTGATTGGATATATTTCTACTCTACAACGTCGGTATAACAATCACTCCCCTCTCCTTTACCTTTGTGTATACCTTGCTAGTTGTGTAGCTTGTTTAGCTTAGCTTTCTTGTTTAGGAGTGTAGCAAGCTTCTAGTTGTGCTTTCTTGTTGTAACTAGTGTTTAACTTTCTTGTTAGACTTGTGTAGGTGGCTTGCATAGCTCAGTTGTGCTAGTGCTAGAATAGCTTCGTCTTTTGTTTTACTAATCAACTTGTCTAGTTCAAGTTTGTAGATTTTTTATATAGGCTATTCACCCCCCCTCTAGCCATTTGGACCTTTCAAAGTCCCGGATAGTCGCTTACAGAGAAGTCCTTACGGAGGGTCTAGGTCAACCTGACCGAAGTCAATTGCACCATAGCCCTTTTTCCAACATTTGTCATCATATTTATTAAAGTCAGAATGGTAGTAAAGTCTCAATTAATTTAGAGCACTAGCAAAGCTACCCATATGCAATCTATAAATAGGTGTCATAAATATATAGTCAGGTAGCTAGGATGTCCTTAGGCTTATCATAATTAGACACATGCAGATGCGTAATTAATTAAGTGAATAGGTGTACAAGGGAAACCCATGTTAAACTTGCCTTCGGTGAAGGGAAGTTGCTACTGGTCCTGCTGTTCCTCGGAATAAAACTCATCACCCACGGTCACGTCATCGTCTGCTCTCGATCGGCACCACACAACAACACACATTCATGTTCAATCATACAAGCAAACAATCCTTTAATTAGAACAGTACACCAACAGATCAAATACGAAATAAAATGTTTAAAAATAGAACCTACGTTTCGCTACGAACACATACATATGAAGATCACGAAAATCGGAGCTAAAACGATCAAGTTACGAATTTACGGCGATTTCCTATAGGAATTTAATTAATTAAACCTAACCCTAAAAATAAAAAGCTGTAAACTGCAGTAACAGAGGCTCTAACATGTAGAGAATTTAAATACGAATCTAACGCAATTTGAACGGGTCAAATCGGAGCTAAAACGAATATTTTATGGCCAAAACAAACTCAGTGGCAATCTTGTAATTTCCTGAAAGCGTATTTTGACCTAACCGACGGGAATTACGTTTTCAAAAGTGGCAAAGCGTAATTCAATCGAGTGCGCTAAGGACTGCGGGCACAAATACTAAATTCCAGGGGGTTTCTTTAACAAAAAGGGCCTCGAAGGGGTACGGGGCGCTTTCGGCCGTCCGATTACAGATCCACGGCACAGATTAAATCTGGGGGGAGAGAGAGGTGAGTGGCTCGCCGGCCGGAGCAGGGCCTCTGCGGCGGCGCCATGGCCGGGACTTCGCCGGAGAGAGAGAGAGAACGTTCTACGGTGGACCAAACTTCGATCCAAGAGCATGGGAGGCAAGAGGAGCTTACCGTGAACCCAACTATGCCGAGAGCAAGGACTAGGACGGCTCGACGGCGGGTCCACGCAAAACGGCGGCGAAGACGTTCCTGTGCACATTCGGCGGCGGTTAGAGAGGGAGCCGAAGCGAGAAAAGTGAAAAGAAGAAGCTTGGCGACTTCGCGGGACCAAAACAGAGCTCAGCAAAGGGATTACGGGGGAAAAATCTTGGCCAATCAGATTTTCCACCACGGCGGCGAACTCGGCGGCGCTCGGTGCTTCCAGAGGGAGACGAAGAGTAGGGAAAGAGGTGGAATGGGACGTGGGGTTCGGCTCAGGCTCGGGCGCGGGCGTAGGCGCTCTCTTCTTCAAGCCGAGACGCGGGGGAGAGGGGGAAGATCGTGGGGGCGCGGCTGGCGGTTCCAAGCTGAGAAAGAGAGGGGGAAGCGGGCAGGCGGTTGGGGGAAGAGGGAGCTGACAGGCGGGCCCGGCCTGTCAGCGGGTGAGAGAGATGGGGGAAAGGAGGGAGCCGGCTGGGCCGCGGCTCAGGAAGAGGGGAGGGGGCGCGGGGGTTTTGGGCCAAAAAGGCCGAACGGGGAAAAGAGAAGGGGGAGATTCCAGCTTCCTTTTATTTTTTTATACCAAAATTCCAAATGAAATTTTGAGTAGGAAAAAGAAAATAAATAAAACATTTTGTTTTCCAAACAATCATCACAAAAGAAATGCTCCAGCATGTATGCAGCAAAAAATATTATCGGCCTGTCAGTGGGTGAGAGAGAGAGGGGGGGAAAGGAGGGAGCCGGCTGGGCCGCGACCCAGGAAGAGGGGAGGGGGCGCGGGGGTTTTGGGCCAAAAAGGCCGAAAGGGGAAAAGAGAAGGGGGAGATTCCAGCTTCCTTTTATTTTTTTTATACCAAATTTCCAAATGAAACTTTGAGCAGGAAAAAGAAAAATAAATAAAACATTTTGTTTTCCAAACAATCATCACAAAAGAAATGCTCCAGCATGTATGCAGCAAAAAATATTATTCTAAACTTATATTAATTTTTTTTGTTTCCCCAAATTTATTTATTTTCCTATATTAAAAATGCTCACAAAATAATTCATTTAAATTCAATTCATCTATTTTTAAAGAAATAAAATTTTTTGGGTGTTTCAGTGAAAGGAGCAGTTTTAATTCATATATGATCCTACTTTCTTGGAGACGTTTTAATAGGCTTTGTGCTTGAATGAAGCAGTTGTTTGTGCTGGACGTGTTTCAAAATTTGTTTGATCGTTTGATAGTATCAGCCTATGGCTGCAAACTAGTCGCCAAAAAACAACAACAACAAAATGGCTAAAAACTAAAACTGTAATACTAAATGGTCAAGTGCATATATATAAGTCGTGCAATAGAGGCCAAAATAATTAAACACACGTGCATTGCTTCTAATTAGGAAATAAAATCAAACATTATATATAATAATTTTATTATATCTATTTTATTATTATAGGGTGAGATTTCTCAGTCTATCTCAACCCTCAATGCCAAATAGATGTGTCATGGTCCGTCAATATATAAGGAAGAGATGTGGAGGGGGGGCGTGATGTGCAATCCCCCTGGAACACGAAAGACAGCGCTGCGCCTGCGCCTCTATCTCTCTTGATCTATACTAAGCCATCCACAAGTTATTCTGTGTTGGCCAAAACATCATCAGGAGCTTAAGTGTTAGATGGTAAAGCCCAACACTAAACTAGATTGTCCTTCTCGTGCAATATGAATCCAGAAGCCATCATAATTAAATTCATTTTCCTTTTTTTTTCTCAAGTTAAAACTAACAGGTAGCCTTGTAAAAAAACCATATCTCACTTCCAAAGCGACTCCGATTGCATAGTCTTCTCACCTAATTCATTTTCAATATAAGTTCAATTCGCTCCTCCTAGTTTCACAATTTTTTTTTAAATCCCATGAATTCGAAAATTATAGTCACAAATAATGTCATTTACAATCTTATTGCTTTGCTTATCATCTTGGTTTCAGACTACACACGGATCGCTTTTTATATCACTATATGTAGATAGAAGTATAGCCAAAAAAAAGAAAACATGTTTGAAAAGAACTAAAACGATTTACAATTTGGCAGCAGAGCATCAGTTGAGATATTAAGAGGACTGGTCGAGTCGCAGCTACAGAAACCGGGGGGTAGGCATGTAATTTGAGCGTGCAAGAGCGACTGATGAGAGCGAGAGGGAGGACCGGTCAATGCAATGCAAGCGTACGTGGTGGGGCTGCATCTGCATGCAGTCGGCCGGGGCCGCACCGCAAGTGCGGCCGCAACAGGGATCCCGGCCGGCCGCGGCATCCGTGCATGTCCGAGCGTGTCGTGTCGTCCACCCCGGCCCACACGGTGAGTACACATTACGTACCGTACACCCCCCTGCACACGATGACACGACACGAGGTACTGTATGTATGTATTTAACAACGTGCAGGTCCGGCCGGGCCGGCACACCACGTTCTGGCGTACGTTTGGGTCGTCCACCGCCGGTACGTGCCTGACCGCGCGCGCTGGCTTACTTCCTCGTCTATTTTGCAAAACGGACAACATTCTCTGTCGCAACAAATCTTGCGACACATACATAAATCATTAAATATAGACAAAAATAATTAATTATATAATTTATTTGTAATTTACGAGACAAATTTTTTAAATCTATTTAATTTATAATTGAATAATTTTTATTATATACAAACGAAAATATTTCTAAAAAAGAAAAATTGAAACTAAGCGAGGCCCTGCCCGCGCCGTGTGCGTACGTGCAGGGACCACACGTGCGAGGCGGAGGCGATGGAGCATCAGCCAGCGCAGCGTAGCAGCATAATATATATCACACGCGCGCGATCGGAGCACGTTTTCTTCGCCCCGCCCGCAACGTGTGTGTCTCCCGTTCGTTCAAACTAAAGCCGCCCTTTCACACGTACGGTTGGACCACCAGCTCTTTAATTTGTTGTGGGCTGTTTTTTCTTCTTCTTCTTCTTTTTGTCACAAACACCATTTATATAAACATCTCAAGCTTCTTGAATCGTGCTCTCACAAAGAAACAGAGTAAGATGAAACTAGAAATGATACTTTTTTTTTCATAACTCTTGCACTTGTGGGCTTGTGTGTAGAATTTTGTGAGAGCATGCTTTTAAGGAAAATCTATTTGTCAAAATTGTTCACCGAAACAATTTTAGCTTCACTGACCTGCTCATGAAGCCGAAACCCTAAAAAATAGTTTTACCAGTGAAGGCGAGCTATGTGAGAGATTTGCATAGGACATTTTTTTTAGAAAAAAAAAAGAATTCTATTGTGGTCTCCGTTTTGCACACAACCAATCCTTATTACTTCCTTTGTTTCTAAACAAATCAATTCTTAAGATTCGTGCCAGTCAAACTTTTTAAAATTTACTAAATTTATAAAAAAAGGTAACAACATCTATAACATAAAACGAGCGTATTGTGAAAATATGTTTTATTCTACATCTAATAACACTAATTTGATATCATAAATCTTAAAGTCTTATTTTTCTAGAAATTCGATTAAAGTTTAAAAAAGTTTGACTTAAGACAACTCTAAAAAACTATTTATTCATAAACACAGGGAGTTCACATTCAACCATGATTGTTTCTATAAAGCTCACAAAAGCGAAACCAAGCAAGGAAGTGCCTAACTAAGCACTAAAGACGTTTCAAGATTTCTCGTCATATCAAATATTGCGGCACATACACAGAGCGTTAAATATAGTCGAAAATAAAAACTAATTACACAGTTTGCCTTTAAATCGCGAGATGAATCTTTTAAGCCTAGTTGATCCATGATTGGATAATAATTGCCAGATAAAAATAAAAGTGTTAAGTACTCAAAATCAAAAAATTTTGAGAACTAAACAAGGCCTAGATAACTTTGTCATGTGGTGGTAAGGCTAAGAGAATTTGAAGAACCAAACGCTAAAGGGCTAAGAAATGTTTGACGAGCGAGCAAAAAAATACCGCACAGCACAGCACATAAAACAAATTTACTGTCTACGTTTCACGTGACACTTGGCCCCAGCCCTTTGGGACCAATGTGTCGATAAGGCTTGGTCTGCACAAAATGCTACTACATGCATGCACTGATCTGATGACGAGCTGGTGGCATCCAGAATGCTCGTGCCGGTACAACTGGAAGCGATCCTGACGCTTTTCGACTGGCACTTCGGCATCGTCCAGAATGCATGCATGGGACCTGCACTGCTCAATACTACTGTTGCGTAGTGGTAGCTACTGTGCCAATCGCGTCAAGAAAAATGCTTACTAGACAGTCAAAAGAAGCGTCTCCAACGGTTTTGCAATTTTTGTTTTGTATAAAACAAGGAGTTTACTAAGTCTTAAATCAATGTGCCAAGTCACAAAATTGAGTGTCTCTAATGATTTTGGCAAAATTGAGTTAGCAAAACCAAATAGTGAACCTGGTCCAGGCCCGGCCCTGTCAAATCATAGACCCGGAGCGAAGTTACAAGCGATGGGCCCTTTAATACAACTCTTATAATATAATAACAATTCTAATAAGTGTAATACATAAAAAAAAACTCTTATGAGATAAGTTATACATTTTACTTTTTTTTTAAGTTTCTTCTAACATTTGCTGCTGCCAAGTCATTGATGATGACCTCAACGTTAATTTTATCTAATAATTTATCTCGATACATAAAGTTGTCAAACCATTTAATCTTTGTTGGGACATTATCTTAAATAATTCGTCAATAACATAGGCATAGTGAATAGGATCTGATAAGCAATAGAAATATTAGGATATCAATCCACTTCCGTGATAAACTAAAAAATCTCCATAGCAGACATTGGCTTATCAGGCAAGTAGACTGCATAACAGCTAACTCAGAAATTATGTCATTTACATCAACATTCGACAAACTTAAAATTAACTTGATCGCTGCATCATATGGAGTTCGTAAATCCCAAACCTAAGGCCTTGTTTAGATCTAAAATTATTTTGGATTTTGATATTGTAGCACTTTTGTTTAACAATTGTTGTCTAACCATAGACTAACTAGGCTTAAAAGATTCGTTTCGCAAATTATAGATAAACTATGCAAATAGTTATTTTTTTTATTCATGTATGTGCCGCAAAATTCGATGTGACAGAGAATCTTAAAAAGTTTTTAGTTTTTAGGTGTAACTAAACAAGCTCTAAATAAATCGTGAATAAAGATTGGGGACAAAAGCAGTTTTGTACCTATGAAGACAAATAGGCAACCGAACAAATGACGTGCTTTCTTCTTAACCTAAGGGACGGAGTCACAAATGCCGCGGAACCACAGAAGGCCAGGCAGTTCAATCATGTGGACTAGTATATAAATATAGTCATACAAATGATGTGCTTTCTTCTTGAGCTGAATACTATATACTATACCTACTAATGTATTTGGGGTAGGGCCCCCTAGCCTCAAGGGCCCGGTTCGGTTGCTCTGCTCGCACCCTACGTTACACGAGTACGGGTACGAGTATCGGATACAATACGTATCGGATACGCGGATACACACTTTCTCAAAAGAAAATCCACTAAAATGGTGTATCCGAGTATCCGTATCCGCGTATCCGACGAGTATCGGATACGGATACGTCACCCCCCTTGGAGTATCCGTGTAACATAGCTCGCACCCCCAGGGCCGGGGCTGACCCGATCGTTATTTTTTCACGTGCTTTTTCTCTTCGCGCTGTCCACTCCGTCGGCGGCGTGTGTGTAGGTGTTTCTGTTGCGAGGCGGACGGGGGCACGTGCTGACTTTGTGTCACGATCGGGACGGCGGCACGTGTGGAGGGGTTTCTTCGCGAGGCGGACGGCGGCGCGTGGTGAGACTTTGTGTCGCGAAGAGTAGTCGTAGGCCGATCGGGACTTTGTGTCGCGATATGTCGCGATGGAAGTTTCTCCTATATGGCACGAAGAGGAGTCGGAGACGCGCGGGAGACCGGAAACCGCGTGGGAGGAGAGACCGATCGGCCTTTGCCAAGTCGTCCGGGTTTGGTAAAAATGCCAAGTTTCCTTCCTCATTTGTCAACTTTGCCAAAATACAAAACTCAAATGCAAAACCACTGGATATCTCAATTTGAGCTTTTTGGCAAATTAGTCAAATGCAAACCTCAATTGCAAAATCGTTGGAGATGCTCCGAAAATAATTAAACAGATATATTGTCAACCTTCATGCTTCATCCTGTCAAAAAGGTAGTAATAAAATTATTAATATTTATAATATTAAATAAGTATTGCTGAATCTATCATAGGACATATTTAACAAATTTATTTTGATACCATAAATATTGATTTTTTTAGATATAAACTATTAACAGTTTGACGGAAAATAGAACTAGAATCACATCTTTTTCTAGTACATAGTTTTTTTATGTATTTAGATATACATTACGTTTAGATATATAGTAAAAAAGTAATTAAAGGAATTTAGAAAAATTAAAATATTTTATAATTTAAAATACAGGGAGTACATGGCAGGTATAGTACTGTTCCTTTTTTTTAAAGGCGATGTCAGTGCTTCGGTTCTCACAGCATGATTTTTTTTTTCCCTTTATTTTTCATTGTACTTGTTTCCTTTCCTTTTTTTTAGTGTGTGTTGTTGTTGCGCGCTCGATCTGCTGGATTGCACTGAGTTTATGGATTGATTAGCTAGGAGTAGGACAGAAGGAATGCTACCGAAGAGGAAGACATGGTGCCTGTCATGAGCTGTGATGTCTGTCTTGTTTTGGTATGGCACCAAGCAAGCAACAACAAATAATTGGGCCGGGGTTCTCCATCAGTTTCTGGTTTGCTTTGGCGGTGGAGACTGTATATACTCTGGAGAGGCAAAAAAGAAAAAAATAATTTATGATCCACTTGAGTTCTGTAATCATAATCAATCACAATACTAACTATGAACCTTGCCTATTAGTTCATGTAAGAGATTAACACGCTATTTAGTTGAACTACTACTCATAACGTAATACTAACTAATTCCAAATAACCTTAGAGAGTTTTTCCTCTTCTTGTTTGAACAGATGGCTGCAGAACAGTCGGTTGGAAACGGAAACAGAGTGCAGTATCTTCACATCCATCGAACTGTTTGAAATGATAGGTTACAGTGATTTTGGATGCTTGGCATCCACAGCCGCAGACTTGTAGCATGCTGGTGCTGCACCTGCACGCCGGCGGAGACGGAGAAGGACACCAACTCATAGCTGTGCTGAGGCAGTGGAGGCACACACATGCTCTGTTCCTGCCTGCAGATGCAGCTGCATATCTTGGATCTGCTTCTAGCCAGTTGCTTTGCTTTGCTTGGGGCCTGCTGTGCCAACACCTCACCTGATCAAATAACTGTCGTCCAAGTCCAATGATTCATATATCCAGCTATATATGAAATCAAATCATGGTCCTATGTATCTTCAGAACATGATTATTGTGAAGTTGCAATGCAGGTTCCTCTCGTCGTTCCTAGTGTACAATTATCGAGATTTGGTTGCCATCCACCTTCCTGATACGCAATTATATAGCGTGATTCTGTCCCGTGCTTGCAAGTGTTTGGCCGGTTGATGTTCAAAATCGTTCTCGACACTCGTCTTTCTTGAGTAACTGACTGACTGACTGAAAAAAGCTTCATTCCTGTGCAGCAACAGCTAGCTGCAGAATGGCCTACACAGAGGTACTTTACAAAGCGATCATGGTTATTTCAGAGACCAAACGCTTGATGATCCCGCTACAAAGCGATCATAGTTATTTGCTCTGGACACTCTCGTCTTTCTTGAGTGAACTGACTGACTAACATGAAAAACTTTCATTCTTGTGCAGCAACAGCCAGCTGCAGATTGGCCTATACAGAAGTACTACTCTACAAAACCATCATGGTTATTTCAGAGACCAAACGGTTGATGCTCCAGCTGCAAATCTGCGACGAATTTCACTGAGACGACATACGAAGGTAAATTCGGAAGGAACAAAGCCATAGTGACACATATTGACAACAAAGACACATTTTCCAGTCAGGCGATTACTCGCTGGATCATGTAAGGACTCGTTGATTCATCACATAATCTCTATCACTGCATAATTTACATGTTGCTCTTCTGGAAACCACACATCGGAGGCAAGTTGCTCTCTCACTATACATCATGGAAGCCGTGATAAAGTTACCGTTGTGATTCAATGTCGTTTCCTACCCTGTTGTCACTGTGGCGGCGCCCAAATCCGATGGCTGGAGGAGCAGTTGTCGGGACGATGTCGATCTCAGCTTTGCAGAGTGGGCATAGTGCATTTATCTTGAGCCATTTGTCGACACAGTCCTTATGGAAGAAGTGCCCGCAGGGGAGCAACCGGAGATCATCGTTATCTACATACCTCGCCAAGCAGATACAGCAAACCTGCCGACCAAAGGACGTGAGTCAGTTTTACATCATGTGCAAGAGGAGATACAGGTGCAAAGCAAACATGAGGTGGCAAGAGAAAATCTCACAGCATCTTCAGCAGAAACAGCTCGTTCCTTGTCTGTTCCAGGAGCAAAGACTCCACCGCCGCCTTCATTTCCCTCTGTGTTACGAGGCTTCTTCGTTTTGAACTTGTATGTGCCCAGGGCATTGATTGCATCTGAAGTAGCACCTCTGTTTTCGTTCAGATCTTCCCGGAAACCCATTAAGGAGATTATGCAGGGTAGGCAGCAGCATATCAGCGCACAGAGAATGAAGGGCATAGCGTAGCCAATGCAGCTGAAGGTGAGGAAGGCTATACACAACCTGAAACCATGAGTACAGCATGAAACATCAAGATAAGTTGCAAAAGTACTGCATCATGGCAGGTTAGCAGCACACCTGTACAAGTTGGGTGCATCATGGGAAGAAGAATGTCCACCAAATACCCACACGTTTCCGACAACAAACCATACAGCGAAGAAACAGTCCAGAGCCATCTTGAAGTGATCAGCGAAAGCTTGAGCCCTGCAACAAGGAGAATGCAACTCAGAAAACTAACCAGCAAAGTCTTTACGATTCTGATGACCTTTGTTGATCTAAGGTATACTGCAATGAAACCAGAACAATGGACTATAAAATGTTAGATAGGTTACTGCAATGAGTTCTTTTACTTGTGCCATGTGCCATGTGACAAGCTATTTCCATTTATTTTTTATCTAACAGATCCGATCTGACAAGATTTATCATACTCCTGAACCAGGTCCACATATTACATGAACTGTTACTTCTTGTGGGCAAGGAAAGTAACTACAGAAGATCTCTGATTGCATGAAAACACATCTTGCGAGATTAATTCTCTTTGCAGTACCACTCAGGGCTCAGTGCATCATTTCGTTAATAGCTCATATGTAAAGTACTAAACCTCAAGCAACTTATAGCAAATTTCACAGATATAGAGACTTGATGATGAAAGAACAATCAATATATAAACAGAAGCAATAATATGTATCTACAAGGTACAGTATGTTACCTTGGATTTGTGGTAACCGTATTGTTTCTCGAGACTCCATTTGTTACAGTTACAACACCAGCTTCAGACACATGAGGGGGCGAAATCCCAGTAAAAGAATTACTTTCAAAGCTGTTGTCTGGAACGTAGTTCTGATTTGATCCTTGCACAGTGGGCAGCTGGTTGCGCTGGAGATAGCGCCAGTAAAGATGAGGAAGAGTTGCAATACAACCTATTGTATAACCAATGACCCACTCAAACAATGGAGCATGAGGATGTTCATTCCTTGACACAGACAGAACGCAGATAGCAGCTATAATCTGGCTAAGATTTACAGCTAGTTCAATTGATATCCAGAAGCCAGAATTCAGACTCTGTTGACGGCGACGGCGATTATCATCTCTTCTTGCTATAGGAGTATTCGGAGAGTTATATGCAGCAGTTGTTCCGGAAGAACTTTCTGAATCACGAGGCAAGTGATCCATGCCATCATTGTTGTCTCGACGAGGTGTTGATGTAGAAGCAACATCATCCCTTGGGATGCCAATCACATGCTCCATGAGTAAAGGGTGACTATCTGTTTGACTTTCTCTTTCTGATTCAACAGGAAGAGCATCCATCAACCAAGAGGTTGCATGGGAAATTACAGGTTGCTGTTCCCAGAAGCAGAGATGATTTGATTTGAGATAAATGTAGGAAAATGCTAATTTTTACAAGATAATGTGCTTTGCTCTTTCCCCTAGAGTAGAAGGCCAGATCCACTCCATCTGAAAGAAAAGGAACACTTGATATCAATAAGCTGTTTAGCACTTTATCGCTCCCTTTTTAATTAAGGAACTTGATATCTTTATGAAGATAATCATAGAGGTAACAACAATATACTGCTAATATGTATCATATGCATCAAAATCGACCCAAATGACTGCAAATTTTGCAGCTCTTTTTGTATCAGCTTTTGCAAATGTTATATGTCATGAAAACCTTTAGGAAAAAATAAGGAAATATTTCTTGTTCATTGAAGCATCTTGAGATACGATAGATTGTTCACTACAAGGCAGAATTGAAATGGCACAATAGACCAAGTGTCAAAATCCAGTTTCTCAGAGGTAGGTTTGAGGCTCATATGCCATATTCTATCCTTTAAGGTCACTGACCTAATTCATCCAAATAGCTTCAGTCCTGTGTGGACATGCAAATTTCTGCAGGAAGGATTCTCATTGATTTGTACATACGCCCTAGTTGTAGAATACTAAGATAATCCTTAAGGGATCCACAAGTTTAGGAACATGTGAACATACACTTCAGCTACAATTCTAACTTCAAAACCAAACCTGGAGAAGACCCTGAGTTTGAAAACCCACATCCACAGATCTCAATGATGGAAGAGTATGCAGTTCAACTTAGAATCTTAAGTTCTTCTCAAAGAATAGAACAAAATCAATCTTTGTATATGGTGACAGCAACAATCATGCCTACCAAAAGGTCAATCAAAAGAATAGCATGGTAATTATGTCCTTCAAATGACTATGAAATTATTGCAAGAGAGAAGAAAAACCAGAGCGCCACAACAAACTATCTTGGCACCACATTTTGTCCATTAATTGTTAGTTCCACAAATCGCTACAGACTAGCTAATGCTAAGTTCACCAGCCAGCAATCCAAGCTAAGAAAGAAACTATCACACACACCTACATCCGAAGAGAAACGGAAGCTCCCGACCGAGAATCGCCTCACCAACCACGGGCAGGGGCAGCTCCACCCCGGCCGCCCGCTGAAAGATTCAAGAACCCGTGACCGACCAACGCCACCAAGAACAAGAAGAGCAGCCCAGGTTCCAGAACCAGACTCCAAACAATCACCTCGACGGCTTAAAGCCGAACGAATCAGCAACTATCTTGCGCCCAAAATTTTGCAATAAAGAACCGCAAAGGAAAATCGCCGGGGCGAGGTCGCGGAAGCAAAGATTGCGCCGGGGGCAAGGAAGGAACGGGTGCCAAACCCGTGGATCAACGCATACTACGCGCTAATATAGAAAAGGAAAAAGATGATAAAAACACGGAAGCATCGCACTAGCGGAAGGGGAAATTTTTTACCCAAGCGGGGGGCAGCTCCAAGACTTGGACTCGAATTCTTCCTCCTCTTTCGCTTCACAGTCTCCAGCGGCGGTGCGGCAACGTTTATTTAGATATTTTCTTTTTACTTTTTTATTGTCGTTAGATATGATCTTTTTGTTTTTGAGGGAGAGAATCTTCCAACGGTGAGGATCTCGTGTGGACGCTCGATCAGGAGCTGTGGAGCGACACGTGGCAGGACGGCAATGGCTGGAAAGGGCGGCTCGGTGTCTGTTCGGCGCAGGAGATGAGGCCATGAGGGGAGTGGATTAGTTGGGTCGGTGATTCATCAGCATGTACTAGTACGGTATAATAATGCAGGATATACGGTATAATAATGCAGGATAGGAGTTAAATATTTTTTGTTTTCCTTTTGTCAGTGGCATTGCAATATAGGATTAGCCCCATAAATTGACAACACGTGGTCAGTCAGCATTGTAATCAGTTGAAAAAAAAACATAGTGCTAAAGTTACCGATTTATTAATACTCTCTCAGTCTCCAAATAAATCAAAATCAACTTCTGAAGTTGTCTTTAAGTCAATCATTTTTTTAATTTAATTAAATTTATAAAAACAAACATCAATATTTATGGCATTAATTAAATGAACAATGTATCTAATGATAATAATTTAATGTCATAAATACTAGTGTTCTTTTTCTATAATTTCAATCAAGTTTTAAAAAATTGACTTAAGACAACTCTATAAGGGCACTCACAATACAGATTTTATCATAGAGTCTAAAGTTATTTATTACCTCTAACAATACCGACTTAGAGTCTAAATAAGACTTGGGGTCTTATTTTTTCTACCTCTTTCTTCAATAAATATGCTGCCACATCAGAAAAAAATCATAAATAATATGTAATTAATTGTCTTAGACTTTATGATAGAGTCTTGCATTGTGAGTGCCTTAAATCGATTTATTTAGGGACCGAGGGGTGTAGATCACGGATGGACAACATCAGGTCAGCTGGCCAAGTCAGATATAAGTGTTAGTGTTGGGGATTTAATCTCGAATAACGCAGTCCTCGAAACCGGTTAACATGTGTTTGACTACTGTGTTTTCAAAGCCGCAAATTGTTCTTGTTGTTCAGGGGAGACTCCACATTGTGATAAACAAGGGAGAACATTCCGAAGTATTCAGCGACCTCCAAAGAGGTGAAATCACATCGAATCTTGTGACATATGTATGAAGCATTAAATATAAATAAAAAATAACTAATTACATAGCTTGTATGTAATTTACGAGACAAATCTTTTAAGCTTAGTTAATCCATAATTGGATAATAATTGTGAAATATAAACGAAAATGTTATGATAGCCATTTTGTAAAATTTCCTACAACTAAAAACAGGCTCTTAAGCCCACGAAGACTCAACATCGATGACTCGTCTCACCGAGCGAAGCCTAACGACAAATTAGTTTCATCCAAAATCCAAAACTTTTTCAAGATTTCCTGTAACATCGGCCGGCATATGCATAGAACATTAAATATAATTAAAAAATAACTAATTGTACAGTTTATCCGTAATTTGCGAGACGAATCTTTTAAGCTCATGTTTGGACAATAATCCAAATACAAACGAAAGTGCTACAGTACCAAAATTCACAAAAAAAAATCTAAACAAGGCCTTAGAAACATAGGTCCGGATATATGTAATGACCAGACTGCCCTTTTGAATAGAGAAGATCAGAATTGAAAGTAATAGCAAATTCAGGGGTAGAATGGAGACTGTAATAGGACTATTCACCAACAGTTAAATTTACTCTTCCTGTAAAATAACACTTTTTTTTTATGGATTGGTATTCATATTTCCTTTGATAGATAAAGAGAAGTGGTCTATATATAGTTCTCCAAAGTATAGCTTCCTTAGAAGCCGGAGCTACAAAGGTTCCTAGGCCTATTTGGCATCTCCAGCTCTAGCTCTAGTAGCAACTACTATGGAGAAGCTCTACCAAACACTGAACCATTTTGGAATGAATGGTAGAGGAGCTGAAAGCCGTTCTGGGGTGACTACTCCAGAGGAGGGCTTGAGGAGCCATACCAACAGGCTTTTCGTGGCTTTAGAGTTCATATTGACGAATGGCATCATTCGCCTTCCACTAACAGTGATAACTTTGCTAAGCATATCATGCCTGCCTTATCGTATTTCAGGCCTCGTTTAGTTTCGAAAAGTAAAAAGTTTTCGGTACTGTAGCATTTTCGTTTGTTTGTGATAAATATTATCTAATCATGGACTAACTAGGATCAAAAGATTCGTCTCGTGATTTACAGCTAAACTGTGTAATTAGTTTTTATTTTCGTCTATATTTAATGTTTCATGCATATGCCACAAGATTCGAT
The DNA here is from genome assembly GCF_000003195.3 of Sorghum bicolor. Taxonomy (NCBI): domain Eukaryota; kingdom Viridiplantae; phylum Streptophyta; class Magnoliopsida; order Poales; family Poaceae; genus Sorghum; species Sorghum bicolor. The sequence goes on along the minus strand of NC_012878.2, from coordinate 6,955,368 downwards.
GTGACGGAGAATCTTGAAAACTTTTGGCCTCATCCTACAAGCTTAGCGCACTTGGTTAGTGACATGTTGCCTTCAGATGACGCACCAAGATATTATTGTTCCCACGTTTTTTATTCGAGTTGCGTACTTTCAGGTACAAGATGCTACTCTGATGCAGCACTGTCACCAGACTCCCCTGCTGGCAGCCACACCCAGAGAAGCTGGTTTCGGTCAAGGCCAGGCAGGCTCCAAGCGGCACTCTGTCTTTCATGCAGAGGCAGCAGTAACAGCACACGTGGGTGAAGGAAAACTTCATGTTTGACAATGAGGTACTGGTCAATTCGTTATCTCATCAACAAATTACGGTGCAACATTTGGAGGCTTAAGCCCCTTCTGATGGCCTTCTCATCGATCACCAAAGCTATTCAATACAGGATCTTCAAGATACACAGATCACAAAATGTGACAGCCCACTCTTTGGTGCCACAAGCTAGAGTTTCTTCTACCCACTCTTTGGCGTCACAAGGTAGAGTTTCTTCTATCTCTAATTTTGTATGTTCAAACCCTTATCATAGAGGATCCTGTCCGGTTAAAAATGTCAATGGGGGCCCATGACCCGATGGGTATTTACTCTATTAGGGTACCAATATGGAGTGAAACTAGTACCCATGGTACACAAACGGAGCAAACCCTTTACCCCTTGGGTACGTGGGTATGGGGACGTTCTGAGCAAACCCTTTACCCCTTGGGTACGTGGGTATGGGGACGTTCTAATAGTCCCTATACCCGTTTACCCATGAGTGAAAAATACTCGGCCCAAAACTAAAGAAGCCTAGCCACCAGTCCACCGGCAGCCCATACACTGAAACCTACTACGTGATTTGTATGGATCATGAACTATTATGGTGCTGTGACTAGTGGCTGCAGCAGAAATTATTATGTTGCTATTTGCCAGGTGTATGGTGAGGTGGCTATGTGACAATGCTTGTGAATTGCTACTACGTGACTGGTGCTTGTGAATTGCTGATGTTTGGCGGGTATGGGTGACCCATCGGGTCTAATTTACCCACCCGGGTATGGGTCTGGGAAAATTTCCCTACCCATGACCGTATATGGGGATACCCATGGTGTCATATTGTTATCACGGGGATGGATCTGGGGAGTCCATACCCGATGGGATTTCCCCATTGCCAACGCTATGTCCGGTTCTGGACACCCTCCGGAATGTAATCTGGGAGAACCTAACTCTCATAAGTGTTGACCATGGTTCCTTGTATAAAAAAAAAGTGATGTAGACCAAGATTTGAGTATATCAAACTGTCACAAAGAAGGCACTGATTTTTTGTAGGCAATTAGAAAGCGGTGTAAGCGTTTCATAAGGATGTAAAAAAGAGTTGCATAGGAATAAGGAATAACATACCAAACAACATCCATTAATGACAAATGCAGGTGATAACAAGTCAAGATACCAAAGTACCAGTCGCCCAGTCGGCTCTATCAGGTTTGGGAATATTAAGAGTATTTTCGAGAAGGCCCACAGAGAGGCTGGCACAACAAAGTGTAAACCACAGTTTTACAGGTCTCATGTTACCTCCATCGAGGGCCTCCCAGCCTGATGACCTCCTCAGCACATGAATCACGGTGAAGCTTTTCAGCATCACTGTCTTCCTTCTTCTCAGTTATGTCACCGTACAAGTCCTTCAGCTTTGCTAGGTTGCTTGACACAGTGGCTGCCTTCTCTTTATTTGCATCCCTGAATGGGCTGGATCGCTGCTCATTCCTGCTCCGACTCCGGCTCCGGCTCCGGCTTCGACTCCTCCTGCTCCGGCTTCGACTACGACTACGACTTCTGTGGCGAGAGTTAGAGCGCCTGTGCCTGCTGCTTTCATGATCTCTTCTGTCGTCCCGTCTTTCTTCTGAACGCCTGGACCGGTAATACTCACGATCCCTGCTATCACGCTCATGGCGATGATAATCTCTGGCGTCCTTGTCACGGTCAAGGTCTCGGCTTGAACGATACCGGTCCCTGCTTGAACGATCTTGGTCTCTGTCACGATCACGGCTAGAACGATCCAATTCTCGGTCAGAACGGTCACGGTCAGGACCCTCACGGCTACCACTGCGATGAGATGGTGAGTATGATCTTCGATGATCATCATGGGTGACTGTTCGCCGAACTGGGGATGAATCTCTGGTGGAAGCCCGATGTGGAGCACGCTGTCCAAAGGAAACTGACAGAGAAGCTTTCACTGAAGGAGGACGACGTGCAGTATCTTCTGATCCCTGACGACTAGAGTCCCCAGTTGCCCCAGAAAGTTTAGTGGGCAATTTCATCTTCTCAAGATTGGCTGTAATCTGACGAGTTACTGGGAGAGGAATTCTTGGTAGAAGACTATCAAAGTAGTACTGCATCATGAAAGGAAAACAAAGCAGCACACTGAGCATTATAAGTTTACAATAGAGATTGGAGCAGCTTAAAATGAATCATTAGTCAACATTAAAGGACAATATAAAATAATTCAAGTCAATGACAACGGTACATTAAGTGAAAACCAACAAAAGAAAAACATAAACAATAGATTTTACTCCATGAAAGATACCAGTCAAGTGAAAATTTGAAGGAAAAAATATTAACTATGTTATGGAACCATGACTTAACTGACCAAAGAAATAGTACCTGTAATTAGCATAGATTCCTAAGGTACACAAAATGAATCTATGACTTAGAAAATGTTCACATTCAATAGAATAAAAAATATAATAACACATCTGAATTCACCAAGGCATAGACAAGTAATCAGAATATATAGAAGTACTGTTCTGTAGCTAGCTATAGAATAACTTATTTTATGGCCAATTTGAGTTCCTATAACGACTATACTAATTTACAAGATAACTGTAACTCCCACCTAAGTGATTTACTATAACATCAATCATGGTAAATATCATCATGAATTATAGTAACACATATATATCATAATATGTATTCACTTTATTGTTAATTTTAATTTAGTGCAAACATTATTGTAAATCAAGGTGGCCAGCATAAAACCAAAAACTCTAGGAAGCACATGAAAATGTCGGCACAAAAATTGATCAGAGAAACAGTGTGCCTTATTTCCATTCTGAATGCAGAAGTTAAGCAACAGACCTGTCCAAGTATAAGATCACGCACATAAACACCCATGGTTGTCTTGCGGCCATTAGATCCAGGGGAGAACTCCTGCACCACAAAAAAAATTTGCAAATGGTTCAGCTCTGATTCATACTCAACACTTCTTGTAGCACATAACATTACATGGAGACTCAACCATTCCACATAGTTTATGCCAAAGTGACATAGACAAATACTCAACAATAATAACAAAGTAAGTAGTCGCAATAATAACATGCTAGAGATGCAACCCAACAAGAATTACACAAACCAAACAAAAAAAATGGAAAGAAAACAATCTGCTACTCTTATAAAGCTAATCCTGACCACAAGTCTTATCTCAACATGCAAGCAACAACATCATACCCCACTAATTATCCACATCATATTCCACTAATAGCCATGTCATCCTAATAACTTTCCAACCTCTTAATTACAAGCTATCCACATAAATCATCTCTACTCAATTCCATTCCAAATTCTTTCGTAATCCCTGCAGCAGCGCGTGGAGTATCTTCCTAGTTATAAAAAAGGCAAAATAGCACAAATCATAAGTAAATGTTCCTTTATATATATTTTTCCTATGTATATCATCCTTAATCAATCTACTTTCAATTCAATACAAGTCACATGGCAATTACAGTGGAACATTCTTATATCAAGTCGACAAATAATCATATGGAAGTCCCATAAAGTGATGAAAGAGTATTATAATAATAACAAAAAATATGTTGTTATTTACTTACAAGTTTGAGGGCACAAAAACATGAACAAGCAATTAAACAAAGGTGGGAAAAGTACCGTGTACCTCATCATCCCTCAAATAGGGCTCATACCATGTCCACAGAATCTTTGGGTCTGCAACATAGCGAAGATACAAGAAACCAATCTGCACCAAATAGCGCCAAATGGTCATTCGCCACAAAATATTTTATTATTTATTAGGCTAAGTAAAGACAAACAAAAAAAACAAAATGCTCACAACTCCAAAGCACAGACTGGTACACTATGAACTTCTTGCAAACTTTGTCATCCCCGTGTCCTAGGACCAAGAAATTCAAACACAAGTCCATCCAAAGAAACAAGTTGTAGGACTGTCAGTGGCTATAACCAAAATGTAAGCACAAAATTATGTATAAGTGATTCGCAAGGAATATAAGATTTCTTATTGCAATATTGCTGAAATAAGTTTTATAATCATCCCGATAAACATCTGGGTTCATGCACTAACCTCATGCCTAATGATGAATAGATATGGGTCCATGAAGCAAGACATTCAGCATCAGCAAACAGAAGGGCAGGTAACAGAAACTTACAGCTCTAATGTATGGGGAGTCAAGATGCTTCAACAAACCATGCATCTGTTTGACAGTAAGCTTCATAGTGAAGAACTTGTATAGAAGACAGAATGCAGTGGAGGGGCCTCTGCAATTGCCAGTCATCCAAGGCTCCACGTGTTCAACTGTGTTGTAGATCTCATCAATGACCTCATGATAGGTCTTCAACCTATAGAGCTCCTTAAAGTAATCAGAAGACAGAATGTTCATGCGAAGAACCTTCTCCATCAGCACATCAATGGGCTTCCCTGAAGTTTGTATCTCCATTGTCCAGAAAAAATTTCAATCTCTATCACAAAGATCAATATGGTATTTCCAAAGTTTATGTAACCTGCAAACAACAAAGTCAGGAGATAAGAACTCTATGGAAAAAAACAAGGAGCGAACAGATAAATTTCTGCTAAAAGCCTAAAACAGCAGGGTGAGCATATCTATATACCTAATAATAAAGAGGCAAAATTTCAGGCTCTTTTTTTCCGTCCATCTATTTTTTTGTTCACCTCCTCCTAACTACCGGTAGTCAAGAGTTTCTTCCGTCTAATCCATTTTTTCGTTCACCTCCTCCTAACTACCGGTAGTCAAGAGTTTCTTCCGTCTAGATTTATAGATCATTTGTTTCCAGAGAAGTTAAATCTAGTGAAAATTTGTCCCTTTCCTCGATTTATATGGCTGAAATCACCATGTTGCCTCGCATTATCCCAACATGCCAACCTAAACTTGTGTCATTCCACTATGTTCATACTAGGGAACAGAACAAGCAACGAAACCATATTTACATTCATATCAAAATCCAACTCACAGCTAAAAGGATAACATTCTTTTTTACTAGATCCTAACTGATATTTACCTCATGGTACACCGTACACATCCAATTGATTGAATTATCAATTATACAAGGCCTATACAGTAACCTGCATAACCCATTTGAGCATGAGTAGCCTACAAAATTTAGTGAAATGCTCAGATCTTCCACCATAATAATGATTCTGCATATAGCACTGTAACCCTAGCCCAAATAAACCAGACGATTCCTTCACCGTTTACCTCGGTAGTGGTGGTGGTGCATATGTTTGCGTAGCCCTAACCCAAAGAAACCTGCCAATTCCATCACCTCTTACGATTCTAGTCTAGCACAACAAAAACAAGTGCGTAGCGAATCAATTCAATCAGAAACGACCTGACTCCGTAGCGGATTAAACGCGCGCAAAATTCCCACGAATAAACCACTATCGTCGCAGTACCAATCCACACGGCAAACAAAATCCGCGAGTGAAATCCACCACGGCGGCTACTCACGGCTCGATAAAAGAGCCCGCAGCACGGGACTGGATCCTACAGCAACCCATCCAAAAGCAATCTAGGGTTTGCTTACCAGCAAAAGCGGGAACTCGTTCCGGGTCCGGATGGATCTTCACACCACGCCGTCCGGCCGGTTCGGCTGAGAGGAGGAGGGCGACAACGAGGGTGGCGGGCGAGAGGAGGACTCCGTCGAGGTCGGTGGCTTGCTTGGCTCTGGAGGAGGCGGCGTGCGCGTTCGGCGCGGCGGCCGCGAGGGGAAGGGTAAAGAAGAGGATTATTCGTTAGGACCGCGGCGCGACCGGCCAGGCCATGGGTATTCTAGATATTTCTCTTTTTAATTTTAGCCCTTATAAAGTTCGCGAAAAATTTTGATTTTAGCTACCGTAGCACTTTCGTTTTTATGTGACAATTATTGTCCAATTACGGAGTAACTAGCCTCAAAAGATTCGCCTCACAAATTACAAATAAACTATGTAATTAGTTTTTATTTTCGTCTATATTTAATGCATCATGCATACGTATAAAGATTTTTATGTGACGGAGAATTTTGAAAATTTTTTGGAACTAAACCAGGCCTTAGGCCTGAATCAAATTTTTTGGATTTCGCTACTGTAGCACTTTCGTTTGTTTGTAACAAATATTGTTCAATCATAAACTAACTAGGGTCAAAAGATTTTTCTCGCGATTTACCGGTAAACTGTGTAATTAGTTTTTGTTTTCGTCTATATTTAATGCTTCGTACATATGCCACAAGATCCGATGTGACAAGAAATATTAAAAAATTTTGGAAACTAAACAAGGCCTTAATAGTATCAAACATACTCTTGCGTCGCAACGTAAGAGATCTATTTTTATCGAATAAAATTATAAATTATGAAAAAGTTATTTTTATTAACAACATGCTCTAACCTATAAAACTCTTTAAGGCCTTGTTTACTTCCACCCAAAAACTTAAAATTTTTCAAGATTTTTTTTCACATCGAATCTTTAGACGCATGCATGGAGTATTAAATATAGACAAAAATAAAAACTATAGTTTGATCGAAATTGACGAGACGAATCTTTTGAGCCTAGTTAGTCCATGGTTGGACAATAATTACCACAAACAAATGAAAGTGCTACAGTGTCACGAAATTTTTCCACTTCGCCAAGGCCTTGTTTACTTCTAAAAAATTTTACAAAATAGGAATAGTAGCACTTTCGTTTGTATTTGACAAATATTGTCCAATTATGGATTAACTAGGCTCAAAAGATTCGTCTTGTCAATTTCGACCAAACTGTGCAATTAGTTTTTATTTTCATCTATATTTAATACTTCATGCATACGTCTAAAGATTCGATGTCACGAGAAATCTGAAAAATTTTGCAAAATTTTTGAGGAACTAAACAAGGCCCAACTAAACACGGTCTAAACGTGGTGACCTGGATTCACTGTTCATCGCGTACTATTCATCCCACTGTTTTGCTCACCCAATTCACTCTTCATCCACGGTACCAACATGTTGCCAACAGAAACGGGTCTGCCACCACAAAGTACTAACCCGTTAACTAACTGTAATGGTCCGCCACTGCACACTACTACCCGTTAGCCTGCACAACCACTCCATTATAGAACAGTACCGAGTCCACCGTTGCACAGTACCGAGTCCACTAAGGTCTTGTTTAAATGCAAAAAGTTTTTGAATTCTGACACTGTAGCATTTTTGTTTTTATTTGATAAACATTGTTCAATTATAGAGTAACTAGGTTTAAAAGATTTGTCTCGCGATTTACAGATAAACTGTGCAATTAGTTATTCTTTTTATCTATATTTAATACTTCATGCATGTGCCGCAAGATTCGATATGATGAGGAATCTTATAAGTTTTGGGTTTTTGGATGCATCTAAACGAGACCTAATCTGTGAACCATCCATCTCAGTATCAATCCTAAATCTCATAAAGCTAGACTCACCAGCATCTCTTCCACCAATCGTCGTCCATGTTTGTAGGTATTTATAATATTGTCACTTACTCTTTATTTTGTAGGCATTCATAATGTTGTCACTTACTCCTTATTTTGAGTTATAATAACAGTAAGCAGTGGTGGATCTCTTTGTAAAAAAAATAGAAAATTTCATGTGAGCCACTATAAAATATCGCAATTCCTTGTGAGCCACTGAAAAAGTTCAATGGACTTCAGCGTCACTACTCTAATTTTTTTTGCCCTCCATACCATTACCATTAGATTAGGCTCTAACAGTGTTAAACCACAAGTGTAAAAAGACAAAAATACCCTTAGGTCTAAATATGTCATTAATATTTTTGAGCATCTTAACGACTTCAAATGAAAAACTCAAAACTAGAAAGTTGTACATCTCGTCAAGATCTATAATTTTCGCATAAGAATTATTTCGGCCTTGTTTAGTTCCCTTGCGAAATTTTTTGGGCTACTGTAGCACTTTTTATTTGTATGTGACAATTACTATTCAATTTTGGACTAACTAGACTCAAAAATTTTGTCTCGCAAATTACAGGTAAATTATATAATTAGTTATATTTTTTATCTATATTTAATACTTCGTGCATATGCCGCAAGATTCAATGTGACGGGGTATCTTAAAAAGTTTTTGGCTTTTAAGAGGAACTAAACCAGGCCTTCATTTAATTTCGCAAAAAAATGATTTGATATAGTTAATAGGTATTTTAGAAAAATCATATCTTTTTTGTGATATTAAATGAAGATAACTTTTATATGAAAATTGTAGAAAAAAGTCTACATCACCCCCTGAACTATGGGGTGGTGTCTACTTTACCCCCTGAAAGAGCATCTAGGCCCCTAATGATTTCGGTGATTAATGACAATGTTGATTACTATGACTAACGTGTGTTTTACAGAGGCAAAGTCATTTGTGAGGTCATGGTAATAAGTACTCGATGAACAGGGACGTACATGCCTACTTAATAGTGGAAATCGTTTCGGTTTTCAAAAGATGGATGGACATCATCAAGACTAGACTAGGTCTAAGTGCCATATGGTGAAGAAGGGCACTTAGAGTAGTTTAGGACTTTGTTTTCCTTTGACCGTACTATTAAGAGGGGCTTTGATCTAGTAGCTTGACTTAGGCAAGGCTTTAGGTTTAGGTGTGGTGCACACTTGGTAAACCTAGCACTAGACAGCTCAGAGATAGTCCTTAGATCGAGAGGAACCAACTTCGTTTTGGAACGATCGCGTTTCGACGAAGTTAGGGTGCCTAAGTAGGCACCGGACGCTCTGTGAGTGCGTCCGGTGAGGTCCTTAGCCGTTGGAAAAGTTTGGTGCTTAGGGTTAGGCACCAGACGTTGGCACTGGACTCACCGGGCAGCGTCCGGTCCCAGACCCAGGGAGGTTGTAAACCTGCCCTGAGCACCGGACGCTAGCACCGGACGCACCGGACGGTGCCACCGGACGCTGAGTCGTAGCGTCCGGTGACCTGTCAGACCAAGTACAGTTACCCGTTGAAGTGTCACCGGACGCTCGGTGCAGAGCGTCCGGTGCAACATCAACAGCGTCCGGTGACCCCATTTTCAGTGGAAAATGGTTGGCTGACCTTTGGACTTCGTGGGGTGTATTTATACTCCTCCACCTCGTCCATGAGAGGTCTTTTGCCCATTTGAACATCAGAGAAACTTGTTGTGGAGCAAGAGACTAGCAAGAGCCTAGAGAAGATTGAGATTTGAGTGATTTCTTGAGAGAATCCTTCTCTAGTTAATTCCAAGAGTCAAGTGTGCATCCACCACTCTCTAGAGCCTTGTTTGGGTCAAGTGAGAGTTCTTTGCTTGTTACTCTTGGTGATCGCCATGACCTAGACGGTTCGGTGGTGATTGGAGGCACGAAGACCGCCCGGAGTTCTTTGTGGGTGGCTCGTGTCAAGCTTGTGAGCGGTTTTGGGCGATTCACCGCGATGGAGTGTCGAAGAATCAGCTCGTAGAGAGCACTTGGTCCTTGCGCGGACCAAGGGGGAGCAAGACCCTTGCGCGGGTGCTCCAACAAGGACTAGTGGAGAGTGGCGACTCTCCGATACCTCGGCAAAACATCGCCGAGCACTTTCTTTCACTACTCCTTTACTTTTTAGCATTTACTTTGTGCTTTTACATTCTTAGAATTGCCATGCTAGAATAGGATTGAAACTAGGTTGCAAAACTTTTATCCGGTAGCTCTCTAGTCACACTAGGCACAAGGGGTTGAATTGGAGCTTATAGGTTGCTTAAATTTTTAGAGAAGCCCAATTCACCCCCCTCTTGGGCATCTTGATCCTTTCAATTGGTATCGAAGCCTAGTGCTCATTATTTAGGCTTCACCGCCTAGAGAAAGATGTCTAACGGGGATGGACCGCCACCCATGTTCGATGGGGATGACTTCCCGTATTGGAAAATACGGATGGAGTCATACCTTGAGACATGTGATATAAAGTGCCTAAAAGCCGCGACCGAAGGGTTTACCCCTCCGGCAAAGGACACCGCTCTTACTCCACAAGAGCAAGAAAACGAGAAGTGGAATGCCAAGGCTAAAAACCACATCTTTAGAGGTCTTTGCAAAGAGGTGTTCAACCGCGTTCGGAGCCACAAAACCGCCCATGCTCTATGGAAGGAACTTTGTGCGCTCCATGAGGGATCAAAGAGTGAACGCGAGGAACTGTTGGTGCAAAAGTTGATCTGCAAACACAAAGGGCTAATACCCGATTCAAACGTTAAGGCGTGCCAGCCGATTTGACCTTACTATCGGCAAAGGTGGTAACTCGAATACTTTGGTCCCGACAACAGCGATGCGCCCGGATGTCACGGCCAAGAGGTATTCACGTGGAACTTGAGAACACGCCGAGCTTAAGTCGATGAATTCCTAAGAACTCGTAATGAAAAGGAAAAAGTATGACGAAGTCGTCGAAAAAGTAGATGCTTGGAATATGAGTAAAAACGTGTGTTTGATTGATTGATAGATCATTACAAGGCCCTAGGGTCTACATTTATACCCTGCTCAAAGAGCTACAACCAGACACGACTAGAACTCGAATTCCAAATTACACAGAATCCGTATACAAAACGATTTAAATAACTAAGGAAAACATAAAGCTATCCCCCCGTGACAAACTGGAACACCTCTACAAACCGATCGGCAGCTTCCAGACTCTCCCTCCATATCATCGGTAAACTCCCTTATCATAGCCATCGGCAGACCCCCCTGTCGTAGCCATCGGCACAGACATATCATCATCTATGGACTTAGTCACGTTCAACCCTTCCTCCATCGGCAACCATCCTCATCGGCAACTCATCCTGTAGATTAAACACCGCTGCCGGCCTGTATTTTACCAAACATGGACACGTGCCCAAAAACGGCGTCAACACATGCCCCCCAATTTCGGAGTATGAAATTATTAATGCTCCGAAATTTTCTCAAGTAATGATGCCTTTTTCCGCAATTAATGCTCCTAATCTGGCAACCGACAGCCTCAATCTGAACAACTCTGATCCTATTCTTTTGCAGACTCCTCGAAATCCTCAACTTCCCAAACAGACATTTCCATTTTAATCGCACATCGGCAATATTACCGTTACAAGGACTTGCCGATGAACTGACCAGGACATTCGTACCTTATCTTCCCAAACGGCTATCTCCACTTTATTCGCCCATCGGCAATATGACCGTTACAAGACGCTGCCGATGGACAGACCAGGAGATCCCGCACAGTAAAATATCTCTGAATAATGACCGCTTCCTGTCAAATCACCTGCACAATCCCTTGGTTACCGTGCAAACAGTTACCATATCTACCTGAGCACCCTCAGATTTCACGGATGCGGCAAAGAGATAAGTCAGATTTGCCCTCGCCCGTTTTGTCCTATAAATAGTTCCTTCTTGGGTACTCCTTCTCCATCACATCATTTCACACCTCCAACTTCACTTTCCCAGCGGCGGCGCTGTCCAAGAGCTCCAAGATCTTCGACGAAGTCCCTTCTTCACCAACCCCGAAGCTCTCAATCATCCTCCCCGTGGCAAAATGGCCGTCAACTTCATCGTTCCTGAGGTGAGTTCTTCGCGCCATCTCTTGTACTTTTCCTTGTCCCCCTGTTCATCCGCAATCCATCTTACTGAACATTTTCTTTTTCTTTCTTTATGTTTTTCTTTTCCACCCCCAAAACCACTAGGAATTGTCTAGCAAAATTGTCATCCCCACCGATCAACCACACCTTCAATGCCTTGGCCCGCTAGGGGATCCAGACCCAACCGACCTCATTAACACAGAAACCAACAGGATCCCTTTTAGAGCTGAGAACTTTTCTTTGGATCTGTGGAAAGATACCTTCCGATCTTGGCCCAGCCCCACCGTGGGGTGGAAGGATTGGTTCTTGAGGGTCAGCAACTCCAATGAGTCCAGTGGGGTGAGAGAAAGCTAGACCAATGCATCAGGTTGTCTATTGCCGATATGCATAGGAACGAATCACTGCTGATAGTTGCATCATATTTCTGGTCAGACACGCTCAATGCTTTTGTCTTCGGCCACGGCCCTGCTTCTCCCACACTTGCCGATGTAGCTATGCTTACAGGCCTAGATGTATCTTCTGCCGATAGCACCCATTTCTTCGATACCAAACCCAAGGCCAAGGTAGAAACTCGTGCTATCGGCGGTTGGTCAGGATACATCCAAAAATACAGCCGAACAGGCCCTGTCAACATAAAAGAGCAGACCTGTTTCCTGAACATGTGGTTAGATAAGTTCGTGTTTTGCGGCCGATCGGTAGGACCAACCTCCGTTTATTTAGCAGCAGCAGAAAATCTGGCCGATGGTGGCCGATTTCCCCTTGGTCGATACCTGCTTGGTGCAGCTTACCACCTCCTTCACCAGGTGACTAGGAAACTCTTACTCGGCCAGTCCATCGGCAACTTGGGAGGTCCTTGGTGGTTCATCAACATGTGGCTCAACCTCCATCTGCACAAGCGTCTGGAGTTCGACCTTTTTGCACAGCGCTTTCTAAGGGACATAGCCGAGAACCATGTATTGGATGAAGAAGAATCGGCAACACGCCCTCCCTTGAACTTTGGTGAAGCTGTCATAGTTCTGCCTGGTACAGGGGGTAATCCAGATCAGGTCAGCCGATTCTTTCAAACTTTGTATGAAGGTTTGGCTAGAGATGAGCAAGCATGGTTGGCCTACGATGACCCAGACAATATGCTTCCCCTGGTTTTCAACCCGTTCAACGACGCTCTCGACAAGGACAACGAAGTGATGATGGCATTGGTGACCCCCAGAGCCATACCGGTGAACTTCTTTGGTAGTGGGAAAAACTCCTCCCAAACTTATGAGTTCTACAATCCATCGGCACTAGCTCGTTAGTTAGCTTTCGTCCAGCTGCCGATTGCACTCTGCTATGCCGATGTGATAAAGCCCAGGGAAACCATCACCAGCCTCCTTGGATGGATTCGAGTAGCCCAACTGCCATCGGGTGCCGATACAGACGTAGACTTATCAAAGTGGGTTCCAGCCGCCTTCATCACTCAAGCGTATAAGCAGTGGTGGGCAGAATGGAAGGAGCATTTATTCTGCAAATCGGCCCTCACGTACCGCGGTATGATCGACCCCGAGTACCAAGTCCCCGATGATACTGTAAGTATCTTTAAACCAATGTTCCAATTCTTCCAATTTCATTTTCATCGGTGATTTACTTTTGTATCATTTTGCAGGCCGATAACATTCCTCCATCGGTCAGTAGAAGTGGCAAGCCGATTGATCTGTTTGCATCAGGTCCAATCTCTTCAGTCGGCCACAACGCTCCCACTCTAGCCGCCATCGTGCATCGAGGCATACGCCTCAAGAAAGTTACCACCAAGAGAACTCAGACATCACCATCGGTAGCTGCTTCCACCCTAGCAAAGGCTTTTAAGGTAACTGCTAAACCTCTTCATTCATACCGATCTTACTTTTACATCGGCTATATTGCTACTCACAAACTCTCTTTTCTGCCACAGCAAACTAGTGCATCGGCAAGGACCAAAAGCAAAGGTGCCGATGCTCCCAGTCCAACCAGCAGAAGAGAAAAGGTGCCAAGAGTACCAGGGCACAAACCAAGCGCCAGAAAGTGGCAACTCCTCCTCCTCCTCCTCCGGTATCTCCTATTCTAGTGGAATCCTCTCCTTCTCCCCGAGAAACAGAGACTCAGCAAGTACCATCTCCTCAACTGCAAGAAGCACCGCAAGCGGAAGAACCTCAGCAAGAAGAACCTCAACTAGAAGCACCCTAGCCAGAAGACACATCAGCCGATGTAGGCGAGCAAACTACTGATCCAGCAGGTTGAATCATATCATCGGTAGTCTCTTCAATCTAGACAAGCATCGTCCCTCCTCAAGGTAACGCATTCCTATAACATTACTGCCGATGAACTTATTCTTTTTGGTATTATAACCCCTTATATTAATTTGCAGCTGACGTAGTTCCATCGGCAACCCTGGCCGACCAATCCATGGCTCCATCGGCATCTTCCAGCCAAAGGCAAGAGATCGCCTTGAAGCAAGTAAGCCACCCAGTCTCTACCAGTCTTATTTGCCGATGCTCTTATCATAGAACGACTCACTTTGTTTTCCTTTTCAAGAGCAGGATTCTCCTGACAGCCTATTCTCCTTCGCCATTGATATCTCTGAAGACGAAGGTGAGGAAGCCAGTTCCTCCCGGGCAGTTGGGATTGCATCGGCAGAGATCAGGGCTAAACTGGAAGAACTATCGGCCCTCCTCCATCAAGATACGGCCCAACTAGTCGATGACTCTGACCCGGCTAAGGTTCTGTTCAAGGCTCTCAGAGGCCAGATTCCTGCCGATGCCGAAGAAACCCTCTTCCAGGCCGCACATCTGGAGAGTCGTCAGCTGCAGTACCAAAGGGCCGCCCGGCGCCTTGCCGATAGAACTGCTCAGACCTGGCTTTCTGAGGAGATGATGAAAGAGAAGCTCCTGACCGATGAGAAACATAAGAGCATCGATGCCTTGAAGTCTTCGGGAGCCGCACTGAAACAGAAGATCTCTGACTTATCGGTCAAGAGAGAAGCCCTGCTGGCAGAACTCAAGCAAGTGGAGGACGCCCTATCTCAAGCCCAACAGGAAGAGAGTCAACTGCCAGAGACCATCAAACTCCTTGAACAAGAACGAAACGCTCATGGTTGCAAAGCACTGTAGTTGAAGAAAAAGTTGAAGCCGATAGAAGGCTCTGCCGATGAAGACGTCAAAGAAATAGAAGCAGCCAACCAGATCCGCCTGCGCGCTATATCGGCCATCCAAGCGCTGCTAAGTATGTGAGCTCTTCATCGGCAACGCATCAGCCTCTTCCCGCTTTTCAGCTTTCTTGATGTTTAGTCTAGCCGATAGGACTGTTATCGGCGTCTTTTGCAACATTAAGTCCGGCCTCAGACACATTTTAATCTAGCCGATAGGAGTGTTATCGGCATTTGAACTTCTATGCATCGACCCATATACTGGGGTAGTACTTCTTTAGATATTTGCCGTTTAATGCTCTGGGAAATTCGACTCCTTCGAGAGTTTCCAAAATGTAGGCATTACCAGGAGCCGATCGACTTATCCGATAGGGACCCTCCCAATTGGGAGACCACTTCCTAAACTTTGAACTTTTAGTCCCGATCAGTAAGATTAATTTCCATACTAAGTCTCCATCGGCAAATTCCTTAGCCTTTACCTTCTTATCGTGCCATCTGAAAACTCTTTTCTTATTCTCTTCTATACTCATCAAAGCCCTCAGCCGATGCCCTGCTAAATCATCCAACTCGTCTGTCATCAAAGTAGCATAATCATCGGCAGTCAATTGATCTTGAAAAGATAGTCGCCTAGATCTAGCTTTAATCTCCCAAGGCAACACTGCATCATGTCCATACACTAACTGATAAGGCGAAACTTTGGTTGATCCATGACAAGCCATTCGATAGGACCATAAGGCTTCAGTTAACAATGTGTGCCACCGCTTAGGATTTTCTTCAATCTTTCGCTTGATAAGCTTGATAATTCCTTTGTTAGACGCTTCGGCCTGCCCATTAGCTTGAGCATAATAAGGAGAAGAGTTTAACACCTTAATTCCCATACCGATTGCGAATTCATCAAATTCCCCTGATGTGAACATAGTACCCTGATCGGTAGTAATTGTTTGAGGAATCCCAAATCGGTAAATAATGTGCTCTTTCACAAAATCAATCATATTGGCCGATGTGACTTTCTTCAAAGGGATAGCTTCAACCCATTTAGTGAAATAATCGGTGGCAACTAGAATAAACTTATGTCCCTTGCTAGATGGTGGATAAATTTGGCCGATCAAATCAATAGCCCATCCCCGGAACGGCCAAGGTTTGATAATAGGATTCATGGCCGATGCGGGTGCTCTTTGAATATTGCCAAATTTTTGACATGCTTGACATCCCTTGAAATATTTAAATCAATCCTCAAGTATGGTCGGCCAGTAATATCCATTCCTCCTAATCATCCACTTCATCTCGAAAGCCGACTGATGTGCTCCACATACCCCTTCATGGATTTCTCCCATCAAACTTCTAGCTTCATCATCACCCAAACATCGGAGAAGAATCCCATCAATAGTTCGGTAGTACAATTCATCTTTGAGGAGCACATACTTGGTGGCTTGAAACCGAACTCGCCTTTCAACTCTCTTAGATGGATCTTTCAAATAATCAAGGATCTCTTTTCTCCAATCATCAGCACCAATTGCTGATATTGCATCAATCATAGGCTGATATCCCGAGGCATGCTGAGCCAACCGATTGGCCTCTTCATTATGCAATCGAGGAACATATTCTAATCGGAAATCCTTGAATTCCTTCAACAATTGCATACTCCACTCGTAATAAGTTATGAGAACTTCACTTCGGCATTCATAGCTTCCAGCCAATTGATTTATAACCAGCATAGAATCCCCGAAGACTTCGACAGCATCAGCATGAACCTCCCTCAGCAATTCTAATCCTTTTTATCAAAGCTTGATACTCAGCCTGATTATTTGTTGACGTGGAAACAATCGGCAAGGAAAACTCATACTTCCTTCCCCGAGGGGAAATTAATACTATGCTGATCCCTGCCCCCCCGGTCACATGTAGATCCATCAAAGAATAGCGTCCAAGGTACAATTTCTACAGCCTCCACTGTACCACAATGTTGAGTCACCAAATCGGCCATAATCTGCCCCTTAACGGCTTTAGCCGATTCATAACGCAGATCGAACTCCGACAGTGCCAGAATCCATTTACCGATCCTACCACTCATAATCGGCATGGACAGCATGTACCGGACTACATCATCCTTGCAAATAACAGTACATTCGGCCGATAACAAGTAGTGCCTCAACTTGATACAAGAGAAATATAAGCACAAGCACAATTTCTCAATAGCCGAATACCTGGTCTCAGCATCAATCAACCTCCTGCTTAAATAATAAATTACATGCTCCTTCCCTTCAAACTCTTGAATTAAAGCCGAACCGATGACCATCCCATCGGTAGACAAATACAATCTGAAGGGCTTCCCCTGCTGAGGTGGAATCAGAACTGGAGGATTCACCAAATAATTCTTGATCTCATCCAGAGCCAACTGTTGTTCCTTCCCCCAAACAAACTCTTGATCGGCCTTTAACTTAAGAAGAGGGCTGAAAGCACGAATTTTACTAGACAAGTTAGATATAAACCTTGTGATAAAATTTACCTTACCGATCAAGGATTGGAGCTTGGTCTTGTTGGTAGGGGCTACTAGCTTATTGATGGCATCAATAGATCTTCGACTGATTTCAATCCCCCGTTGGTGCACCATGAAACCAAGAAACTGTCCTGCCGATACACCAAATGCACACTTATTGGGGTTCATTTTCAAACCATGTTTCCTTGTACATTCCAACACTTTTCGCAAATCGGCAAGATGCTTTGTGAAATCTCCAGACTTAACCACCACATCATCAATATAAATCTCCACCAGCTTGCCGATGAACTCATGAAATATAAAATTCATGGCCCTTTGATAAGTAGCACCAGTATTCTTCAAGCCAAAGGTCATAACTATCCATTCAAACAATCCAACATGACCAAGGCATCTGAACGTGGTCTTTGGAATATCTTCTTCGGCCATGAATATTTGATTGTATCCTGCATTGCCATCCATAAAGCTAATAATCCGATGCCCAGCCGCAGCGTCAACCAGCAAATCGGCAACTGGCATTGGGTATCCATCCATCGGTGTAGCTTTATTGAGATTCCTGAAATCAATGCAGACCCAAAGCTTCCCGTTCTTCTTGTAGACCGGAACAACATTGGAAATCCATTCGGCATACCGACACTGCCGAATAAATTTGGCTTCAATAAGTTTGGTTATTTTGGCCTTGATGTCAGGAAGAATATTAGGATTACATCGGCGAGCTGGCTGCTGATGTGGCCAAAATCTAGATTTAATAGGCAACCGATGTTCAACAATTGATCGGTCCAAACCAGGCATCTCAGTATAATCCCAAGCAAAGCAATCTTTATATTCCTTTAACAAATTGGTTAACTGTTGCTTACACTCAGAATCTAACTTAACACTAATAAAGGTGGGTCTAGGCTTATCACCGCTACCTATATCTACTTCTACTAAATCATCGGCCGATGTGAACCCCTGGCCTAACTTTCCATCATCGGCGAACCTATCCATTAAAAACCTTCGTCAGAATCGACTGCTTGGATCGGTGGAATTTCGTAATCGGCAACCTTGAGAAAATCTTTTTCCCAAATCTCTCCTGAAATACACCTAGTCTTTTCATAGGTATCTGCCTCTACCGATGCGATGACATAAGAAGAGTCTCCTGGGACAATCTCAATCTTCTCATCTACCCACTGGACCAAGCATTGGTGCATTGTAGATGGGATGCAACAATTAGCATGAATCCAATCTCTTCCCAACAGCAGGTTGTAAGCACCCTTTCCACTGATCACGAAGAAGGTTGTCGGCAAGGTTTTGCTGCCGATGGTCAATTCTGCGCATATCGCCCCCTTGACCGGAGACACATTCCCTTCAAAATCTTTGAGCATCATGTCGGTCTTGGTTAAATCCTGATCCCCTTTTCCAAGCTTCCGATACACTGCATATGGCATGATATTAATAGCGGCTCCACCATCAACTAGAATCTTGGTCATTGGCTGACCATCCACTTTTCCTTTAACAAACAGAGCCTTGAGGTGCTGCCTTTCATCATCGGCAGGCTTCTCGAAGATAGCCGTCATCGGATCTAGAGCCAACTGAGCTATTTGGTCAAAAAAATCTACCTCATCATCACTGGATGGCGCTAGGAACTCCATCGGCAACATACATACCATGTTGACATCTGCCGATGGACCTCCCCCCTTGGGGTCTGATTGTTGTTGATTCCCAGACTGTCCAGAGTTCTCCCCTTTGCTCAATTCCTCTCGCCTTTCACGCTGCAATCTTTTCTTCTGAGTCCTGGTCAATCCCTCCAAACACCAGGGAGGAAGTTGCTGCTGCCTTACCGATGGGCGATGATTATCCCTTGGCTCTACCCGATAAGTATTGGCATCCCTGCAAAATATGAACTCATCGGGAACCCGAGCATTAGCCATCTCTTCAAGTTCTTCCTGGTTCCTGGGAAAATATTGAACACGATCGCCAAGCCTGTCGTGTACGCTAAGTCTGCCCCCCAGCCGATCATGGACGGACGTTCTCCCCCTGATCGGCCCATCAAATCGCCGATTATCACCACGATAGTACCGGTCGGACCTGTCATACCGGTCATAACCGTTGCATTCAGGACAATCTCTGATAGTTGGAAGCTTGATATTTTCCTCCCAACAGTGAATGAAGAACGGGCAATTCCAGTGATCCCTATGCCGATTCCATTCTTGTCGGCGTCTCTCCTCTTCCCGACGATAATCTTCTTGTTGGCGCCGGTACCGATCTTCTCGTTGCTGCCAAGTTTCCCGAGGCCTCCTGTGGGTTATCACAATACCAGACCGGGGAGGCCTTCCTGAGTTAGTTCCTTCCTGGACCAAACCTCTTCCTTTGGCATCGGCAGTAGTGACCTGGTGCTGAGGATCCACCGATGCACTTCTTTCAGCTGCTTCCGATGTCAAGACCTTGGCCTTTCCCTTAGCATCCAACATATTCGTCGGGAAAGGATGTTGATCAATCTTCATCGGCTTCTGGGTCTTGGAACTATCAAACTTGATTCTCCCAGACTCTATAGCCGATTGCAGCTGCTGTCTGAAAACCTTGCACTCATTGGTGTTGTGAGAAGTTGCATTGTGCCACTTGCAATATTTCATCCTCTTTAACTCCTCAGCCGATGGGATCACGTGATTAGGAGACAGCTTGATCTGACCTTCCTGAAGTAGAAAGTCAAATATCCTATCGGCCTTGGCGGTGTCAAACGCGAACTTCTCTAGTTCTTTATGTCCAAAAGGACAAGACATCGGCTTCTTATTTTTTACCCACTCTGCCAAGCCGATGACTGGTTCCTCATCAGAGTCCGAGCTTGTTGCTTTCTCAACGAATGATACCTTTTTGTTCCATGCTCTCTTGGGCTCAAAAGGCTTGATATCTTGATCAGAAATTCTCTGCACCAAATGACTTAAGCTTTCAAACTCTTGAGAAGCATACTTGTCCCTGATGTGCGGCAACAAACCCTAGAAAGCCAAATCGGCTAACTGCCGATCATCCAGAACCAGACTATAGCACTTGTTCTTGACCTCCCGTATCCTCTGCACAAAACTTTCAACCGATTCGTCATTGCGTTGCCTCAATTTGACCAAGTCGGTGATCTTCTTCTCATGGACCCCAGAAAAGAAGTACTTGTGGAATTGTTTCTCCAAATCGGCCCAAGTAATCACTGAGTTAGGAGGTAACGATATAAACCAAGTGAAAGCCGATCCAGACAACGATGATGAGAATAGACGAACCCTTAACTCGTCCCTGTTACCAGCTTCACCACATTGAATAATGAACCTGTTGACATGCTCCATGGTTGACGTGTCATCCTGCCTAGAAAACTTAGTGAAATCCGGTACCTTGTACCGATGTGGAAGCGGGATCAAATCATATGCGGGTGGATACGGTGTCCGATAAGAGTAAGTGTTGACTTTGGGCTTTATCCTGAATTGGTCTCTCATCACTTCAGCAATCTTATCGGCCCAATAAGCATCGGCATCTTGCCGATGAGGCGGTTGCGGATCCGGCACCTGCTGGTAAGCTTCCACATGTCTATGCGGCACACGATCTGCATGAAACATTGGATTAATCATCTGGCCCCCAATCTGTGGACCACCAAGCTGTTGCCCGCCAATCTGCTGTCCGCCGACCTGCTGCCCAAGGTTCATTGGCTGGTTAGGCATCCCCTGATTCTGGAACCCGGGATAGATCTGTCCCTAGTGGAACCCTGTAGCCTGATGACTCGGTTGGAGCGTTTGCGGAAAGACTTGCTGCCCAAGCCATCCACTATTAGCGTTCATCGGCATAGGCCCTGTCGATGAGTGGTAATTGGGCATTATCATTGAACTGACATACCCTGGTTGGATCATAGCCCTCTGTTGCATCAGCATTGAGTCTGCCGATGCGTTAGGCATCTGGAATGTTGGAGCTTGAGAATTCCCAGTGTGAGGTCTTGCAGTAGTAGTTGTAGTATACTGGGGACTCTGGTTCATCGGCATGCTTGGAGGTGCCGATGCCATAGGAGTCTTGCCCCTCACATCAGTCGTCTGCGACGTACCCGGCGTTAACTCTGGAGGCATGCCATAACCCCACCAGTTAGGAGGAGTCAATCCTGACATTGCCGATGCCAACAGATTTGTAGCAAGTTTGATCTACCCATCTGAAGTTTATTGGTTGTCATCGGTGTAGATTGTGCATTGGTGACTCCCAACGTGTTTGGCGGAACAGGAATCTCCATGCCCGCAGCGGCCGTAGCGGCCGATGGAGCTGTGACCACTGGTGACCTTGGCTGGTGATAAGTGGGGCCCACATAATCTGGTGGCAGCTGTCCTTCTTTGAAAGTTCTTGCCACGGCATTGAAAACCGTGTTAGACAATACACCAGCTTGGTTGATCAAAGCACGGTTGATAGCGTTGTCAACCATCTCTTGAAGCTTGCCAGGATTGGCTTCGAAAGTAACCTGCCGCGGTGCCGGCAGTGCATCCTTCTGGATCACCTCGCCACTCCTGTTCATGATGAAGGACCTTAGGCATTGCTGCTTGTTTCTGCTCATGGCCTTAGCAATAGCTTGCTTCTGCTCATCCTTGAGATTGGCTTCCGTTACGGGGATAACGTTCTCCTGATCAAACTCAGAAGTCGACATGTTGATCTTGATCTTGAATCAGTCCCACCGGGCGTGCCAAAAGATGTGTTGGTGCAAAAGTTGATCTGCAAACACAAAGGGCTACATTTGATCAGGAGACTAAACCCTAAACCCTAAGAACTCGTAATGAAAAGGAAAAAGTATGACGAAGTCGTCGAAAAAGTAGATGCTTGGAATATGAGTAAAAACGTGTGTTTGATTGATTGATAGATCATTACAAGGCCCTAGGGTCTACATTTATACCCTGCTCAAAGAGCTACAACCAGACACGACTAGAACTCGAATTCCAAATTACACAGAATCCGTATACAAAACGATTTAAATAACTAAGGAAAACATAAAGCTATCCCCCCGTGACAAACTGGAACACCTCTACAAACCGATCGGCAGCTTCCAGACTCTCCCTCCATATCATCGGTAAACTCCCTTATCATAGCCATCGGCAGACCCCCCTGTCGTAGCCATCAGCACAGACATATCATCATCTATGGACTTAGTCACGTTCAACCCTTCCTCCATCGGCAACCATCCTCATCGGCAACTCATCCTGTAGATTAAACACCGCTGCCGGCCTGTATTTTACCAAACATGGACACGTGCCCAAAAACGGCGTCAACAGGAACGCTATCACTTGGTGATGAACAAGCTTAATACATTTGAAATGCTTCCCAAAGAAAATGCTAATGAAATGTATTCTCGCTTGAATGTCATTGTAGAGGAGCTTAATGGACTTGGGCTCACTCAAATGAGTGCGGCGGATGTCGCAAGGAAGATACTATGTGTGCTTCCCATTGAGAAATATGGGCACATAGTAACGGTGCTTCATCAAGGCGATCTCTCCACCGCTACACCAACCTCCATATTGGGGAAGATAAATGCTCATGAGATGTATATGCACATGAACCCCCAAGATGTCTCCTCATCGGCCAAGAAGGAGAAGAAGGACTTGGCCCTCAAAGCTTCTCACAAGGGCAAAGCCAAGAAGATTGAAGTTGAGTCATCAACTTCAAGCGATGATGATGCATCCATTGCCCTCTTGGTGAGAAGGACCACCAAGATGTTGAAGAAGCTCAACAAGAATGGAGTCAACTTTGACTCCAAGAAGAAGAAGTTCTTCACAAGTAGCAAGAGAAAGCCCATCTCCGAGATGGATTGCTACAATGTGGTGAACTTGGTCATCTTGCTCATCAATGTCCAAAGCCCAAGATGGACAAGTACAAGAAGAAGAACAAAGAGCAAGATGATTCAAGTGATGATGAGAAGAATGAAAAGAAGCCATACAAGAAAAAAGGTGGCAAGAAGAAGGAGCACTACAAGAAGAAGAATGGCAAGGCTTACATTGTTGGTGATTGGCTCACCGACATTGAGAGGTCAAGTGGTGACTCCTCCGGCAATGAGAGTGATGATGAGAAGGTTGCCGCCATTGCCATCGATGCTCCATCACCATCATCTTCACCACCATCTACATCCTCTACACACCTATGCCTCATGGCTAAAGGTGACCGGAAGGTACAAAGTGAGGATGAGAGTAGTGAGAGTGATAGTGAATATAAATCACCCTCTTATGATGAACTTGTAAAATTGCTAAACAAATATACAAAAGTCATAAGAAAATCTAGAAGTGAAAATGAGAAACTTGAACTTGAAAATGAAACACTTCTAGCAAAGCTTGAATCTAGTGATGAGCTTAGAGACCAAAATGAAATCATGACCACTAAGCTCAAGGAGCTCAAACTCTCTTTAAAGGAGCTCAAAGAAAAACATGATAAACTTGAGAGTGTTCATGATGAGCTTATCACTAGATATAGAGCAATGAAGGAAGAGCTAACAACTCTAAAAGCAAACTATGACAACCTTGAGATTGCTTATGAACTTGCAATTGATGAAACACATGTTGCTACTAACCATGTTGCTAAGCTTGATGTAGCCACATCTTGTGATGACCTACTTGTGGAGAGCACAAGCAAATGTGTTGATTGCAAGGGCAAGAAAGTGGTAGTGGCCGAGAGCTATGAGGACACTATCAAGCTCAAGGAAGAAATTGTCTTCCTCAAGAAAGAGTTGCAAGAACAAGCCAAGCACAAGGAAATTGTGATTGAGTCACTTGATCAAGACAAGAAGCTTGCATATGAGAACAAGTTGCTCAAAGAAGAAAATCAATATCTCAAGCTTGGGTTGATGTATGACAAGCAAGAAGAAGATGAGACATTCTTCTTGGATGAGTTAGCTAGCAACAATGACCCAATCATCAAGAAGCTAACTCAAGAGAATAGCAAGCTCAAGAAAGAGAAGGAACATCTAACCATGGGGTTAGCAAAGTTCACAAAAGGGAAAGACCTTCAAAGTGAGCTTTTCATGAACACCGTCATGAAGATGGACAAGAGTGGGATTGGCTACAAGGCTCATCAAACAAAGCTCATCAAGTCTCTAGCCACTCATGACCAACCAAGCAAGCCAAAGCCAAAGAGATGCTTTGAGTGTGGTCAAGAAGGACACTTTGCTCATGAGTGTAAGGCACCACTACCACCACCCTTGCCCAAGCATGCTAGACTATTTGCCTTCAATGCTCACTACATTGTAAGGAAAGACAAGAGTGGCAAGGTCAAGGTTAGCTTCATGGGGCCGCCCAACAAGCAAAGGCCAAAGAAGATTTGGGTGCCAAAGCAACTAGTATAGAAGGTCAAGGGTCCTAATCAAATATGGGTCCCTAAATCTCAAGCTTGATCTCTTGTGTGTAGGTGAACTACAAGACCGGTGGATCACATTGGGTAATTGATAGTGGTTGCACTCAACATATGACCGGAGATCCCCGGATGTTCACCTCTCTTGATGAAGATGTTGACAACCAAGAGAAGATCATATTTGGTGACAATTCAAAAGGCAAGGTCAAGGGACTAGGAAAGGTTGCTATATCAAATGACAACTCCATCACCAATGTGCTCTATGTGCAATCTTTGAGTTTCAACTTGCTCTCGGTTGGACAACTTTGTGATCTTGGTTTTGAATGCTTATTCAAGAAGAAAGAAGTAATAGTGACCAAGGAGGATGACAATGAAATGGTATTCAAAGGCTTCCGACACAACAACTTATATGTAGTTGATTTCTCATCCGATGAAGTTGATGTCAAGACTTGCTTATTCACCAAGACCTCACTTGGTTGGTTGTGGCATAGAAGGTTAGCACATGTTGGAATGGGCACACTCAAGAAGTTGATGAAGAAAGAATTGATTAGAGGCTTGAAGGATGTGACATTTGAAAAAGACAAGCTATGTAGTGCATGTCAAGCGGGCAAGCAAGTTGCAAACACTCATCCAACCAAGGCCTATCTCTCTACTTCAAGAGTGCTTGAGCTACTTCACATGGATCTATTTGGACCAACCACATATGCTAATCTTGGAGGCAACAAGTATTGCTTGGTCATAGTTGATGATTTCTCCCGGTACACTTAGACATTCTTCTTGCAAGACAAGGCCGAAGTTGCATCTATATTCAAGAAGTTTGTAAAGAATGCCCAAAATCAATTTGAAGTCAAGATCAAGAAAATTAGAAGTGACAATGGCAAAGAGTTTGACAACACCAACATTGAAGAGTATTGTGATGAAGTGGGAATCAAACATGAGTTCTCCTCAACATACACACCACAACAAAATGGGGTTGTAGAAAGAAAGAACCAGACATTGATCACCTTGGCAAGAACAATGCTAGATGAGTACAACACTTCGGAGAAGATGTGGGCCGAGGCAATCAACACCGCATGCTATGCATCAAACCGGCTCTTTCCTCACAAGTTCCTAGAGAAGACACCATATGAGTTGCTCAATGGGAAGAAGCCCAATGTCTCATTCTTTAGAGTGTTTGGGTGCAAATGCTACATCTACAAGAAGCGCCAATAGTTGGGCAAGTTCCAAAGAAGATGTGACATTGGCTACTTGGTTGGCTATTCATCAAAGTTCAAGGCATATAGGGTCTTTAACCATGCCACAAACATGGTTGAAGAAACATTTGATGTTGAATTTGATGAAACTAATGGCTCCCAAGGAGCAATTGATAATCTTGATGATGTAGGTGGTGAACCATTGAGGGATGTCATGAAGAACATGCCGGTGGGAGACATCAAGCCAAAAGAAGATGGTGATGTGCAAGTCATTGAGCCACCATCCACCTCACATGTACCACAAGACGAAGACAAGGATGTGAGAGATGCTCATGAAGACACCCAAGTCACTCATGAGCAAGCGGTGGCACAAGCACAAGATGTTGATGCTCCCCAACCTACCCCTCAAGTGGCGCCAAGAAGATCATCACATCTCCTCCAAGATCACTCTCAAGATCTCATCATCAGGCACGTGGTGTAACTACACGCTCTATACATGCTTTATTTATTGAACATCACGCTTTTGTGTCTCTTGAAGATGAACCAAAGACTATAGAGGAAGCTCTTCGTGATGCGGATTGGATCATTGCCATGCAAGAGGAGTTGACCAACTTCTCTCGCAACCAAGTATGGACACTTGAAGAGCGACCCAAAGATGCAAGAGTGATTGGAACAAAGTGGGTCTTCCGGAACAAGAAGGATGATCAAGGCAAAGTGGTGCGCAACAAGGCAAGGCTCGTGGCAAAAGGCTTTTCACAAGTGGAAGGTCTTGACTTCGGTGAAACTTTTGCACCGGTGGCAAGACTTGAAGCAATCCGTATCCTACTTGCATATGCATCTAGTCATGATATCAAGTTATTTCAAATGGATGTGAACAATGCTTTTTTGAATGGTTATATTAATGAGCTTGTCTACGTTGAGCAACCCCCCGGTTTTGAAGACCCTAGGTACCCCAAGCATGTCTACCGGTTGTCTAAGGCTCTCTATGGTCTCAAGCAAGCTCCTAGAGCTTGGTATGAGAGTGTTACAGACTTCCTCATTGAAAAGGGCTTCAAGATTGGGAAAGTTGACACAACACTCTTCACCAAGAAAATGAATGGGGAAATCTTCATTTGCCAAGTTTATGTTGATGATATTATTTTTGGCTCTACTAATGAAGATTTTTGCAAGGAATTTGGTGATTTGATGTCCAAGGAGTTTGAGATGTCCATGATTGGCGAACTATCCTTCTTCCTAGGATTTCAAGTCAAGCAAATGAGGGAAGGGGTCTTCATCTCTCAAGAGAAGTACACTCAAGATCTTCTCAAGAGATTCAAGATGATGGATTGCAAGCCAATCAAGACTCCCATGGCATCAAATGGGCATCTCGACTTGGATGAGGGAGGCAACCCAATTGACAAGACTCTCTATCGTTCCATGATAGGAAGTCTACTCTACCTCACCGCATCTAGGCCTGATATCATGTTTAGTGTGTGTATGTGTGCTAGATATCAAGCAATACCTATGGAATCTCACTTCATTGTCGTCAAGAGAATTCTTAGGTATCTAAAATACACACCTTGCCTAGGTTTGTGGTATCCCAAAGGTGCAAGATTCCAACTTGTAGGCTATTCTGATTCGGATTATGCCGGGTGTCGGATTGATAGAAAAAGCACATGCGAAGGGAGCCACTTCCTAGGTAGATCACTTGTCTCTTGGATGTCAAAGAAACAAAATAGTGTCACTTTGTCAACGGCCGAAGCAGAATACATTGCCGCCAGTGCTTGTTGTGCACAAATACTCTACATGAAACAAACTTTGCTGGACTATGAAGTAGTACTAGACAAAGTACCTTTGTTGTGTGACAATGAAAGTACCGTAAAACTTGCTAACAACCCGGTTCAACACACCCGCACAAAACACATTGACATCCGCCACCACTTCCTTAGGGATCATGTTGCTAAAGGTGACATATCTCTAGAGAATGTCGGAACGAAAAATCAATTGGCGGATATCTTCACAAAACCCCTAGATGAAGCTAGGTT
The DNA here is from genome assembly GCF_000003195.3 of Sorghum bicolor. NCBI lineage: Eukaryota > Viridiplantae > Streptophyta > Magnoliopsida > Poales > Poaceae > Sorghum > Sorghum bicolor. The sequence continues at coordinate 6,927,361 of NC_012878.2, read as the reverse complement.
TTGTATGTTAAGAAATGAACTTAATGTGCTTGATCTCTCTAACTTCACTAAAAAATGAAGTTGTGTGTTGAAACTTGTAAATAGCTTTTGTTTTGCATATCATGCATATCAAAACTAAAATACAAAAAGATTGTGTGTAGGGCTTGTCTAACATGGTTAAGATAACCCCCTTGTGTGTCTGAAAAAGCTTAACCTTGGATCAAACTTGACAAGCATTAGTTTACTTTCAAGTATTGCATTACACCTCATATCATATGCATGCTTGTTAGTTGACCGTTTCTTTTTTGTTACTCTTTGAGCATCCGCTGTGTTTGTCCATAGATAGGGGGAGCATTCAAAGCTCATTATGATTTAAACCCCTAGCTTTATGGCCATAAGATGCTCCTTGGTGATTTCTCGCGACTACTTTCATAAAAACTACTAAGCCTAAGGCTAAATATTTGTGAAAATTTGAGGGTTTGAGAGAGGTCACTCATACCAGTTCCACTTGGTGTTTATTTGTGTGTCTTTGAAGTTGGAACTTGGTTGGGTCGAAGTCGGACGAGGTGCTAAGTTGAAAAAGGACCCAGAGGGGCACCGGACGATGCACCGGACGCTGTCTCGGTGCATTCGGTGCGTTGAGTGTGCTAGATTGCACTCACTAGACGCAAGAACAGTGTCCCTGCAGCGTCCGGTGCTCAACCCGGCATGCCCTAGGGCACCGGATGAAAGGTCCTAATATGGCTAGAAGGGGGTGAATAGCCTATTTAAAAATTCTACAAAAACTCTAGAGCAAGAGGTTAGTAAATAACAAAGCAAAGCTTTTTGCTCTAGCTCTAAAGGGGTGTTTGCAAGCCACCTACCCAACAATTCTAGTTGCTATGATCACTATGCACACAAGAGCTAAGTCTCTACTTACACTAGAGAGCTACCTAAAGTTTCTATACAAGAAGTAAGCTACTCTAGTTTGCAAGAAAGTAAGAGAGAGTGTTTGAACTTTATACCACCGCGTAGAGGGGATGAACCAATCAATAATATGAAGTCCAATCACTAGGAGAAATCCAAAGTACAATCACAATGGAGACACACGATTTTCTCCCGAGGTTCACGTGCTTGCCGGCACGCTACGTCCCCGTTATATCGACCAACACTTGGTGGTTCGGTGGCTAAGAGGTGTAGCACGAACCTCGTCCTCACTAGGACACCACAAGAACCTACCCACAACTGAGGTAACTCAATGACACAAGCAATCCACTAATGCTGCCTTTGGCACTCCGCCGAGGTAGGCACAAACCTCTCACAATCACCGGGAGATGGCCACGAACAATCACCAACTCGTGCCAATCCTCCTCCGCTGCTCCAAGCCGTCTAGGTGGGGGCAACCACCAAGAGTAACAAGAAAACCGCAGCTAGAACGATCCCCAAGTGCCACTAAATGCAATCACTCAAGCAAATGCACTTGGAATCACTCCCAATCTCACAAAGATGTATAATCTGAGTCAGCGTCCGGTGAGTGTTCCTCAGCGAGAAACACTCCCGCGACTTCTCCAATTTTCCCACCGACGCGATAGAGAATATGCACTTCATTTTCTCAAAAGCGCCGAATCTCGCCTCGCAAGCTCGGCGGGAGGGAGAGAGGAACCCATCCTCTCTCTACCTTCCAAACTCCACCTCCTTCTCAAAGTGTGCCAACACCACAAAGTGTAAACCAACTTGTGCACGTGTGTTAGCATTTTCACAAACATTTTCTTTGAAGGAGTTAAGTTAGCTCACTAGGTTCTAAATGCATGCACATGAGCAAAGACACCTAGTGGCACTTGATAACCGCTTAGCCAAAGAATTCCCCTCTTTATAGTACGGCTATCTATCCTAAATGTGATCGCACCCTCTATGGTGTCTTGATCACCAAAACCAAAACCCTAAGCAATACCTTTGCCTTGATCTCCATAGGGTTTTGTTTTTCTCTTTCTTCTTTTCCAAGTTGAGCACTTGATCATCTTGTGGTCATCACCATCATCACCATGATCATCACTTGCTCCATCACTTGGCATGTACCAACCTCATTAAGTCTACACACACTTAGTATAGAGGTTAGCACTTAGGGTTTCATCAATTATCCAAAACCAAACTAGGGCTTTCAATCTCGCCCTTTTTGGTAATTGATGACAACCCTTTTTACAAATATTTTCAATAAAATTTTCTTGGATTCATGTTGCTTGCCCAAGCATTTTACCATGTGCAAAGGTTATGGACAAGTTTCATAAACCCAAATTGGTAGCATTGCTCCCCCTACATATGTGCTAAGAGTTTGGATTGAAAGCTTGCACATATTCTTTAATAGGAAATATAGGAGTCAATTCCTACCAAATGATGCTAAGGTAAAGAATGGACCTTTGAAGCGTGATACCAATCGGAGTTGCCAATATACACCATCCTTAGCACCATTAGTAACTAGACATTCACAAAACTAGAACACCCCGTGAGATCAACATTATAAACAAGGTTCTAGTACCACTTGTGAAACAACTAAAAGTCTAGTTACACTACCTATGCATGCTAGTTCTTCATTTCATCAATCAAACTTACAACTAGCATACACCACACAAGCAAGGCATTGGAGAGAAAGCTTCTAAAGCTAATGCAAATACAAGCAACCATATGTGATGCACATACAAATGCAACATACAAGTTTATGAGCTTGCTCCCCCTACTTGTGTGCTTCAAAATTTTAATTAATCCCCTTCTTTTATCATGTTACTCCCTTATCTTAAATCTTTGGGAAATTTTCTCCCCCTTTGTCATCAAAGACCACAAAAGGTGAGCTCAAATTTTAGATAGGTTAGTGTGAAATCATGTGAAGTGAGATCATTTTACCAAATTGGTCTAATCTAGATTACTTGCCTGAGATATTTAACTCGGTTTGATCCAAGGACAAGCTTCTTGACACCTCCAAATAAGGGTTATCTTGTACCATGTTGAGTCAAACACTTATAGTTCATATTCTAGATCAAACACTGGGATTGCAAGCCCACAAACATGTCATATGCTACCACTAGATCAAGTCACGCATAGAAGCAATAGTGGTACCATATAATCATCAAATTCATTTGATTTTCATGAATGATCCTAAGACATGTAAGGAATGACTAGATGCACTAAACAAGTCCTTAGCATAGGATGGATGACATGTCAAACAATTTTACCTTGCTTTGCTCGAAGGAGAGGCATGTCATATAGTGGGGGTGCATCAACACATATTTGAGAAGTCAAGTATGTTCAATTCATTCCTTAGCTTGCAAAACCTCTTCTCATCAAGTGGCTTGGTGAATATATCGGCAAGTTGATCATCGGTGCCTATACTCTCAATGCAAATGTCCCCTTTTTGTTGGTGATCTCTAATGAAGTGATGGCGGACATCTATGTGCTTTGTTCTTGAGTGTTGAACCGGATTGTTGGTGAGCTTCACGACACTTTCATTGTCACATAGCAATGGCACTTCTTTGAAATTGATTCCAAAATCTTTCAATGTTGCCTTCATCCATAGAATTTGTGCACAACAACTACCGGCCGCAATGTACTCCGCTTCGGCGGTTGATAGTGCAACACTATTTTGCTTCTTGGATGACCATGAGACAAGTGATCTTCCCAATAGTTGACATGTGCCCGATGTGCTTCTTCTCTCAACTTTGCATCCCGTATAGTCCGAATCGGAATATCCAACAAGTTCAAACTTTGCACCTTTGGGATACCACAAACCAACATTTTGTGTATGCTTCAAGTACCTCAATATTCTCTTAGTTGCTTTCAAATTACTTTCTCTTGGTGAGGCTTGAAATCTTGCACACATGCATACACTAAACATGACATCCGGTCTTGATACGGTCACATAGAGTAGGCTTCCAATCATAGACCGATATAACTTTTGATCCACCATATTTCCACTTGTGTCATTATCTAGACTTCCATTTGTTCCCATTGGAGTGCTAATTGACTTTGCATCATCCATTCCAAACTTCTTGAGCATGTCTTTTATATACTTGCCTTGACTCACAAATGTGCCATTCTTCAATTGCTTGATTTGAAGACCAAGGAAGTAGCTAAGTTCTCCAATCATTGACATCTCAAACTCATTAGCCATCATGTTGCCAAACTCCTCACAAAATTCTTGGTTGGTTGATCCAAATATGATATCATCAACATATATTTGCAACACAAACAAGTCCTTGCCGATCTTCTTGGTGAAGAGAGTGGTATCAACCTTGCCCATCTTGAAACCTTTAGAGAGTAAGAAATCTCTCAATCTCTCATACCATGCTCTAGGTGCTTGCTTCAAACCATACAATGCCTTTCTTAGCTTGTAAACATGGTTGGGTTTCTTGTCATCTTCAAAACCGGGAGGTTGCTCAACATAGACTTCTTCATTGATATAGCCATTGAGAAACGCACTTTTGACATCCATTTGGTATAACTTGATGTTATGAGCACAAGCATAGGCTAACAAGATCCTAATTGCTTCCAATCTTGCAACCGGGGCATATGTTTCACCAAAGTCAAGACCTTCAACTTGAGTATAGCCTTGTGCTACTAATCTTGCTTTGTTCCTTACAACTATCCCATCTTGATCTTGCTTGTTGCGAAAGACCCATCTAGTACCAATAACATTGTGATCACTAGGCCTCTCAACTAATTCCCATACTTGATTTCTCTTGAAATTGTTAAGCTCTTCATGCATAGCATTAACCCAATCAACATCTCTCAATGCTTCATCAATCTTCTTTGGCTCAATATGAGACACAAAGGAGAAATGCTCACAAAATGATGCTAGTCTTGATCTAGTTTGCACTCCTCTTTGAATATCACCAATGATATGATCCAATGGATGATCTCTTGCAATGTTTGTTGGTTGGAGTATTTGCACTTGATTGCTTGCACTTGGTTGATCATGAGATGATGTACTAGCTTGTTGATCTTGCACTTGTGTACCACTTGTACTAGCTTGATTTTGATCATGAGAACCACTAGCTTGCACATTAGAGGTAGGAAGCACTTGATCTTTGTCATCTTCAGCATCAATCACCTCTCTTGGCCTTAAATCACCAATATCCATATTCTTCATTGCATCGGCCAATTGAGTGCCTCTCACATCATCTAGATTCTCCTCTTCCTCTTGAGAGCCATTGGTTTCATCAAACTCAACATCATGCACCTCCTCAAGAGTACCACTAGCCAAATTCCACACTCTATAAGCTTTGCTAGTAGTTGAGTAACCAAGCAAGAATCCTTCATCACATTTCTTTTCAAATTTACTCAATCTAGTGCCTTTCTTCAATATGTAGCATTTGCAACCAAAAACCCGAAAGTATGCAATGTTGGGCTTTCTTCCATTCAAGAGCTCATATGGTGTCTTCTCCATCATTGGGTGACAATAGAGTCGGTTGCTATAGTAGCAAGCCGTGTTGATTGCTTCGGCCCAAAAAGAATGACTCACATTGTATTCACTCAACATTGATCTTGCCATGTCAATTAAGGTTCTATTCTTCCTCTCAACAAGACCATTTGATTGTGGAGTATACTTGGTCGAGAATTGATGCCTAATACCAAATTCATCACAAAGCTCATCAACTCTTGTGTTCTTGAATTCACTTCCATTGTCACTTCTCACTTTCTTGATATTTGTTTCAAACTCATTGTGTATTCTCTTGACAAATGATTTGAAGGTTGCAAAAGCATCACTCTTGTCACTAAGAAAGAATACCCATGTGTATCTTGTGAAATCATCCACTATCACAAATTCATATTTGTTTCCACCAATGCTTGTGTATGTGGTTGGTCCAAACAAGTCCATGTGCAACAACTCAAATGCCTTGCATGTACTCATGATGCTTTTCTTTGGATGAGTGTTGCCAACTTGCTTTCCGGCTTGACATGCACTACAAAGCTTGTCTTTCTCAAATGTAACATCTTTCAAGCCTCTAACCAGATCATGTTTGACTAACTTGTTTAATTGTTTCATTCCAACATGACCAAGCCTTCTATGCCATAACCAACCCATGCTAGATTTAGTGAGCAAGCATGTTGACAATTGAGCTTCACTAGCATTGAAATCAACCAAGTATAGATTCTCATATCTAAAGCCTTTGAATATCAAGTTTGAGCCATCTACACTTATGATTTCTACATCATCAACTCCAAATATGCATTTGAAACCAAGATCACAAAGTTGAGCTATGGATAGCAAGTTGAAGTTCAAGCTCTCTACTAGTAGCACATTGGAAATGCTCAAATCATTAGATATAGCAATTTTACCAAGCCCTTTGACCTTGCCTTTGCCATTGTCACCAAATGTGATACTATCAACACCATTGTCATCATTTGGATTGATTGAATTGAACATTCTTGAATCACCGGTCATGTGTTGTGTGCACCCACTATCAAGCACCCAATGCCTTCCTCCGGCTTTATAGTTTACCTACAAAACAAATCAATGTTTCTTAGGTACCCATACTTGTTTGGGTCCTTGGAGGTTAGTGACTAAGCTTTTTGGTACCCAAATGGCCTTCTTCTTTGGACCCACAATTGGTGTACCAACAAACCTAGCATGCACACCCTTCTCACCCTTGGTAAGCACATAACAAGAATCAAAAGGAATTTAAGATGCATTAGCATTTTTCTTGTTCTTGTTCATTTTGTTGCAATTAAGCTCTAGGTGCCCAACTTTCTTGCATTTGTTGCAATACCGACCATTGCTCTTCACAAAGCTAGGCTTGTGAGTTGCAAAGGCTTTCTTGCCCTTCTTGGGGGTATAGCCTAATCCCTCTTTGTTGAGAGAAAACCTTTGGCTACCCAAGCACTTTAGCAAGCGGGCCTCACCACCATAGGCTTTGCCTAGGGCGTGAGTGAGCTCATCCACCTCTCTCTTGAGAGTCTCATTCTCAACCTTTAGTGAGGTATCACAAGTGACACCAACACTAGAATTAGAGGTAGAGTTAGTGGTGGTGGATGAAGACCTACATGAAGAGTTAGTGGCAACAACAATAGGTGGGTTGGGTGATTCTTTAATTAAGTCACATGTTGTGCCCACATCACATGATACAACAACATTTTCCTTGTTTTCTTCTAACAACAAGGAGTGAGCTTTCTCAAGCTTAGTGTGAGCCTTGCCAAGCTTATCATGGGCTTCCACTAGCCTCTCATGATTAGCATTGAGCTCATCAAAGGATTGCTCAAGAGCTTTTAACTTCTTGGCCAATTATTTGCACTTCTTATTTTTAGATTGAATAAGTGAATCGGCTTGTTCTAGCACGTCCATGAGTTGTCCATTAGTGAATTCATTTTCATCATCACTATCACTATTATGTTCATGTTCAATTTCACTTTCACTCTCATCATATTGTACCTTGTGGCCCTTGGCCATGAAGCATGAGGGAGTGTCGAAGAGTGATGGCTTGTTGATAGCAATGCTTGCAAGTGCCTTCTTCTTGGATGCCTTGTCATCATCACTAGAATCATCATCCGAAGAAGCATCACTATCCCATGTCACAACATAGGATCCACCCTTCTTCTTCTTCTTGAAGACCATCTTCTTCTCTTTCTTTTCTTTCTTCTCCTTCTTGTTCTTCTTGTCATGCTCATCATTGTCACTATTATAAGGACAATCCGCCATAATATGATCGGGGCTCTTGCACTTGTAGCATAGCCTCACATGCTCCTTGTTCTTGAAGTGATTTCTTCTCTTTCTTGTGTGATAGCCCTTCTTCTTCATCATCTTGCCAAACTTGCGAACGAAGAGTGCTAGTGCTTCATCATCACTATCATCATTGGAGCACTCCTCATCACTTGATTCTTCCTTCTTGGCTTTGCCCTTGTTCTTGCTCTTGGATGAAGAGCTAGCTTTGAATGCTACACTCTTCTTCTTCTTGTCATCATCATCCTTCTTCATGACCTCATCATCATCATTATCAATGTATTGGTCTTCGGTCATGACATCTCCAAGTACCTCATTGGGAGATACACCGGTCAATCCACCTCTAAAAATGATTGTTCTCAATGTCTTGAACCTCTTGGGCAAGCACATCAAGAACTTGTGAATGAAGTCCTCATCTTTGACTTTCTCACCAAGGCCCTTGAGATCATTGATGATGACTTGAAGCCTATAGAACATCTCCGGAATAGACTCATCATCCTTCATCTTGAAGTTGGATAGCTTGTCCTTGAGCATATACAACTTGGCACTTTTTACCGTTGTAGTGCCCTCATATGTTTCTTCTAGCCTTGTCCACACTTCACTTGCTCTCTCAAGATCTTTGACTTCTTCAAATACCTTTGAATCAATACCATTATAGATTGTGTTGAGAGCCATTGTATTGCATTGCTTGTTTGCTCTCTCATTGTCGGTGGGGTTAGCCGGATCAAGAATCACAAAGTCATTTTCGGTGACTTCCCACACTCTATCATTTATTGATCCAAGATACATTTTCATCTTCTCTTCCAATAGTCAAAGGAACTTGTGCCATCAAAGAACGGTGGTTTGCCCCCAACATGGTTGAACACTATTTGAGCCATAATTTGAGCACCGAGGTTGTTAAGCCTTCACAAAACGGTGACCACGGCTCTGATACCACTTGAAAGGTCCTAATATGGCTAGAGGGGGGATGAATAGCCTATTTAAAAATTCTACAAAAACACTAGAGCAAGAGGTTAGTAAATAACAAAGCTAGCTCTAAAGGGGTGTTTGCAAGCCACCTACCCAACAATTCTAGTTGCTATGATCACTATGCACACAAGAGCTAAGTCTCTACTTACACTAGAGAGCTACCTAAAGTTTCTATACAAGAAGTAAGCTACTCTAGTTTGCAAGAAAGTAAGAGAGAGTGTTTGAACTTTATACCACCGCGTAGAGGGGATGAACCAATCAATAATATGAAGTCCAATCACTGGGAGAAATCCAAAGTACAATCACAATGGAGACACACAATTTTCTCCCGAGGTTCACGTGCTTGCCGGCACGCTACGTCCCCGTTGTGTCGACCAACACTTGGTGGTTCGGTGGCTAAGAGGTGTAGCACGAACCTCGTCCTCACTAGGACACCACAAGAACCTACCCACAAGTGAGGTAACTCAATGACACGAGCAATCCACTAATGTTGCCTTTGGCACTCCGCCGAGGTAGGCACAAACCTCTCACAATCACCGGGAGATGGCCACGAACAATCACCAACTCGTGCCAATCCTCCTCCGCTGCTCCAAGTCGTCTAGGTGGTGGCAACCACCAAGAGTAACAAGAAAACCGCAGCTAGAACGATCCCCAAGTGCCACTAAATGCAATCACTCAAGCAAATGCACTTGGAATCACTCTCAATCTCACAAAGATGTATAATCTATGAAGGAGATGAGTGGGAGGTGTTTGCTTAGGCTCACAAGGATGTCTAGTAGTCAAGAATGCCAAGAGAGTAAGCCCCAAGCCAGCCAAACACGTATTTATAGCCACTCAAGCAAATAGAGCCGTTGGCTCTTTTCGCTGGGCAAACTGCAGGGTCACCGGACGCTCTTAAAGGGGCACCGGACGCTCAGACTCAGCGTCCGGTGCTCCAACGTCAGCCACGTGTCGCCTTTTGAAACGCTTGTGTCAGAGTCTAACGGTCACCTGCAGTGCACCGGACGCTGAGCGAGTTAGCACCAGACGCGTCCGGTGCACACCGGATTCATGCGCAGAGAGTTCCGCAAACCAGCGGGTCACCGGACGCGAAGCACCGGTAGCGTCCGGTGCTCACCGGACCCATGCGCAGAGAGGGTCGCAAAAACGCCCGCACACCGGACGCTAACCACCGGACGCTCCAAGCTGCGTCCGGTGCCTATCGTCCGGTGCCTAACCTAACCGAGTCTGGCTGCCTACTCACCGGACGCACAGGAACAGCGTCCGGTGCTTCTGAGTCAGCGTCCGGTGAGTGTTCCTCAGCGAGAAACACTCCCGCGACTTCTCCAATTTTCCCACCGACGCAATAGAGAATATGCACTTCATTTTCTCAAAAGCGCCGAATCTCGCCTCGCAAGCTCGGTGGGGGGGAGAGAGGAACCCATCCTCTCTCTACCTTCCAAACTCCACCTCCTTCTCAAAGTGTGCCAACACCACAAAGTGTAAACCAACTTGTGCACGTGTGTTAGCATTTTCACAAACATTTTCTTCGAAGGAGTTAAGTTAGCTCACTAGGTTCTAAATGCATGCACATGAGCAAAGACACCTAGTGGCACTTGATAACCGCTTAGCCAAAGAATTCCCCTCTTTATAGTACGGCTATCTATCCTAAATGTGATCACACCCTCTATGGTGTCTTGATCACCAAAACCAAAACCCTAAGCAATACCTTTGCCTTGATCTCCATAGGGTTTTGTTTTTCTCTTTCTTCTTTTCCAAGTTGAGCACTTGATCATCTTGTGGTCATCACCATCATCACCATGATCATCACTTGCTCCATCACCTGGCATGTACCAACCTCATTAAGTCTACACACACTTAGTATAGAGGTTAGCACTTAGGGTTTCATCAATTATCCAAAACCAAACTAGGGCTTTCACCGGACGCTAAGGCCAGCGTCCGGTGGCCATCGTCCGGTGGTCTGCCGTTTTGAAATCCTCTCTGCGCATGAGACCGGTGGTCACCGGACGCGTTCGGTGCCACATTAAGAGCGTCGGGTGACCCCGCGGCGGGCGCATATAACCCGCGCCCCGGGGTTTCGGCTCGACGTTTTCTTTCTCTTCTTTCTTGAAGTCGCCGCGCCTGTGCCCTAGAACCGCCGCCGATCCGCTGCCGCCGAGATCCTCTCCCTTCTCCGGCAAACTCGCGTCCTCCCTTGCGGCCAGATCTCCTCGAGGGCTTCTCCCCTCCCTCGTCTTCACGCACAGATCTCCCATCTCGCGTGGATTCAAGTTTTTGGGTGAGTTCTTGGCCCCCTGCTCACAAGGTGTTCGCTTAAATGTTTGAATGGATTAAATTGTTGTTTTTGACGACAGTTCGATTCGTTCTATCCCTGTAGCATCTTGTGTTCTCTGATGGATTTCGATCACGATATTTCATCCGGAACGCGTCCCGTCATCGGATCGTAAGTAGTTCGCGCTCGTTCTTTATCTAATCTTGCGATCTATAGGTTTTTCTCATCTCTAGCTATTATGTTTGCTTATGTATGCCCTATCTATTCTATCTCTTGCAGCTCGTTGATCTCTCGTGCCAGTTTGTTAGTTGTCGGCAGTTGTTCAGGCAGTGATTCTTGCGATGGCTCGTTGCAAGAATGTCAGTGGTCCGGCACCCAGCGCTGGTGGTTCACCAGGAGGTGATGGTGGAGGTGACCCTCCCCGTCGCCTGTCAGCGGTAGAGAAGGGCAAGGGAAAGAAGCTAGCCACTAAGAAAAGGAAGGCCAACGATTGAGAGGCAGAGGTGGCAGAGGCACTAGCTGCAGCGGCTAAGGCAGCTGAAAGGGGTGGACGTTCACGTGCCCTGAGGATTGGGGCCGATCTCACGCCACGTCAGAGGCGTGCAGTTCTTGAGGCAAAGGCACTCCACGGATCCCCTCTTGGCACCGTCATGCTAGGAGGTCAGCGTGTCAGGATTGCGGTTCGAGACCCAGCTTAGCAGGACCCGGACACAGACATAGAGGCAGAGGCCTAGGCAGAGGGCCCGATAGAGGCTCAGCAGCAGGAGCAGCTCCTCAGGAGGTCGACTCGCGCTCATACTCAGGCCATCCCTCGGACTGGTACGCTGGGTCAGTCTACCTCCGCTGCTCGCTCTACACCAGCTCGAGGTACTCCAGCTCCTCATTAGGCACCAGTGAGGATACACAGGGACTACACTCAGGTGTCAGCTCGGGAGATCCAGCAGCTGCGGTTCGTTCCGTTTCCTTCTTGGTTTCCAGCTGCCAGGGATCCGAGAGCTAGTGCCAGGTTCTACACAGTGGTTCAGGAGGATATATACGAGGCACTAGTTTGCTCACAGGCTCAATTCAGGGAGCACAGGGTGCTTGACCTTGAGATACTGGGAAATGTGGTTGGTGCAGACATCAAGCAGTACTTCACATATCTCCATGGTCTCCCAGAGTTACTTGCTCTCCCTGGTACTTACTGTGAGGAGTGGGTCAGAGAGTTCTATGCTTCAGTGTGGGTTTCTCCGGATCACAGCTATATCCACTACGCACTGGCAGGGACAGACTACAGGGTGACAGCACAGAGTGCCAGAGAGGTCCTTGGTTTGAGAGCCTACCCCACCAGGATTCACCAGCTGTGCTACGGGAACTTCGAGCCCCCTCGTCGTCCTCACGGTGGTGAGATGCCACCTGTTGAGTTTGTGGCTCCCTGTTTTCGTTAGCCGTTTGGAGAGGGCTCCAGCACGACAGTGGGAGATCTGACACGCCCAGCCAGGATCCTTGACTTTGTGTTGAGGAAGACACTTTTTCCCAGGACAGGTTACAGGGACGGTTTCACCAGGATCCAGTAGTGGTTGGTAGCTCACCTCATCTCGAAGACTCCTTTTGACTTGTGGGATCTAATAGTCTCAGAGATTGAGGACACTATTCCAGAGAGCTTCAGGGGACGGCGTTAGTTGCCGTATGCACACTGGATCACCATGATTATTCTTCGTGCTAGGCCCGTACCCCTTCCAGCTCACCTGTAGAGAGAGTTGTCAGACTCAGACATGGTGTTCCCCCACTACGACCCTAGGCAGATGCTGAGAGCACATACCGACCTCCGAGCTCCACCACCTCCTCCAGCAGCACATGGCCTGGTGCCCCCACCTTCTCCTAGGGGCACTCACAGTTCAGGGGCAGTACCAGAGACTGAGGAGGAGCAGGACATCGCCATTGGGGCGTTTGCAGATGCAGAGGCTGAGCAGGAGTTTGACTTTGCCTCAGACAGCTCGGACGATGATTATCGTCTTACTGTACCAGACCTTCCTCCGAGGACGCACGACCACGAGGCAGGAGGCTCCTCGAGTGCTACAGACCCCGCACTGCTAGCTATTTTAGAGGGGATGAGAGCAGATCAGCGCAGAGCAGCTGAGGAGCAAGCCAGGAGGGACAGAGATCAAGCTGCTATCAATGCAGCTATTCAGGCCAGACAGGATGAGCTTCAAAGGCAGTTCCTAGGTTTTCAGGCACAACAGACGGCGACGATGGCCCCTAATTTTTTATTTATTAGCCCTTTTTTGAAAAAATTTCACATTTAGCCCCCTCTGGAACTTAAACGCATGTTTGGACCCAGTGGGTCAGCGCCAAGACTCATGGCTCCGAGGTTACACATCTCGGCGCCACAGATCTTGGCTCCGAGGTGGTTACTCACGTAGATGTGGCAGCATACGTGGCGATGACGTGGCTGGTACCTCGGAGCCACAGATCTTGGCGCCGAGCTCGGTGCCAAGATCTGTGGCTCCGAGATCTAATTTAAGAATCAAGCCTTAGCTTCTCTGTCCGACCGTGGTCTTATTGTTATACCTCCTTCTTGGGTTCTTGCTCTCCTCTACCCGCCCAATCTCTACTAATCTATAAATTTAGCGTTAAAAACTTAGATTTGATCCGTAGATCTTTGCTAGCAAGGTAATCTCAGTTCCTTCCTTATTTTTTACGTATTAATTTGGTATATATTACTTGTATTTTACAACCTTAAATATATTTAGTCTTGACAGTGGTTATTTTTTTTGTATTATGTAACGGTAGAATGCTAAAGCGTAGGAAAGCTAGTAACATAATACAAAAGTAAATAACCATTGTCAAGACTAAATATATTTAGGGTTGTAAAATACAAGTAATATATACCAAATCAATACGTAAAAAATAAGGAGGAACTGAGATTACCTTGCTAGCAAAGATCTACGGATCAAATCCAAGTTGTAAAGCCTAAATTTATGGATTAGTAGAGGTTGGATGGGTAGAGGAGAGCAAGAACCCAAGAAGGAGGTATAACAATAAGATCATGGTCGGGTAGGGAAGCTGAGGGGTGATTCTTAAATCAGAGCTCGGAGCCATAGATCTTGGCTCCGAGCTCGGCGCCAAGATCTGTGACTCCGAGCTCGGAGCCAAGATCTGTGGCTCCGAGGTACCAGCCACATCATCGCCACATATGCTGCACTTTGTACGCAAGTAACCACCTCGGAGCCAAGATCTATGGCGCCGAGATGTGTAACCTCGGAGCCACGAGTCCTGGCGCCGACCCACTGGGTCCAAACATGAGTTTAAGTTTTAGAGGAGGCTAAATATGTATTTTTTTTTCAAAACAAAGGCTAAAAAGTAAAAAATTGGGATGATGGCCGCTCTTATGGCCTGCTCCGGGATTCAGCTTCCACAGATTCAGATTCTAGGCACATCGTCAGTCAGGCCGTCTACTCCAGCGCTGCAGAGTCAGTCATAGCAGCCTCTTCAGCTATCCGCTTAGAGTCAGCCATTCTCGACGCCACAGCACCAGGTTTCCCAGGGTGCTATCTCGTCTGGCTTTGAGCAGGTACCTCAGTTTTCGCCTCTCCGCTCTAGATTCACACCTCAGTCAGCGACAGCGTCACAGCTTGTGTTGGACTCGTCGGCAGGCCAGCACATCAGCTTCTCATACAATGCTCTGACTGGTGACCCTACGCCTCCACCCCTGTAGGCTTCTGCAGCCTTTACGGTCCCAGTTACCACTACTGAGTGTCTGTCGTCGTCAGTAGCTTCGTCTGAGCAGCTAGCACCTTCTTCTACCGTGCCAGAGACGTCAGCTACAGCGACCGAGTCCGTGGCAGCCTCGTCAGCAGGACTTGAGCAGCCTGCACAACCTGTGACAGCTTCAGCACCTTTAGAGCCGACCCAGACCGCTTCGCCAGCACGTGCAGCTTCAGAGGGTCACTCCACCTCCTCCGACTCGATGGCCGATGGTTCTGACGATGCAGCTCGCTTTCAGGCCGTACCAAGGGACTCCACTGCTCCGCCTCCACCTCCGTCTTCGTAGATTTTTGGCGTTTGATGCCAAAGGGGAGAGAATTGTGAGTATGAGAGTTAGGGGGAGCTAGAGAGCTAGAGCTAAAGAGGGTTGTTATTTTGATATACTCTTTTGTGTGCTACTTCATCATACATCATGTTTACGTTTATGCATTGCACTTGTGTGAGATACTCTTATGCTTGTGAGATATACTTTTATGGTTGTGAGACATGGTTTATGCTTATTTGTGATATCTCTATGTCATGTGTTTGGCTCAAATTACCTTTGCTTCCGCGTTTTACTCCGATGTACTATGAGCCTTTTGTGATTATATCTTGTTGTATACTTCTCACATATTTGGATGCAGGATGGTAGACTTGGTTGATATAAGTATGTCTAACCCCTTTGCTCTTATTGTATCATGCTTATAGAAACCAAGTCATTTGAAAACCTCATTTTCTTTCATACTCAAGGTTATTGTCATCAATCACCAAAAAGGGGGAGATTGAAAGAGAATCTAGGCCCCTAATGATTTAGGTGATTAATGACAATGTTGATTACTATGACTAACGTGTGTTTTACAGAGGCAAAGTCATTTGTGAGGTCATGGTAATAAGTACTCGATGAACAGGGATGTACATGCCTACTTAATAGTGGAAATCGTTTCAGTTTTCAAAGGATGGATGGACATCGTCAAGACTAGACTAGGTCTAAGTGCCATATGGTGAAGAAGGGCACTTAGAGTAGTTTAGGACTTTGTTTTCCTTTGACCGTACTATTAAGAGGGGCTTTGATCTAGTAGCTTGACTTAGGCAAGGCTTTAGGTTTAGGTGTGGTGCACATTTGGTAAACCTAGCACTAGGTAGCTCAGAGATAGTCCTTAGATCGAGAGGAACCAACTTCGTTTTGGAACGATCGCGTTTCAACGAAGTTAGGGTGCCTAAGTAGGCATCGGACGCTGCACCGGATGCTCTGTGAGTGCGTCCGGTGAGGTCCTTAGCCGTTGGAAAAGTTTGGTGCTTAGGGTTAGGCACCGGACGCTGGCACCGGACTCACCGGGCAGCGTCCGGTCCCACACCCAGGGAGGTTGTAAACCTGCCCTGAGCACCGGACGCTAGCACCGGACGCACCGGGTAGCGTCCGGTCCCATACTCAGGGAGTTTGTAAAACTCCCCGGAGCACCGGACGGTGCCACCGGACGCTGAGTCGTAGCATCCGGTGACCTGTCAGACCAAGTACAGTTAGCCGTTGAAGTGTCACCGGACGCTCGGTGCAGAGCGTCCGGTGCAACATCAACAGCGTCCGGTGACCCCGTTTTTAGTGGAAAATGGTTGGCTGACCTTTGGACTTCGTGGGGTGTATTTATACTCCTCCACCTCGTCCATGAGAGGTCTCTTGTCCATTTGAACATCAGAGAAACTTGTTGTGGAGCAAGACACTAGCAAGAGCCTAGAGAAGATTGAGATTTGAGTGATTTCTTGAGAGAATCCTTCTCTAGTGATTTCCAAGAGTCAAGTGTGCATCCACCACTCTCTAGAGCCTTGTTTGGGTCAAGTGAGAGTTCTTTCCTTGTTACTCTTGGTGATCACCATCACCTAGACGGTTCGGTGGTGATTGGAGGTACGAAGACCGCCCGGAGTTCTTGTGGGTGGCTCGTGTCAAGCTTGTGAGCGGTTTTGGGCGATTCACCACGACGGAGTGTCGAAGAATTAGCCCGTAGAGAGCACTTGGTCCTTGCGCGGACCAAGGGAGAGCAAGACCCTTGCGCGGGTGCTCCAACGAGGACTAGTGGACAGTGGCGACTCTCCGATACCTCGACAAAACATCGCCGAACACTTTCTTCCACTACTCCTTTACTTTCTAGGATTTACTTTGTGCTTTTACATTCTTAGAATTGACATGCTAGAATAGGATTGGAACTAGGTTGCAAAACTTTTATCCGGTAGCTCTCTAGTCACACTAGGCACAAGGGGTTGAATTGGAGCTTATAGGTTGCTTAAATTTTTAGAGAAGCCCAATTCACCCCCCCCTCTTGGGCATCTTGATCCTTTCACCCCCGAACTATGAAACGATCTGATTTACCCCTGAACTATCCAAAAGCGTTCAAATCACCCTCAAGCGGTTTTTGATGACGGTTTTGCTACAGTAACCATTGGTTTGCTACAGTAACTGTGGTTTTGACTTTTCTTTTTTTCTATTTGTTTTCATATAATATTTGAAAAATTATAGTAAATCACAGAAAAATCACAAAATAGAAAATCTAATTTTGTTGGACTCCGCATGAGTAGATCTATGCAATGAATATATAATATGGTATACTTTAGTACAATTTTCTCTATAGCTTTAAATTAGTTAGAAAAATCATGTTTTATCTGTAATTAATTGTAATAATTCATAGTTGCAGCTTCTATGATCCAATTGTGGTGAAATTTTTATGGTGGACTAATTATTCTATGTTTGAGCTATAGTAAATATTTCATACATATAACTTAGTTATAGATTTATTTATATTTAACAAGCTTTAACTTGAATAAATCTATAACTAAGTTATATATGATCAAATGAGTATGAAATTTGTACTAAACTATACCATATTATATATTCATTGTGTAGATCTACTCATGTGGAGTCCAACAAAATTAGATATTCTATTTTATGATTTACTATGATTTTTCAAAGATTCGGCGAAAATAAATAGAAAAAAGAAAAAGTCAAAGCCACGGTTATTGTAGCAAAACTGCCGTAAAAAACCGCCTAGGGGGTAATTTGAACGGTTTTATATAGTTCAGGAGCTAAATTAGACCGTTTCATAGTTCAGGGGGTAAAGTATACATCACCCCATAGTTCAGGGGGTGATGTAGACTTTTTCCGAAAATTTAGATCTCAACGAGATCTACAACTTTTTAGATTTGAGTTTTTCCATTTGAAGTCATTAAGACGCTCAAAAAATTAACAACATATTTACACCTTAGGGTATTTTTGACTTTTCACTCCCGCGGTTTGACATCGTTAGAGCCTAATCTAACGACAGTGGCGTGGAGGGCAAAAAATATTTGGAGGTGTTGTATTGAAGTCCACTAAATTTTTCGAGTGGCTCAGAAAGAATTACGATCATTTATAGTGGCTCACAAGCAAATCCTAAATAAAGGTAGTGGTGGATCTTGCCCCTTTTTCATCTACTTAGTATAGGAACCACATGTAATTGTCTCGTTTTTTTCTTTCCCCTTGTACCTTTATTTTTCTCTCCACGTATATCTGCATCTTGCATCGCAATAGGAGCTCTATGCATCTCGACATAGAGGCGGCCAAGAGCGGAGAGGATGTGGCGGGATGGCTTGCGGTCGAGCTCTGCCCGTGGTGTAGCAACCGGTCACGCCCTCCATGGACAACATGGCGGGGTGACGTGGTGCGCGGTGCTTGAGTGGCTCGTCTGCTTTCCCCTTGCTCGGTGGTTGGCGTGGCAAGACTTACACGGTGGTCGGCAACTGCGTAGCGGCTTATAGTCAAGCTCTCAACAGGCGGCGCGGCAAGGCTTACACGGTGGTCGGCAACTGCGTAGCGGCTTACAATCAAGCCCTCAACAGGCGGTGCGGCAAGGCCCGCGTAGTTGTCGGGGTCACATCTAGTTATAAGTGTGTAGGCATCGGACCTCTACATCGCCATCGGCCTTGAGCTCCTCCTTGCTGGTGTAGCCACGCCCACACCCGGGCTCTTCCTCACCGGTGCAGCCCACGTCTGTGCTTCTCTTCGCCACTGGTTGATGATATGGTAGATTATTATAGACATACGATGAAGAGAGGTGTTTTTCTTTTAATTAAAAATTCCACGTACCGTTAGGCAAAATGGGTATTATATATCTAAAA
The DNA here is from genome assembly GCF_000003195.3 of Sorghum bicolor. Taxonomy (NCBI): domain Eukaryota; kingdom Viridiplantae; phylum Streptophyta; class Magnoliopsida; order Poales; family Poaceae; genus Sorghum; species Sorghum bicolor. The sequence continues at coordinate 6,908,591 of NC_012878.2, read as the reverse complement.
TATATTAATTAATTAGTTAATTAATTATAATATCCTATCCCACGCAGCTACGCCATCATCGTATCGTCAGCTCTGTTTGCCTACCAGCAGTCAATACAGTACTCCTGCATATAGCATTTTTAATCGTTGAAATAAACAACTGGGCACGTAAGTGCTCGATTACTCCAACCGACAGGCCAGGGAATCAGCAATGCTGTTCGATTTGATATCTTCGTAGGAGTGTATGATTTCTTCGTGGAGTACACCTAGAGTTTCTTTTTTTTGAAAAAAAAATCAGGCTGCTGAAACTGCTACCGGTAGTGGAAGACAAAAAAAGGCCGCTAAATCGAAGGTGCCCATGAGTTCACTCTGGGAAAAAAAACCAAGAACTAAGAATCAAACCGGAAATATCGAGTTGAAAGTATCGAAACCGAATTTTTCGGTATATTATTCGGTTTCTATTCTCAGGAACCAAATTTACTTCAGTAAATTGGTACTATATCTTAGAGAACTGAATTTATCGAAATATGCTGATTTTGAGTTTAGTTATATTATTAATAGCATTATTTTAGTATATTATATTTTTATATATGGTACTCTACTCATATAATCTTGTGGACTTGTATATGTATGTATTTGGCACTACTATTTTCTATAAAATCATTTCCAAATTATGTCAAAGTTAGCTTTCGAACATGCTTTTACATGTTTATGTGAACAATTTAGTATTTTCGGTAAATACTGAAACCGAATCGAGAGTAAAAAAACCGAATTTCCTCATTATCGATTGCTTACAAAAACTAATCGGCATCATATCTAGTGCAAACCACAACCTCCGTGAAAACCTGTGCAAACCATGACAAAAAAGTCATCTAAATTCACCAAAAAATCACACATGTAGATGATATAATGATACACAACCTTGTAAAATATCTTATCCAAACTCGAATTCATTTGTGAGATATAAAAATAACAAATTTCTAGCAAATTCTGTAGACACCTTTCTGGCTTGAAATTTGTTATTTTTATATCTCACAAACAAAGGTTAAGTTTGGACAAGATATTTTACAATGTTGTGTATTATCAAATCATCTACATATGTGATTTTTTTATGAATTTAGATAACTTTTTTTTGCTATAATTTACACAGGTTTTCACAGATATTGTGGTTTGCACTAGATATGTTCCCTTCTAAGAAACCAAATTTATATAAAAATAAGGTATCCAACCGAACCGAAGTAGTGGCAACTGGCAAGGGTGACCCGCACCGATGAGGAGGGTGCACATTGAGAGCTCGGCGTTTTCTTTTAGCAGACAAGGACCTGTGCCGTGGCCGGTGCGTGGCAATTGAAATCGTCATCAGTCCCGTAACGACATGTGCTCTTAACTGTGCGCCACGTTTATATTAGATAGTAGAGTATATTAATATAGGATTAAGTCCACTTTTAGCCCCTTAACTATTGGCCGAGTTTAATTTTAGTCCTCAACTATAAAACCATCGGTTTTTCACCCTCAACTATCAAAACCGGTAACTTTTAGCATCCGGAGAGAGGACTGGGCGGTTTTGAGCGACTTTGAGCGGTTTTCCCTTTTTCTTTTCTATGGTTAAAACTTTGAATTTTATAGTGAATTGTTTGAGCATGGTAAATTCATCAAATTTTTTGGGTAGCCTTGTCATGATGTTCTCTATGCAGAAAAAACTATGAAACTATAAAATTAAGTAATTTTTTAGATGCTAAAAAATTAGCTATTTTAATTAATAAATATATTTTCTATGATTTTTGTAGGATAATATATATATCCTATGATCATGAAACTTTTTGTGTAACTGTTTTTTACTAACATAGACCTTCAGAAAAAAGTTTAAGATTAATTTAATGATGTTTGCTCATGTCCCTAATTTATATGTCATTAATAAAGCATATAAATTAGGAATATAAGAAAACATCATCAAATTAATCTCAAACTTTTTGTGAAGGTCTATCTTAGTATAAAACAGCTATGCAAAAAATTTCATGATCATAGGATATATATATTATCCTACAAAAATTAGAACATACATTTATTAATTAAAAGAGCTAATTTTTTTAGCATAATAACACTACTAATTTTTGTAGTTTCATATTTTTCCTTCATAGAAAACATCATGACAAGGCTACCCAAAAAAATTGATAAATTTACCATGCTCAAACAATTCACTATGAAATTCACAGATTTAACCATATAAAAGAAAAAGGAAAAACCGCTCAAAGTGGCTCAAAACCGCCCTGTCCTCTCTCCGGGTGCTAAAAGTTACCAGTTTTGATAGTTGAGGGTAAAAAACAGACGTTTTGTAGTTGAGGGCTAAAATTAAACTCGACCAATAGTTGAGATGCTAAAAGTGGACTTAATCTATTAATATATTATGCACAGAGGACATGCGGAACACAGGAAGTACGAAAATCCGGGAGGAGGTGCGAGAGCGGCGCGTTAGCACGCATTGTGGTCGGGAGGCACGGGTACCGCGAGCCGATCGGTCTTTGGTTGCTAGCCATAATCTACCACAACTAGGTAAGTGTGGCAAGTCACAAAAAACATGGCTAGCAAATTGGTTGCCACACTTTGCTATGCTTAAAGAAATTTTATCATATTTTTTAAATCTATGACATGTGAAGCCTAAAAAAATCATGCTTAAGCTTAGTTGTCAATCAAACATTTGACAACTTAGTCAAACTTGCCTAAAGTAAAATGTAGCAAATTGTGGCTAGCAACCAAACATCCCCTAAATCCAGCAAATCGTGGACCGTGGTATGCCGTGGACCTGCAGCAGTGGTGCAAGCAAGGAAACACGGTGGATCGTGGATGGATCCTTGTCCAGCGTGGCGTCCTGGGACCCACGAACACGGGTCTCTGCTGCTGGGTCCACTTTCCGGGTCCGTGCGCTGCGCAGCGCTAGCTAGGCCTTGTTTAGTTCACCTAAAAAGCAAAAAGTTTTCAAGATTCTCCGTCACATCGAATCTTACGGCACGCACATGAAGCATTAGATATAGACGAAAGCAAAAACTAATTACACAGTTTAGCTGGAAATCGCGAGACGAATCTTTTGATCCTAGTTAGTAGTCCATAATTGGATAATATTTATCACAAACAAACGAAATTGCTACGGTACCGAAACAAGGCCCTATCCTATCCACCCACCGTGCCCTCCTCATCCCTCGTGCAAAGCGTGCGGGTGCGGCCGGCAAGCGATCCGGTCCGGTCCCACGCCGGCAAATCGCATCGCATGCAGCGGAAGTCAAGCACCGGGGGACAGACAGGTTCCCGACAGCCCGGTACAGCCACGCTTTATCGCCTGTCCCCTCGACCCGACCCGACCCGGTCCCCCCTTCTCCGTCCTCCTTCCCGCTCCCGGGTCAAGCACGCCACCGCCCGGCGCTGCAGCTCGCCGGCAGCGGTTTTGAGCTGAGCGGCACGGTGGCCAACCGGCAGCATGGCCCCACACGAAAACCACCATCCAGCCCGCCCGGGGCGCCACGTGTCGCGCGACCCGACTAGCCGTCGCCGCACGGATTAAACACACACACCACCCCGCCTACCTACTATAACCACTTTCTCCTCCTCCTCCCGCCTGCTCCGTCCCGCTCCCCCGCCTCGTTCACCGACGGAAACGAGAGGCCGCCGCACGCGACCGCGACCCGACCAAGCCCAATGTCGGAAGGCCCGGCGCGGAGCTCCACGGCGGAGTCGTCCTCCTCCGCGGCGTCCTCGTCGGGGCTCGACTTCGAGGACACCGCGCTCGCCCTCACGCTCCGCCTCCCGGGCTCCGACTCCGACGTCCGCAAGCGCGCCGCCTCCACCTCCACCCCAGTCGCCGGCCGCTGCTCCCCGCGGGCCTCTGCCTCCAACGAGGCACCGCCCGCCCCCAAGTACGTACGCTCGCTCGCTCGCGCGCGAGGCACCGACGCCGACGCTCGTTAATTTCGCGCGGTCGATTCGATTTAATTTGGGCCTGATTCGTTCCTTCGGGTGGGTTGGTTGGTTGGTTGGTGATGAAGGGCGCAGGTGGTGGGGTGGCCGCCGGTGAGCCGGAACCGGCGGAACGCCGCGCTCCCCAGCAGGGGGAAGTTCGTCAAGGTGGCCGTGGCCGGCGCGCCGTACCAGCGCAAGGTGGACCTCGAGGCCTACGCGGGCTACGACCAGCTGCTCGCCGCGCTCCAGGACAAGTTCACCTCCCACTTCACCGTCCGCCGTAAGTGTGTGTGCACCCTGCACCGTCGGAACTTCACTTTCTCTCCCGTGTCTTGTTGCTTGTTGCCTGATCGAGCATGATGGATGGCTGCAAATATGCTATGCAGGCCGGGTGGGGAACGACGAGATGGCGCTCGTCGACGTCGTCAGCGGGGCAGAGTACGTGCCCACGTACGAGGACAAGGACGGCGACTGGATGCTCGTCGGGGACGTCCCCTGGAGGTCAGTTTTCAATCGGGGTGCTATTATCACAATTCACATCTGCTGCTGCAAATATAAAGATCAAATCGTTTAAGTTCATCTAGATAAACTCATAATTAGGTTCATGGATTGCTGCAGTGTTGGATCAGAGTGTGGTGACATGTGAAATCTGGAATCCATAGTTTTTTCTGTGTCTTTTTGGAGGCTAATTTGAGTTTTTTTTTTTACAGTGAAATTACCCCTTAATGAAACATGTGCAAGGCGCGTTTGCGGAAAAAGTTGTTAAATTAAGTTCATTTAATGATCGATCTGGTTGGTGGCAGTATAGGACACTCTCGTAAATAAGGCTTAATCCGATAAATTGGAAATTTTGATTGGTTGTGGGCAAAGTGTTCTACTGACCACTGCTGGCTAGGGAATCATGATATGGGCCATTTTTTCTCACTGCTACAAGATATCACTTGTGTTATTGGTTGGACCTTACCGGTATCTGTTGGTCTTGAATCCATAAACTATAGAATTTAGCATTCTTGTCTTGTAGTTTAATTTGGCTTGTGGATCTTGGAGCCTCTTGGGATACATCTTTAGAGTCCCGCCTCAAAATATTCGAGCTGAAATTGTTGGCAGTGTGATAGCTGATAAGGCCTGTAAATCTGGTATTGTATGTACTCTGTACCCAATTCCACTGGCATATGAGTGCATTGCCCTGAACCTGATAACCTAATAAGAGCAGAAACAAGTGAATAGCAGGTAGGAAATGTAATCAACATTAGTTACTAGTTTGTATTCTAAATGCAATCTGTTTCCCTTTATTTGCTGAGACTAAGCTTCAAACACATGCTTAACTCAATTTATTCAGCTTTCTAAGGGTGGGCAGACAATGGGAAACTGCTCATGACGGTTTACAATTTGGGCTGGTGCCCCCATTTGAATTTTTTTATCCGGTGGCCGCCAGTAGCCTAATGATGGGAGTCCCCTCTTCTGATTCTTTTGCATCATATGTTTTTCTTACATAAGTAGGCTCAACAAACTTTCCTACTCTTATTTCTTAAGTAACTGACTCCTTGAATAGATTTGATGTATTTGTCTCACCACAATTAGAACAGGATGTGCATAGATATAAAAAGAAGGAATCAAGTTGATTGAAACTGCTTTGGCCTTTGGATGAGGTTGCACTGTTTGCTTGTTTTTGGCATAACCTTTTAGTTAAGGTTACAATTGATGGTTTTCGTTGTTTGTACTCTATCATTTATTTTGCTGTACACAATAGCTTTTGACAAACATTAGATTCCAGCTATATGTTACTTGCATAGGTCTAGGAGATCAGATTCCTGTCTAGGGAGTTGGAGCATACCTCGAACCTAGTTGTTACTTTTCCATGTACATTCTTTAGTTAGATTTCAACAAACCAGAGCATCACAGGAACATTGAGATGGCTTGAGGTTGAGGGATATGTTCTTTACGCCTACTCCTATATATTTTTTTTGGGGGCAAAATATTCCCTCAAAGTTGGAGACTTTGAGTCCAGCAAGTCATCCTAGATGATTCTGATTCTGACCTTCCTGCTCTATTTCTGACTACAGAATGTTTGTGGAAACCTGCCAGCGTCTCCGTCTGATGAAAAGCTCTGAGGTGGTTAACTTAGGTTCGTACTATATCAATCTTCTGAACCTCGTTCTGCATAGCTGTTGTAGTGATTCGCTACCACACAATCGCCTCCAGCAGTTTTACTGGACGAGTCTAATAATATTTCCTACTCTCTGCAGCACCAAGAGCTGCTGAATGAAGCATGTCCACCGCTTCAAAGGGAAAATGGCCTCTTTTGCTTGCTGAGGCAGTGAGGCTCTTCATGCATCAGAGAGAAACGTGTACAGCCATCGACTTCTACTTTCTGTTTTGGTTTCAGCATGCTTTTGATGAGTTGAGAAAAGGTTGGGAGCCGCCTGTAGCGCCACCGGGTTCGTGGTGTATATATATAGTTGTCATATAGATGTGCAAGATTTTTATGCTTTTGAGTATATCACACATATATTATTTGTCATACGGGGAATAAGGCCATCAGGTACATGGAGCTCCCCACCTGTTCTTGCCTGTTGCTTTGCTAGCTCGTCGTATCATGTCATGTGATGCGCAATGCAGGTAAGGCGTCTGGCATGGGTAGGTCTCGTGCGCGTCGTGTAATGGTTTTTGCTCCAAGTTTTGTGTCTTGGACGCTGTAAAAATTGTATGGTCCGCTTGGCTTTTCAGCATGTGTTTTTCGCTCTTGGTCGACTCTCTGTTCGATATCTCAGTATAGAAAGCCACATCTCATTTATGATCATATATATACCGATTTACCAAGTTCTGATCGAAGCTAATACTACTACTGTACTGTGCCCTGAAGTGTTGGGTGTTGGCTCAAAACGAAGATAGTAGTAGTGCATTTGGCTGGTAGGTTGCCAGCGTCGGCCGCGTCGTGTACATGTACATCGTGATTGCCGCTGCGTGAAGGATACATCATACATGTCGTGACCCGTGAGCACCAGGCCTTGCGCGTGCTGCTGAAGCCTTTCTGCATAAACATCATACTGTCAAGCTTGTTTTCTGCATAAACATGATGCATGGTGAGCTGCATCTTTCAGAAAAAAAAAAAACCGACTTTTGGCCATGTAGTTCATTTTTTATTGGTTTTGGGTACTGTAGCATTTTTGTTTTTATTTGGTAATTATTATTTAATCATAGATTAACTAGGCTTAAAAGATTCATTTCGCGATTTACAGGCAAACTGTGCAATTAATTTTTACTTTCGTCTATATTTAATACTCCGTAACATTCGATGTGACGAAGAATCTTGAAATTTTTTTGATTTTTAGGTGAACTAAACAAGGCCTTTGTGCCCTGAAAACAGATTCCACTCCGGTGCTGAGCTGCTGGGCCTGATGCTGATCAAGCAGATCAGGCTGCAGGCCTCGTGTTCTGTTGTTTTTCTTATCGGAATGCAGGTTACCACGTCAGCAGCCATGATGGATGAACAGAGGCCTTGTTTAGTTCCCAGAAAATTTTGTAAAATTTTTAACATTTCCCGTCACATCGAATCTTTAGACGCATGCATGGAGTATTAAATATAGACGAAAATAAAAACTAATTGCACAGTTTGGTCGAAATTGACGAAAATCTTTTGAGCCTAGTTAGTCCATGATTGGACAATATTTGTCAAATACAAATGAAAGTGCTATAGTGTTGATTTTGCAAATTTTTTCGGAACTAAACAAGGCCAGAGATTATTTGGCTTTTGACGCAGCAGGGCACAAGAACACGGGGCCGGGCCCGGCTCATTCCTCTTTTCTTTTGTCTCCTTTTTCGCTTTGTGCGGTCGTGCGTGAGCTGTCGAAATGGGCTGGCTGTCGTCGCCGCTTTGCTCGGGCCTTAGTTGCGAAAAAATTTCGGATTTTGCTACTGTATCACTTTCGTTTTTATTTGACAAATATTGTCTAATTATGAACTAACTAGGATCAAAAGATTCGTCTCGCGATTTAACTGTGTAATTAGTTTTTGTTTTCGTCTATATTTAATGCTTCATACATATACCGCAAGATTCGATGTGACGAGGAATCTTGAAAACTTTTTGGATTTCGGAATGAACTAAGGCCTTGTTTAGATCCAAAAACTTTTTGGATTTTGACACTGTAACACTTTTGTTTTTATTTGACAAACATTATCTAATTATGAAGCAACTAGACTTAAAAGATTCGTCTCGTGATTTACAAATAAACTGTATAATTAGTTATCTTTTTTATTTATATTTAATGTTCCATGTATGTGCCGCAAGACTCGATGTGATGGAGAATCTTGTAAAGTTTTGGATTTTTGGGTGTATCGGCCTAAAGGCCTCGGTTCGGCAGCGATGGACCAACAACAGCTGCAACTCAATGCTGCTTCATTCCCTATCTTCCGAGGATATAAATAAACAAATTATAAACTATTAGTATGTAAAAACAAATCAAATAAAAGGACCTCTCAATCTCAAGTGTGGCTAGGGCATAGGTGTGGCAGCCATGTCTACGTTCTGTCCATGATGCCTTGTCGTTTTGGTGGTAAACTTTTTCTTTACATTAAGCCTTGTTTAGATCTAAAAATTTTTTGGATTTTGATACTGTAACACTTTCTTTTTTATTTAACAAACATTGTCTAATTATAGAGTAACTAAGCTTAAAAGATTCGTATCGTGATTTATAGGTAAACTGTGCAATTAGTTATCTTTTTTATTTATATTTAATGTTTAATGCAAGTGCCGCTAGATTCGATATGATGGAGAATCTTGTAAAATTTTGGGTTTTTGGGTATATCTAAACAAGGCCTCAGTTTTATGTAGGGCTAACATTTCTTTTCATTCCTTTTTGTCTTAAAGTAAAGGAAGGAAAAGAAAAAAAAAGGTTGGCATTTCCGTTGTTTATTTACAAAGAGTTCGTTGATTTGTTGGAAGAGAAAAACACTACTGAATGGTTGGTAGATTTGAAAGATAAATTCATCCTGTTGGCTTAGTCATTCAGCTGCCGTGTTTTACAAGCCGAACATAAGCTCAGGAAAACAAACCCATTAGCACAAGAAGAAAACACACAGTCATTCCAAGAATCTTGGAGAGTCAAAGCATTTTCAAGTTTGATAAAAAATATAGAAAGAAATATAAAGATTTATGTCATAAAATAGGTACACTATGAAAATATAACTAATAAAGAATCTAATGATACTTGGTTGGTACCAAAAATGTTATTGTTTTGCTATATAAATTTGGTCAAACTTGAAAAACTTTGACTTTTCAAGATTCTTGGAATGACTTATAATTTGGGACGGAGGGAGTATTTGACAATTATTGTCCACCTATTGACTAACCAGGTTCAAAAGATTCGCCTTGCAAATTACAGATAAACTTTACAATTAGTTATTTTTTATCTATATTTAGTGCTTTATACATGTGTCGTAAAATTCGATGGGATGAAAAATTTAAAAAGTTTTTAGATTTGGGCTGCAACTAAACAAGGCTTGTGCTCAAATTTTCTAGTCGGTTTGAGGTAAACCATGTTCGGCAGTAAGACATTTCTTCGTAAAATTCAAACCTAAGTGGACACATTCCAACGGTCGATACATCACGCTCCACGGAGATTGACGGCTGAGAATGAGATGGGTGGAGCAGAGCAGACCACCCTCGTCGTCTTCCGTACGCCGACCCGACACCAAGCTGTAAACTCGAGCTCCCCCACACTGCGAGTCCGCCCAAAACTCCAAAAGCTCTGCGCTTTCTGCCCCCCCTCCTCTCCTCTCCTCTCCCCGAGATCCCATCCATGGTGGCGGCCGCCGCGCGTCGCCTCCGGATCTGAGCCCCTTCCATACCAGCCACCGCGGGATATTTTCCCTAGCGCTTCCGCTTCGCTGGTCCGGCCGCCGCACGGGTTCTTTGCCGTGCAAGATTCGCCGCTCAGTTTTCGTGGAGTCGGTAGCGGGTGGTCGGTAGTTGTCCGTGGCTCGGCCGGGCATGGGTTCCTGAAACCGGGGTCTTTGATGCTAGCGGTGGGCGCCGCCGGTCTCCTGCCGTCATGTGGAAGCAGTTTCTTGGCAAGATCTCGCGGAAGTCCCCCAAATCCAGCGGGGCCGGGGGCGGGGGCTCGCCGCCGGCGAAGTCCCCGTCGTCGCGTGGCGCCGCCAATGGGGCGGAGGCGGAGCTGAGCGCTTCGTCGCCGGCGGCCTTCCCCGCGCCGTCCGGGGCGGAGACCAGGGAGGACGTGTTCCTCCGCAAGCTCAACGTCTGCTGCGTGGTGTTCGACTTCGCCGCCGAGCGGGGGAGGGACTCGCCGGAGGTGGAGAGGAAGCGGCAGGTGCTCGTGTCCCTCGTCGACTGCGTCTCTGCGGCCGAGGAGCCCCTCACGGAGGCGATGCTGTCGGCCTGCGTCCGCATGTTCGCCATCAACCTCTTCAGGGTCTTCCCGCCCAAGCTCCGCTCTGGTGCCAGTGCCGCCGCCGACGAGGACGAGCCGTTCTTTGACCCCTCGTGGTACCACCTCCAGGTCGTGTATGAATTGCTCCTACGGTTCGTCATGTCCCCGGTCGTCGATGTCAAGGTTGCTAGGAAGTACATGGACAACTCCTTCATCTCTAGGCTTCTTGACCTCTTCGATTCTGATGATCCTAGGGAGAGGGAATGCTTGAAGACAGTGCTGCACAGGATATATGGGAAATTTATGGGCAATCGCCCCTTCATTCGCAAGGCTGTGAGCAACATCTTCTATAGGTTTGTGTTCGAGACAGATCACCACAATGGGATTGCCGAGCTACTGGAGGTGTTTGGGAGTGTGATTAGTGGCTTTGCAAAGCCATTGAAGGAGGAGCATAAGTTGTTTCTATGGAAGGCGTTGATTCCACTTCACAAACCAAAGACAGTTGGAGTATATTTGCCACAGTTGACATACTGCATTACACAGTTTATTGAGAAGGAACCAAAGCTCACAGGGACTGTTATCAGAGGCCTTCTGAAGTACTGGCCGGTGACGAACAGTCAGAAGGAGATGATGTTCTTAGGCGAGTTGGAGGAGGTGCTGGAGCTGACAGAAATGGCAGATTTCCAGAAGTGTGTGGTTCCTTTGTTCCGCAGGATCGCGCAGTGCCTGAATAGCTCCCATTTTCAGGTAAAATTTCTTCCTTGAATACTGATTTGAGCCTGTCTTTTGAACATCGGATAGTGTTTGTATATGTTTATTTAGTGTATCTTGTTGACAAGTATGTCCACTATGGCGGCTAGCCTTAGGTAGAAGAAAAAAACTAGTAGCCAAGGGGTTAATCTCATCTCTGTCTGTTTTCCTTTGGAAGACTAGAAATTGTGAAGTATTGATAGTTAGATCTAAATGAGATTTTCACTACTTGTTTTGCATGCATGTGTGGGGTATTTTATCAAGAAACAAAAACAGGACAACATGGCTGAGTTAGCCAATTAGAATTTATGAAGCATCAAGCTGTGGTGAGGAAAATTTCGTAGTCATTTCAATCCACAAGGTTTTATATTTGGGCCACACCTAACTTGAAAAGAAAAATGGTACATAATAGCAGTACATCCCAAATTGGGAATGCAACATAAATATATTTTACCCTCTAGTGGACAACTAGGAAGCCCGAAGCCCAAAGCTTCTTAGTTGCTCCCTAGAGGGTAAAACATTCAAGAGGAATTTTATGAGAAAGAAGGGCATTGGTGATCCAACTTGTAAGATTAGCAATACAGAGCCTTTTTACCTTTTAAAATTTATGATGTGATTAATGTGCAGGTTCAGGAACATATCTTTCTTATTTTGTAGGAAATGATTTTTTCTATTTTGATCACAAATAGCCTCATATTGGGTGTAGCTATGATGTACTAGGCTCAAAATCAAATGATAATAATCCCAAGTAAATTCCCCAGAAAGTTTAATCTATAAGCAATTTTGTTTTTCTAGCTATCCATTGGAGAAGTGCTTTGGAGGATGCTTTGCACAGCATAACATCTCTAAACACGATGCAACAATATGGCAAAACCAGTCGCTACTTTTATAATTTGAACACTAAAGTCTAGCAGAAACTTAGAAATGTTCTTTGTTTGTAACAGGTTGCTGAAAGGGCCTTATTCCTGTGGAATAATGAACATTTGTTCGACCTGATCTCCCAAAATCGTCAAGTGATCCTGCCGATCATCTATCCAGCTCTGGAGAGGAATGCCCGTTGGCACTGGAACCAGTCAGTTCTAAATGTTACAATGAATGTCAGGAAAATGTTCTTAGACATGGATGAGAGATTGCTGTTGGCTTGTCAAACCAATTTCCAAGAGGAGGAAAAGAAGCGAGCTGCATCTGAGGAGCGAAGAAGGCTTGTATGGGAGCACCTTGAGAGGAATGCTGCATTTCATCCAGTAACCGGAGACATTGGGTTTGCAGTTCCTCCTACATCTGCTCCTCTGGTAGCTCCCACTATGACATGATTAATCATGGTCTCAGATGTAATTCATACTGCTTGATTGTTAGCTAGGTATGGGTGTTTGGTGTTGCGCAAGGAATTTTGTTGCCTTTGTAAGCCCCTTGTGCCAAGTCTGTAATTAATAGTTGCTGGTTTGACAATGAATGCTTGATTCTTTGGTGTACTCTCAAGTTATGGTCATATCTTTCTGTCCCAACATAATGCCCAGTTCTACTTGGCAGGAGGGGGTGAAAAAGTGTTTCCTTGGAAAATTTCCACTGGAGCTGAATAGCTGATATCATGCACATATTGATGTGTGTTTTTTTTTTAATCTTTTGGGTTCTGATTTATCTACAAAAATGTCAGGATTGATGGCTGAACATACCACTTTTCACGATTTGATAAGTAAAATGTTTTTTATTTCCTTTTCTACTTGTAAGGGATCAGAAATCTCACAACTAGAATTGTTCATGGAAATTGTAAGTCCTGTCAATTCATGACATGAGCAGTTCTTCCTAACTAATATTTCCACCATCACTTCTTTGCCCTTGGTCCATGACACGAGGAAATAACCATGCAATTTTTAGGTACAAAATAGCAGTGAACAGTGATAAAGCCTAAAGGTATTCAACATGGTAAATGTCATCCAGATTCTGCCATAATAGATTTGGGGCCTACCAAGCTAAAAGCGAATTTAGTTAGGATGGTAAAACTAGGCTAACGAATCATAAATGCTCAAATTGCGGACTTTCCACTCTTGTTTCTCATGAAACTAGAGTATTGGTTTTAGCTCAAAATATGGTGCCTTCACTAGATTTAACTGAAAAAAAACCATTTATGTCACTAATAGTTTACCGAGCCCTAGTTTAATAACTTTTATCTAATTAAGGGGGTGTTTGGAACTGTTCCACGAACTCTGCTCCATAAACTCCGTTGTGGAGTAGCTCCACAAAAAACTGGAGTTCGTGGAGTACCTCTAGGTGCTCTCACAACTCTACTCTTTTTTCTCGAACTGAGTGCATGGAGCTGAAACCGTTTGGCTAAAAAACATGGAGCGGAGCTGAAAAACATAGAGCAGAGCAGTCCCAAACACCCCCTAAGTTAGGAAGTATGAAATCGTGAATTTTCTAACTCAAGCATGTTTAAGGTTGGGACTTGGGAGTACTCAAATTTCACTCTCCAGGCTCATATCAAGATCCATTCTCCAGCTTCATCTTCAGCGAAGGTGAGTTACCAGAATAGCACCAGACCACCAGTTAATATTGGATGGGTAAATCTGCATTAAGTAAAAAACATCGAGTTAATTATTGTATAGAGATAGGTTTTAATACAGGTGTCAGAAATCTTTGATCTTGATCTAATTTTAGGTTCATACATATTGCTCACCCATAAAAAGTAACTCTTAGAGATACTTTTCTAGATGTGATTCCTAAAACTCTCCAGCGCGACTTTCATCCTTGCTTTGTCATTGCAGATCAGTGGATGTTGCACTCTTAAATGAAATGGCAGTTGGTCCAGATAACAAGCATGGTCCCTCGTGTAACCACCTGTCAGTGAATGTGGGAGGGACCACACTTCACTAGAAAATCAGATCATCATTTTCCATCCAGCTATGATCCTAGTGCAGACTTTCAGCCAGATGGATATACTCACGAGGAAGGCTGTTCATCCTTCCATCTGTGTGGATTTGTTTCCATCCAATTCTGATGTGACCTGTCTGGCTATCGACTGAAGAGATTTAGCTATTCGTGAAGGGTTTGCTTGGAAATTTAGGTTTAATAGTTACTACTTCAATTAAAGTATTTCCAATCCTAAAGAAAAGTATCTCTAAGCATCTGAAAAATTTAAATTCTGAATCCTGAAATAGTTACGCTGGTTATAATGCGCTTTATTTTTTCTAGAACACGACTTCACTTTAGATATTCTATAAACTATAAACAATCATGTTTCGTACCATTAATTGATTTTTTCGCTTATAAAAATAACAAAGCATGGTTGATTAATATAAGCACTTGGCACAAAATATTGCTTTCATGGTCAAGTTTTCCTTACCCCGCAGGGCACTGGGATGGTGCCTGGAAAAAGGGTCATATGCTAGCTGGAGCTGAAAACCCTATAAAGAAGGCTGAAGGCTCCACACAGACAACTAACAGACCCTCTGTGCAGCTCCCTGCTTTCTTTAGATCCCTTTCTCTTCTGTCCTTGCAAATTGGAGATACTTGAACGGCGATCTCCATATAGTGAGCAAGATGTATAATCCTCCCAGTGCGCAGGACATGTCCTACTACGGTCATGTTCAGAAGCGCCATGAGGAGAAGGGCTGCCTATATGCATGGTACTCGCTAACCTTTCTGTTGTTTCTGTTCTTCTCGATTACACTTACTCTGCTATATATGTCTTCTTTTTTCTTGTAGTGTTTTTTAACATATTTACCATGATGAAAATTAAAAACGCTTTGAACTCTGAAACTTGTCTTCATTCCTTTGGAAAACAAAAGAAGGAAGAATCTTATATCGAGACTTGATATTAAAAGGTCACTGGAGTGAAGTTTCAGAATATTGGTTGGTTTAGTTGGATAAAAAAAAAGTGTGGAGAATAATTCACAAGTATATGGATTCAACCAGTCGCCAATATTTCTCTGAATACTGTAAAGTGTGGAGAATACTACAAAGAAGATTTCTGTGTCATAAAATCAGCCTAACATGCGCACTTATACATTGGAAAGATCAAACTTGGAAGTCATATGCAAATTACACCTTATACTCTTCGTAGAAATCAAATATTCACAGTGTCTAGTTTTCTGCTTTGATATTGAGTTAGGCATACCTGCTTAGGAATTGGAAACTGGTATTCAGCAACAATTTACAGAATACTATGCTCATGTTTTTGAAAAGTGGCTTGAGTTTTCAAAAGAGAAAAGCATGTATGGTTTGGGGTTTCCAGAACAATTGAGTAAACATGAACTAGGAAGATATCCCTTCGAAAGCAAACCTTGGATGGAAGGAAACATACAGTTCCCCTAAGAAAACCACTTCAAATCTTCTTCCTGAGGGAGGGAATAAGCTCAATCATCGAATATTTTTTAAATTTTTGTCATGAGCTTTCCTCTTGTTCAAAACAAAAATCTCTGTCTCCAGTTAGGTGCTACACTCCTTTTCGATCATGTGAGTCCATGACATGCTACCTTTCTTCTTCTTTGGAGTCTTTATTTCGACACATCGATTCATCCTTTCGTTTAGCATCTGTCCTAGCCTATCATGATCCAAACAGAGGAAGGGTCCATCGGCTGTCATTTTCAAGGCCCCTACTAGGCTATAAATCGATGACAGCGAGGTCCAACCCACAAGGCCACAAGTCACCTTACACTGTAGTGCCTTTGGCTCATGTGATCAAATGGGAAATGTCAATTTGGTGGTTGCTGGTCATTTTCATGTGACATTTGCCTTCATCTAGATGTGATGTTGTCCTTCATTCACATCGCTTCTATTGGAACAATTATCCTCTCGACTTTCAGTTTCAGTAGAGCTAATGATTTAGGTTTTACTTCAGACTGTGACTAAGTTGTTGGCTAATTACGTAACTTCAGTTAACAATGGGAGCTTTGTTCTTCTTTTTAGCCTGTTCACAGCGTGCTGCTGCTTCTGCTGCTACGAGACCTGTGAGTGCTGCCTCGAGGCCATCTGCTGCTGCTGCTAGTTCAGCTTAGACGGCATGCATGGGCATCCATCATCGTGGAGATGCTGCCTCAATGCTAGCTGTCCCGTACACAAATAAAATGCTGTACTTATATGCACGTACACTAAAAATGCATTAGTGTCTGGATGTGTAATCGTGTTGTGTGTGCATCTTTATTTGCATTTGAGAATGCTTTGTGAAATGCTGTAAATCTGTTGTATGCATATTGGTCAGATGAATTTAGTGTGACGCATGTGTATCAAACTGAAATTACTGCACTATTGAGATGATGAAGATTTACCTTTTTTTTTTGTCTTTCTTTAGGATGCAGGAAAAAAAAGGGGGACAACGAAAAAAATTTGATTCACGAGCCTAGAGGTGTAAAGAAGCAGGACACCATTTATGCCTTTGTTATTTGTTACTCACTCTGTCCATAAAAGAATGTGAATTCTTGCTTCTCGAGAAGTCAAAAAATCTAAACTTTGACTAAAGTTATATTAAAAATAGTAGCACTCCTTACACAATAAGTATTATAAGATTAATTGTAGAATATATTTTTATAATAAACTTGGCCAAATTTCATATAGTTTGACTCATATAAATATCATAGATGCATGGTTGAAAAGCCGTGACTGAAAGTATTGTTTGTTGATTTGTTATAAGAGAACACTTATTTATTGTCGAAGAATCAATTGAACACTTATTTATCGGCTGCCAATTTGCATTTGAAGCTTGGCAATCCATCAACCTATCTGTCAATTCTGGGATGCAACCAATGCAAAACCTAGAATTCCTCAGAGCACAGATCAACCAGAGTTTCTTTATGGAAAGCATCATTCTTTTTTGCTGGGCAATCTGGATGAGCAGAAACACCCACATATCCCACCTTCTGTTCAAGGGTGTAAAACAATTTTCAGAGCTGAGTTCCTATGCAGGGTAAAGAGTAAATACTTCTCCAGAATCCAAGAATGGATAGACAATCTACCTTAACTTGGAGGCCTTTAGTTTGGTCATTTCTTTTTTTCAGTTTTCCCTTTTTAGTTCCCTAGCCCTTTTTCTTTGCTCACTCTACCACCGTTTTTTATGTAATTTTACTTGGGTTTTATTTTCAATACATGCTGCAGTAGGTGCTTCTTGCCCCTCCTGATCTTAAAAAAAAAAAACCATGATTGTCACTCTTCAAATCGACTGCTGCAGATGGTTCAGATCAAAGGGAATAAAATAAGCGGCTGCTAGCATGCATGCAAGCTACGGACGCATGCCGGAGAAGAGAAGAGAACTGCTTTTGGGTTTGTTTATCGTGATGCATGTTAAATTCATCGATTTAGCACTAGAGCGATCGAACTTTTATCCACAGAATCCAAGTGTGTCAGTTCAGTTCGATCTTCACACTGGAGGTGCCCGTAAGATGTGGAACATTGTGCACTTAATTATGCCATATATCTCACTTGGACAAACCCGAAGCAGTTTTATCTTACCCTTGTCGATCTATGGATTATCCATTGCAAGTTACTCGAAGAGAAGAGAGTTGGAAAGAACAAAACCATATATGATTGTTTTTATCGAATGCAAGTAAACGACAGAAACTTATGCAATTTCGGCTGTCACCAGCCATATACAAACCCTGCTGGCAGATTTATAGAATTATTAAGTCTGTATTTATGACAGATTAGCAGCAGCATCTTTTTTTTGAGTGACAGATTAGCCTCATCTTAGCTTAACTATGCATTAATATATGATATAATTGTGGATAGACTAGCTTTCCCTTTAATCTCCATGCCCGCAATGCGAATCAATGGATGGTGGAATTCTTCAATTCTTCTCGTTTCTACGCTTGAAATGGGACAATGGCAAAGGATTACGTTAACATTCTCCAATTCTTCTCCTTTCTAGACTTAGTGAAATTAAGAGACTCCATGAGTCATTTTTCTAGAATCTTCATTTCTTCATGGGCAAGGCCTTGAGGAACTTCTCTGAAACTGTCAAACAAGGTGGCTTCAGGAGTCAATTTCTTTGAAATTTTATTATCCCTAACACTTTTGATGAGACATATGATGAGCTAGTGACTCGAATTGAAGAAAACTAATGTTTTCCGAATTCATGCAACCATTGTAGTAGCCCACAGAAAAGAGGCTCTTAGCTATATGGCACACACATTCAGCAGAATCTATCAGCCATTCAGCAGTATTTTTCTCTCACAGCAAATCAGCGAACAATACTTTCTGCTATGACTTATCAACGAAATGAACAAAGATTATTTTCTTCCATCCTAGTCCACAATGATTACTATTAAGAGTACGGTTTTCTAAAAGGAAGTACATTTATTTTTTGCCCTTTGAACTCGATCATTACATAGTAGTAGGTTTGACCCCCCAAATATAAAACTGAAAATTTTGCTCATTTCTAGAAGCTCTACAAATTAACCCTTGCTTATTTGGTGCACGTAGGTTATTTTCCTCGCCTTCTCTCTGTCCTCTCATTCTCTCCTCTGTTTCTTAGAGCATAACTAATAACATGGCCGATTACAGGCCATATACTACCCATACCATCATTACAACCTCTAAAATTTCACTAGTATAGTTGGTTACTGATCTATATTACACACCATTAATATCTGACCCACCTTACTCTTTTACAAAGATTCTTCAAGCCCGTGCATAAGCTTGATCGCGCTTCACTTATTTCTCCTTTCCAGCTTCCACTCTCCCCCATTTGAATGTACTTCCTCCGTTCCAAATTATAAAACGTTTTTCTAGATGCATAGTTCTTGCTATGCATTTAGATTTACATTATATTCAGATATATTATAAAACAATGTATCTAAATCAGACCATCTCATAATTCAAAATAGAGAGACTAAATATGATGCGGCACCTTATAAAGCCTGCATACATCATCTTATCATCCTTGGTCTAAGATGGGGTAGCCGAGCACTCCACGCGATGGCCGCTGATCACTTGTTCATGGTTTTCATCACCCTCCAGCTATTTCTCATGCATCAAAAGCTGAAGCTGCATCTCACAAAATGTTGAAATAAAATGAAACTGAAATCTGCCAGCGCCCAAACAAGTGTCAGCCGTTCTTGTCTTTTGCATGCCACGCGTGCTGCACCGCTTACGTGGCAGAAACGTTGCTCGTACACTCCACAGAACATGCTGGCACAGTTGTCACTCGCCCCCATGAATTGCTTCCCTTCCCTTGCGTTGATCGCTCGCTCAGACGCTCACACATGAATGATCTCATTGCTCACACATAGTATTTACGACGTGCCGAGTTCTTGGAAGCCGATGATGCCGTCGTCGTCGTCGTCAGCCTCGACGCCGGCCGCCGCATCCGGCGGCCTCTTCGAGTTGGGGTCCGCGGCGAGCGTGCCGGAGACGCACGCGTGGCCGGGGGTGAACGAGCACCCGTCGGTGGAGTCCGCTGGCCGCGACGCGGTCCCGGTGGTGGACATGGGCATGGGCGGCCCGGACGACGCCGACGCGGCGGCGCGGGCAGTGGCGCGCGCCGCCGAGGAGTGGGGCGCGTTCCTGCTCGTCGGCCACGGCGTGCCGCGGGGCGTGGCGGCGCGCGCCGAGGCGCAGGTCGCGCGCCTGTTCGCGCTCCCGGCTCCCGACAAGGCCCGCGCTGCCCGTCGCCGCCGTGCCGCCGCCGCCGCCGCCGCCGGCTACGGCATGCCGCCCCTGGCGCTCCGCTTCTCCAAGCTCATGTGGTCCGAGGCGTACACGTTCCCCGCCGCCGCCGTCCGCGACGAGTTCCGCCGCGTCTGGCCCGACGCCGGCGACGACTACCTCCGCTTCTGGTACGTACGTACTCCAGTTTGGTACGTCACGCGTGCTACACTACCCCACGTTGACCTGCATCTGCATGTGCATGCATGCATGCGCGCGCCCAGCGACGTGATGGAGGAGTACGACAGAGAGATGAGGGCTCTCGGCGGCAGGCTGCTCGACCTATTCTTCATGGCGCTCGGCGGCGGCCTCACCGACGACGACCAGATCGCCGGCGGCGAGACGACGACGACGGAGCGGAAGATCCGAGACAACTTGACGGCGATGATGCACCCGATCCTGTACGTCAAGAGACGAATCTCTGACCGAACGTTTTTCTTGTCGTACTATACGTATTAGTAATAAGTGGCAGTGGATGACGTGGATTAATTATAGGTACCCCAAGTGCCCGGAACCGGAGCGCGCCATGGGGCTGGCGCCGCACACGGACTCGGGCTTCATCACGCTCATCACGCAGAGCGCCGGCGTGCCGGGGCTGCAGCTGCTCCGCCGCGGGCCGGACAGGTGGGTGACGGTGCCGGCGCCGCCGGGCGCGTTCGTCGTCGTGCTCGGCGACCTCTTCCAGGTGCTCACCAACGGCCGCTACCGGAGCGCGCTCCACCGCGCCGTCGTGAACAGGGAGCGCGACCGGATCTCCGTGCCCTACTTCCTCGGCCCGCCGGACGGCATGAAGGTGGCGCCGCTCGCGTCGGCTCTGCTGCCGGGGAGGAGGAAGGCCGCGTTCCGGGCCGTGACGTGGCCGGAGTACATGGAGCTCAAGCACAAGGTGCTCGGCACGGATACGTCGGCGCTGGAGATGCTGCAGTTGGACGAGGAAGAGATGGTGGGAGGGGGCCCGCCACCTAAGAAACTATTCCTTCGGTTCAAAACGAAAGGAATTTTGTCTTTTCTACATAATTAGTTTGAACTATGTATCAAAATAAGTAGGATATATCTAAATAAAAGAGTAAAGTCCATCAACGGTCCCTAAACTTGTTTGAATGTGTCATCCCAGTCCTTAAACTCGTAAAATGACTTGTTTAGGTATCTAAACTTATTCGATTGTGTCATCCAGGTCCCTAAACTTAAAATTTTGATTCTTCAAAAAAAACTTAAAAATCTCCTATATAGATTATCAAACTTGTTCAGTTGTGTCATTCTGGTCCCTAAACTCAAGACGAATTTAAAAACTCAATATTAAAAAATAACTCATAATTTATTTTTATGAACTCAAATGAAGATAAACTTTCTATCAAAATTGTAGGAAACAACGTGATCTACAGCTTTGGAGTTAAAAAGTTTTTAAATTAAAATTATTTAGCGCCCCAAAATATTTTTTATAAGTTTATAGATTTTAAAATTTAAAATTAAAATTTATAACACTTCAAATAAAAAATGTAGAAAAGCCTAAACGTATTGCAGTTTGAAATGGATGAAGTACTAGCTAAACTAGCTGAATCCATAAATAAAGAATTCGTGAATAAGGGTGTTGTTTCAGGTCGCGGCTAGACCGAGGAATGTCCAACTGACTCTTCTTTCTTGAGTTCGTGTATTGTGCTTTGGCAACCTACATTCCATCCCGCGTCCTACCATCTCCGGCAAAGCCGCCCTTGGGATTTACCGGTGGCTGCTTCCTCCTAGCTAGAGGTGAGAGCCCCCCTATTTTTAGCAAGCGAGGCCACAATCTGTGCTTTCTTGTTCATTGTCACTCAAGTCTCTTACCTTTTCTTGCCAAAAAATGTATTCATCATCAACCCGAGAATTGTGCTCAGCCCAGATGTATGGAATGTGTTTCCCGGGATGTATTTCTCAAGTCACTACTACTATACTTGAGCATTTTGTGGGCCGGGCCAAAAAAAGCCGGTTATTTTGGACAAAAAAATCCCACCCATAACCATTCCACTGGGCAAGTCGGGCCCCATTTTTTGGGCCGGCCTCAGGCCGGGTCCGGACTTGGGTGGGCCGCCCGTACATTTTATAGTGTAAAATATAGTTAAAAGAAAAAAGTTTACTTTTTCTCCCTCAATTTTGACGAAAGTCCGCTTTTCCTCCCTCAACTCCAAAACCAAGCAAATCACCTTTCTCAACTTTTCAAACCGTGTATTTTACCTCTCTGGAATGATTTCGAAGGCGGTTTTGCTACAGTAAACGGTAGTTTTGCTACAATTACGGTGTTTTATATATTTTTTTTCTTTTTTAATTATTTCGGCTAAATATTTGAAAAATCATAGTAAGTCACAGAAAAATCATATTTTAGAAAAATTAATTTTTTTGGACTCCACATAAGTAGACCTACACAATAAACATATAATATTATATATTTAGTACAATTTTTTTGCTGTAGAGGTTTTGTCTTTTTCTTTTTTATTCATTTCAGCTAAATATTTGAAAATTCATAGTAAATTACAGGAAAAATCATAAAATAGAAAATCCAGTTTTGTTAGACTCCACATGAGCATATCTACACAGTAAATATATAATATGGTATGCTTTAGTATATATTTTTTGTTGTAGATGTAGATATATGCTTTTCTGTAATTAATTGAAATAATTCATAGTTGCAGCTTCTATAACTATTTTGTCAGACTAAATCATAGCCATATTGTATGTTCATGGTGTATATATACTCATGTAGAGTCCAATAAAATTAGATTTTATATTTTATAATTTTTTTATGACTTACTATAATTTTTCAAAGATTCAGCCAAATCAATAAGATAAAGATAAAACCTTTATAGCAAAAGCTTTGCACTAAAGCATACCATATTATATGTTTACTGTGTAGATATGCTCATTGGAGTCTAATAAAATTGGATTTTTTTTTTATTTTATGATTTTTTTCTATGATTTACTATGATTTTTCAAAGATTCGGCCGAAATAATTAAAAAAGAAAAAGACAAAACCACTGTCGCTATAGCAAACCATCATTCACTGTAGCAAAACTGCCTTTGAAACCACTCTAGGGAGGTAAAATGCACGGTTTAAAAAGTTAAGGAAGGTGGTTTGGCTAGTTTTAGAGTTGAGGGAAGAAAAGCGAACTTTCGTGAAAGTTGAAGGAGAAAAAGTAGTTTTTTTTAGTTAAAATAGTATTTTGAGCCGGGTTTGAACTAAGAATTTTTTGGGGCAGCGAGATCTTTGCCTAGGCTCTATCTAGTAAGGTTTATAAGCGGGCTAAAAGCCGCCAGACTCAGGCCAGACCGATGAGCTAAATGAATTTGCTCAAGTATAACTACTACTTGATGAATTTGGGTTGATGGATTCTGTTTCGGCTGGGCCATTGAGCCCTATTCATGGTGGACCTAAAATTTTATTTAAAAAAATGCGGAACCAAATTTTTTTCATGTACCTTACTAAATTCATTTAGCAACTCAATAAATAATGATAAAACTTGTTTTAGAATTTCAAATATCCTTCCTAGTCAATAACAAAATAAGTCTCGAATTTTAAAAATTAAGCTCAAACTTGCACAAATTACATCACAAGCACATGTCTTATTGGGTTAAGAAATAGGCAAAAATGGGAACAAGATCTCTTGATAAAAAAGCACACGTCTTATTACCGTTGAAAAGGGAAAAAGGCAAGAGAACAGACCAGTGTGGCAATCCAGACAAAGACGCTTTATATTACTTCAAACACAACAAGAAACAAGCAGCAATAGTTAACCAATCACAATCAGTGTACTAGATAATATGCGGGGCAGACACCATCATGCCCAGGGCAAAGGGCACAGGCTCGTCAGCTCGTGGTCGTCGTGTGGATCGTGGACGATTTCAAGGAACACATGAGCAAACCAACAATAAAATGAACAGTACACTTTCAGTTGCTTAAAAAAAACGATGGGTACACGTCGACGATGTTGGCAGGCTTCACGAGTGAGACCTGCGCCACCTTGTTGACACCGTCGGCGTGCCTCGGCCCTGCAGCTTCCCTTCGCTGAGCGGCGTCCTGTCCACGCCGCCGCTGTCGGAGTCGTCCACCCTCGACGTCGCGCCGGCGCCCGTGCCCGGTGCGCCGCCGCCGAACAGGAACGCGGCGCCCCACCTGAACAGCCCCCGCCCCCGCCCCCGCCGGCCGCTCTCCGAGCCCAGCCGGTCCACCTGCGCCTGCAGCACCTGGCACTGCACCTGCATGCGTTGGAGGATGGAGGGCATCATCATCATCGTCGGCGCACGTTCCCGTCGTCTGGCTCATGGTCATGGCATGCACGCACGCACAGAACGGAAGTGCAAGTGGTACGCTATATACCTGGAGGCGCGCGACGTCCTCGCGGAGGCGGCGCAGCTCGTGGTGCTGCGCCGCCGCCGCGACGGCGGCCTCGCGCTTGGACGGGCACCGCGCGCTGCCACCGGCGGCGACGGCAGCGCTGTAGGCGGGGAGGTCGAGGGAAGCGGCGGCGGCGGCGGCGGGGCTCCTGCTGATGATCTGTTGTGGGTCGCGGAAGGAGCCGCCGGTCCACTCGGTGAGGCGGTGGTGGCCGGCGATGAGCTTGCTGCTGTGCTCCGACGACGACGATAGGAAGAGCACCTGCACGAGGCAGCGCACCGGCAGGCGGTCGTTCTGCACGGCGTGCGCGGCCGCCTCCGCCGACAGCTTGCGCGCGTCGATCAGCCGGCACAGCGACCGCCGCTCCTCCTTGGTCGCGCGTGGGTGTGCCTGCACGCGTGCACCACGTCATCATAATATCCATCGAATTAAAAATGTCGAAATCCACAGGGATTATCGGATCAATGGATCATGCATGTGTTGTCATCCCATTTTTCTCTTCCTTGGATATGAGTACATTACGACAAAAAAGCCTATTTTTTTACACTAATTAGCAAATAAGCCTGTACTCTGTAACGGAACATATAATTTATCGCTTGAGTTTATGCCGAATTTGCCAGCCATTCAACAGTATTTAACAAATCAGCGAACAGTACTTCCAGCCATGGTTTATCGGTCAAGCGAACAAATTGATAACAAATTAGCTATTTTGGATACGGGTTGACCAAACCTTATTTAAATTTATTCGCTCCGAGCCAAACGTGGGAGCCATTATCTGTTTAAATAAATGGTTGTTTTAGCCTATTTGCACACCGTTTAAACATGAGACTATGAGAGTATGTCATTTTCATCAGTCATGTAGCCAGTTTAAGCGGTTGTTTTACTTGTTTAAGTGTATGTTTAGTCCGAATAATAACTAAACGGCCAGTGATCGACTATTTACTATTTAGAATATAAGCTAGCATTGAAATAAAAAACCTAGAGGTTCCAATAGTAACTATTTGTATTTATGTCTATATCTAATATAAAAGATTTTCCTGTCCCTTTATCTCTGCCCCGCCTATCCATTCCTCTCCTCTTTTGTCCTTGGGTCTGAGGTCACTCTTATCCTTCTTCCTTTGGGTTTAGAGTTGCAGAACACCTTCGTTGGTGCCACATCACTTATGTCATAATCTGAGGAACATCACTCTTATCCTTCTTCCTTTGGGTTTTAGAGATGCAGAACCTTCGTGGTGCCACATCATCACTTATGTTATAATCTGACCTCCTGAGTTCATTCACATCGTATATATAGTGCCTGTGCGGATGTATGGCTTATTGGCTTTTACCTTTCTTAATCGCATGCACACAATAGCTGTCTATTTAGGTTGAGCTGATTGTACTGGCATAATTCACATACCATTAAAAAAAGAAAGACACACCAACTTTTGTAAGCAGACCTAAACTGTTTTATTTTCTCTCTGATGTAATTGGAAACAGGAGCGCTAGGTCGTCGAAGAGAAAAGATACTAGCAGGAGGGCGAGCAGTGATCCAGCTGATATGTACTACTACCAGCTAGAGCACCACATGCATATATACATCCATGTGCAGCGGCAGATGATTCTCTTGTTTTGTAGATTGAGGCTGCTCACGTGATCTCTATCAGAGGATCGCATTGTAGCAATGCATATATATAGCTTGCAGACATTGAGAAGCCAAAAAGACAGCACCCCTGATCTTGATGTGACTAGGCAGGATATCTACACATATGACACTACTACGGAGTACTCCATAAAAAAAATTGCAATTCCTATTTTCTATGAGAATTCAAACAATTTGAAATTTAATGAAAATTATATAAAAATAAACATGCATGTATGATACAAATAAGTATTATTAGATTAACTGTGAAATATATTTTTGCACTAAATCGATCTTATTGAAGACACAAACATTAATACTACTCGTTTGATTGGTATAATCAAATTTAAACTAGTTTGATTGGTATAAATTCTATAGTTATCTTTGTATGGACGGATGGAGTACAAAACAGTTTCTATAAGATCATGGGTGTGTCCTCCTGTCCATTGAGAACTAGTACTAGTTCGATCAGAGTATTTTGGTGCCGGTTTTCTTCTGAAGTTAAAAAAAAAAAAAATCAGACGCAGCTACTAACATTTCGCCTAATCATGCATATCAAGTCGACACTTAGCTTTCTGACGAGTTTTTGATGATTCGGTCCAGTTTGATAGGGCTACTGTACTGCCACTGTGGTCAAACGCACAGACACATGTGCCTGTGCTCCGTGCCATACAGTACCCGGCCAGGGCACCCAAGGGCCCAGGCATGGTCATGGTGTAGCAGCATGCATGCGTACTACGCCGTCGCCTCTGCATGGATATTCGCGCGCCAATCACGCGCACACTACCAACACCCCCTTCTTCGCCTTTTTGGCCTTTGATTTTGTTTGTGCGCGTGCCATGCGACTTGCCGACTTGCCACGCTTGATGAATGATGATTTGTTTGGCCATGAGCAATTCAACATCTCGTCATCATCCTTCTCATTACTTATTACTCATGAGCACGGTGTTTTCTTTATGTTAATGTATAGAACATTCTACTTATTATAAACATGTTACTCTATTGGAGTGTTTGAAACACACCATTACTAGAGTTACAACGTAAACTATAGAAAAAAAAGAACAAAAATCAAGAGTGAATGGATAGACACTGTTTTTTTCTCTATGAAACCCATGATAATAAAATGTACGGATCATATTAGTGAACCAAGCGAAAGATGATGATCATGGTTATTAATTAACAACAAAGAGATAACTATGATTGCTCCCATGCATGCCCTGCACATGGAAGACTAATTTAAGCAGCACAAGTGCAGTGCAGTGCACTCACCTTGAGGTAGGTGTCGACGGCGCGGTACAGCCCGTCGTCGGCCGCGCGGGCGTGCGCCGGCACCGCGCGCGCCAGCTCCTCGAACTCGGCCGGCCGGAGCCCGGCCTCCAGCGCGGCCTCCGCCAGGTACGCGTCGACGAGCCTGGCCACCCTGGCCGCGGCCGCGCCCGCGCCGCCGGCCTTGGCGCGGCGGCCCTCCCGCAGGAACCCGCGCACGAGGCGGAGCACGAGCGGCACGTCCAGCAGCGTCGCCGGCGCGCCGCGCGCCGGCAGCCCGCCGAACGCCGGGATCATCACGGCGCCCAGGGAGGCCTGGTCCAGCCGCCGCGCCGCGCGGGCCTCCAGGTCCCCGAGCAGCGCCGCGTCCGCGCCCACCGTGCTCCCCGCGCGGAGCAGCCGGAGCAGGAAGTCGCACGTGATGCCGTCGCTCTTGCCGCCGCCGTCCTTGTCGCCGCCGTCGCCGTCGCCGTCGTCGTCGGGCGGGAGCGCGGCCACGAGGGACTCGAGGAGGAGCCGCTTCTTGAGCCACGCGGCGGTGGGGCTCTCCGGCGGGAGGAGGAAGCGGCCGGACGGGGACGACGCGGCGTCCGGGAGCCACCGCGCTGCGTAGTGCGACAGCACGGAGGCGAGGCTGCTGCTGCTCCCGGACCCGGAGGCGGCGGCCGCCGCGGGCGGCTTGGAACGGATGGCGGCGATGGTGCGCGCGAAGGCGTCGACGTCGTTGACCACGCACGAGTCGTCGCTGGCGCGCGAAGGGGTGGCGGCGGACGGGGATGAATAGGAGAGCCGTGGCTCCGGGAAGGCACTGTGGGCGGTGGTGGGCTCGACGGCGGCGCGCGTGGTTGTAGTTGTAGCTCGAGGGGACAGGGACGCCATCGTGATCATGGTGCCCCGCCGCCGGCCGGTCGCCGGCGTTTCTTTGGTTGGCTGCGACTGCGAGCTATGCTTCATGGGTGGGAATGCGCCATAATGCTACTTGTAGTGGTGGTAGCACATCGAGCATGGCAATCAACAGAGTAGAGTGACATGGAGTGGAGCTACGCAGCCGGCCGGCAGCGGATATCCATGTGCAACAGGGATACGTTGCTGGAGTAGTGGTACCATAGTTCAGAGAAGTGTAACGGCTCCCTGCCTGCCCTTTGTATGTCAAGGTGAATTGGTCTTTAATTTCTTGCAACAAGCGCCAAGAATAAAGGGTTTCTGATTGAAAATATTGTTAGTAAGAGCGTCTCAAAACAAATTAGCCTAATCGTTTTGTAAATATAATTTGGATATTATGAGAATAAAAATATCTCCAATAGACTCTGTAAATGACTTACTAAATTTAGTAGCTCTCCATCCCACCTCATACGCTCTTTACTTTTAGATGGCCTACCTCACTAGCTATGTAGCCTTTTGGTTTTACGGAGTCTGTTGAAACATTCTAGTATTTTTTTTATCAAATTTATTTTAGAGATTAGCTAAATCAGTAAATTTGGTTAATTTTTTGGAGATGCTATAAAGAAAGTGTAGTTGTGAAGGTGAATTACGAAATTAGACATTATTTTCAAACTAAAAAAGGTTTACGATATATAAGATGATCCTCTATTATTGTTCCTTTTTAATTTAGTAGCACTTTAATTTAGTGGTGGATATGCTGGCAATCTTTATCACTGGAGATAAAGATAGGAGTTGTTCCTCACTTGGTCAGTGGGGTCTATTGATTCTCCAGTATGCATATGACATTATTCTCGTTTTGGAACATGATTTAGAGGAGGCAAAAAAAAAAACTTGAAGTTAGAACTATGTGCTTTAGTGCAATTACTGGGCCTCAAAAACAATTTTCATAAAAGCTTATTTTTTTTTGAAGGGGATCAGTAGGGAAAAAGCTTATTTTTTTATGGTGAGGCACAATCTTTCACGAATGAGTGCATCAAACTTTTGGGGTGTAAAATGGGATCTCGTCCATTAAGATATTTGAGAATTCCTACGCACCACCATAAGATTTCTAACCAATAGTGGTTGGTGGTGGAAGAAAGATTTTAGAAAAAAGCTTAGTAGTGGGAGACTTAGATAGGTTGGTTTTAATTTATTGAGTCCTCTCAAACCTTCCTATGTTTATGTTTTCCTTCTTTGAAGCTCCTAAAGTGTGTTCACAAAGTTAGCTTACTATAGATCCAGACTATCTGGCAATGTGATAAGCATAAAAAAAAATACCACCTAGCCAAATGATTCTATGCAGTCCAAAGCATATAGAAGGATTAGGAATTTTGAATTTCGAGATTCAAAACATTGGTCTTTTGAGTAAATGACTTTTTAAGTCGTTAGGTGAGAATGTCCTATGGCAATTGGCAATACCGGCCTACTTAAAATGGAGTACTTATATAATAAGATCATTACTTAGGTCGCCAGAAGACTTGGAGACTCAGTTTTGGTCGAGTCTCATGCAGGTAATAAAAGGAGCATTTCTCACCTTTAAGATTAAAAATGGGAAATAAGTTAGATTTTGATAGGATTATTGGACTGATTAATGACGAACCTAGAAAAAAAATTCCCTATTTAGGTTTTAAAAATGATGCAATTTCTTATTTTAGCACCAAAAGATAAAAGTTCCCCAATATAGCACTGGCTTTATTTTAGTTCCCTACGTAGCACTACCGTTAGATCTGAACTCTAATGTTGTTAACTTGATGGGAAAAAGACTATTTTACCCTTATTTTTTTCATGCGTAACACCAACACATTATGATTTTCTTAGTAGATTTTTTAACAGTTTCATTTATTGACATTGAACATATTTTGCCAGTACAATGCATATTATTGATGGACACATAAGATGAATGCATCATTCATGGTCAATATTTCTCGTCATGTGGGTCTAACCCCTTGTTAACAGTGGCGGACCGAGCTCATAATAAGAGCATGTAAATAGGCCTGTCTGGCTGGATCCATCATCAATAATGGATCCACTTATAGTTTCATATAACACTTAGGAGTAATATACACTTTTCGCCTATTGTAACTGCGATAGCGTGCTGAAAAAGGTTACAATAGTTTTCTTTTTCTTACCACGACGCGATGTGAATCGAAATGCTGATGAGTGCTATATATCCTCATACAGTTAGCTATAGTTCACTGGTCCAACCAACCGGAGATGGTGGACACAGCCGGATCGGGCCGACCTGCGATGGCGATGATGCAAAAGTCATCATCACCGGTGCGCACTGGCCACTGTTCCCACTCCTTTAGGCGTTGTTTAGTTTTAAAAAAATTGTAAATGGACAATATAACACTTTAGTTTGTATTTGACAAATATTGATCAATAGACTAACTAGGCTTAAAAGATCCGTATCGTAAATTATATGTAAACTATACAATTAGTTATTTCTTTTATCTATATTTAATACTCAATGCATGTGCCGTAAGATTCGATGTGAAGAAAAATATGAAAAATTTTGCAAAACCTTTTGGGAACTAAATAAGACCTTACGCTTGATAGATTTTCTTTTTTCTTTTCCCCTTCAATGTGGCTAAAGCTCTTCTTTGTCCGCTATAGACCTGCGATTCCTCATTTGTACTAGAGCAACTTATTTTTCGTAGATGCTACTAGACTAGAAAACTATAGAGTAATTTTCATTCACCATTCCTCAACCCGAGTAAAAGTACTTCCTTTTCTAAATACGTAGTTTTGTTGTATATTTAGATATACAATATGTTTAGATATATAGTAAAATAATATACCTAGAAAAAGTAAAACGTCATATAATTTAGAATAAAGAGATTACTTGGTATAAGAGTCATGTAAAAAGCTACAACATTTTTAACAAATCACAAGTAATAATAATAACGTAATTCAAGATTTCTGTCCCTAATAGCACACAACTAGAGTTGCTTTAACAAAATTACAGCATTCCTCCGGTTTTCATCACTTAAAGTTATACTCCCTCTGTCCCAAAAAGAGTATCGTTTTAGGTTTTTGTGCCACAAGTTTGACTCGATTTGTAGAAAATACGTGCAATATTTATATCTCTAAATAAATTTGTTAAAAAACTAGACTTAAAGATCTTTCCAATGATATTAATTATGTATTATAAATATTAATATTTTTTACTATATATTTAGTTAAAGTTATTTCTCGGGAAGCGAAAACAACACTTATTTTGGGACGGAGGGAGTAGTTCTTAGGTTGTCTCTAGAACTGTAGTTTAGAGCTAGCTGAAACAACTTTCTAATCGCTAAATATCGAAAAAAGTAAGAAACTAGCATGGACTTAAGAGATAGTCTCGCATGTTTTATAATGCATCTATTTAACACCACAACCTAACTGTTTATTTTGATCCCTGTTCGCTTGAGTTCATGTGCTGAATCCGCCATACAACAAATTACCGAACAATATTGTCGGGCTGGTTTTAAGAAAAGTCCTCGAAACAAACCTGAGTTCCTCGAACAAGCTTTATAAATTTATTTTATATTCATTCACAGTTAAAAGCCATTTCATCACGAAAAGGTCTGGCCATCTGGCTGCCACAAGAAACGTCAAAAGGCATGTGGCGTGTCCATCGGCCGATCCCCCTCTACTCCTGCATGCATGCCATTTCTGCACGAGGTTTGGTACTCATTGCACAGGCCAAAACTGTACCAAAACGCAGGCCGGCTCCAATGGCACTGACACGATAAAATTGGACCAAAAGCCGAGCAACTTTTCCGATAGGTGGTAAATCTGGTCAGGTACCGTTGATTTGGCTGTTACTCTTGTTTGGTCACCGGCTTTGTCACCTTTTCACAGTAGCTTACTAGGTTTGCTTTCTCGAGTATAGGATTTCCCATCATACTCGATCACGAAGAGCCTGTTTGTTTGTCTAAAAGCCATAGGTGAAAGTCGCAGACAAGACATATATACTAGGGCCTTGTTTAGTTTTTCAAAAAAATTTGCAAAATTTGTTAAATTCCTGGTCACATCGAATCTTACGGTACATGCATGGAACATTAAATATAGATAAAAAAAGCTAACTAATTATATAATTTACATGTAATTTGCGAGACGAATCTTTTGAACTTAGTTAGTCCATAATTATGCAATATATTAAATACAAACGAAAGTGTAACAGTGTCAGTTTTGCAAAAAAAAAATGGAACTAAGCCTAGTTGAAGTCTGAGGCTGTCAGCAGTCAGCACTCGTTAACCACAACATACAAAGGGAGCACTTATTACTATCAAATCAGCTGCTAACAAATCGCAAGCATCCAATAAAAAACCCAAGCAAACACCAGCAGGAGGAGCAAGAAGGTGAGGTCCCGCCGGTCCCCTGCTGGCTGCTGGTGTTTGCCAGTTGCCACAGCAACAACCCAAAGGCTACTGCATCGTCCAGCCCTGCTGCTGCTGCGTTACTGTGAGAGTTCAGGTGTGCCTGTTGTTTACCGGATCAATCATTGCCTCATTGCTAGCGTAACTCGGGTCTGTGATTGATCCAAAGAATTCTGCTGGTCTCCCTCTCCTCATCGCAAGGACGACGCCACGGCTGGCGGCGTCGCGGCTACAGCGCCGTGTGCCCGGGACCTGTTCGGCAGATTTCCCCACCGCGCGCGGTCCCTCGCGCCGTGCATGCTAAGCGAGATGATGGGGGCAGGCTGCCATGAGCGACGGGTCGTTGATACATATGGAAGAGATGGACACCGTGCGGGAACATATTGATGCACCGCCAATGGCTGGCACAGCTACCTTGAATCGGCAGCGGCATGGCACGGCACACGGCAACTTCTATGGAGGTCGTTATCCATGGATGACGATGATTGATGGTTGGATGGCTGAAAAGTGGACGGAGGTGCGGAGGACAATGCCACTCTGTTGTACTAGGCCTGAGCTTGAGTGGTACTAGCAAGCTTTGCTTGTGCAATGGTTTCAATGAGAAGGATTGGGTGGATGCACATGTACCGGTAAACCCATGTGGGATGCTCAGTGTCTAGGTGCATTAGCATTGTACTTACTGTTCGTATGTTCATGGAGCTTCATTGGTGCTTTGATGACCTGCACTTCTGGGTTCTATTCGCTTCAAGGAGGGACCATTGTGTAGACTGATGGCCTGTTTAGATCCCAAATCTTTACATCCCAAAACTTTTGGCTGTAAACTTTACATTCAAGTAGGTGTTTAGATGCTTCCCAAATTTTTTGGTCTGCAAGACACATGACACGGGTCCCCAAGCAAGTTTACACAGTTTTGGGGCTCCAAGATTAATTAGCATTTATTATGTACAGTTTCACATATTCAAGTTCACACATCTGTAGTTTACCTTTGTCAATCCCCATCGTTATAGTTACCAGTGAGATATCAAAAAAATGTTCTTATGATAAACTTTTCTGGATTATTAGAGTTATTTATGATCAAAATGTTTAAAGTCCATGTTTGCTTCATATGGTAAACTTGTGCTGATTGTTAGAAAGACATATTCTCAATGATCTGCACAGTTTGCGGATATGCTTTATGTAATATAAACCTTAGAGACGAGTGGCCTATGATTCTCTTAGGTTTACTTCTGGGAGGATGTAGTTTGTAACTTGCTTCTTCCTCTTAATGAGTGAAAAAAATGATCTGCAGAGTCCTTTGAAGATTGGAAAATTTCCAGTTCTCAGGAAAATGAGGTAAATCCTTTTCCTACTCTTATCTTTTATTACATGATTTTGAGTCTGGATTATTCTCCTAATAATATGTTACAATCACTGTGCTGCCTTATTACATAACAAGATATGTTCTTCAAGTGCCTTATGTTACTCTTCAATAATTTTTTATGTGCCGCTTTACATAATAAGATATGTATGTGCAGGTGCTTTACCGGCTTACCACTAGGTGCTAGAGTTTCTTTGCATTTTGTCAATTTCTGATGCAACCAATTGTAAACCATCCCTACAGGACAACAACACGTCCTAGTAAATAGTGACTAGATCTACTAGTATGCAGCAAAATACAGAAATAATTTTATGATGTAAAGTCTAATATAAATACCAAACAATATGGTTGTTGCTGAAGTGCTAGAATAGTTAAAATTCTTAGAGTGTAGTGCCTGTTGGATCTAACAAGAGGCAACTGTTTCAAGTACAGTACAGTAATGGTCTTCAGCAAGAATGGCATGTAAAATTCTCAGCATGTTGTGCAGTACAATACATGGAATATGGATAAATACTTGTTCCCTTTTTAACGCATACTCCCTCTACCCCTGAAAGCTTCAATTCCTAGAATCCGTGCAAATTAAACTTTTTTTTAAGTTTGACCAACTTTATAGAAAAGAGCATCAATATCTATGACATAAAATGAGTATCTTATTCTATGATAAATCTAATGGTATTAATTTGGTATTCTAGAAATTCGGTCAAAGTTTAAAAAGTTTGACTTAAGACAACTCTAGGAATTGAAGCTTTCAGGGACAGATGGAGTAATAAAAACTGTACGAAGAGATGGTACAAGAATAGGGGCATATCACTGAACTTCTTGTTTTATCTCCCGGCCCTAGTCATTGCATACTCAATCAGGTGCTTTACATTGCTGTAAGATGACCCTCGATCAGTTCCGGCTAGGGAGATAAAACAAGAAATGGTCTCTTTGAAGCCTCTAAGCCCAATGCGATCTCTTCGATCTGTGAAAACATAGTACGAGCCATGCTTCCAAAACTGACATAAAGAACCGACCCAGGTTTCATGGAGTCAAGCCATTGCAAGCAATGCTTCCCATCAACTGATGTCTTATCACCCCTGGATTCCATTGCATCCATGTCAGTATTGCAGAGGAACATTGGCCCAAGGGACCAAACTTTCTTGCCTATTTTCATCTGGTAGGCCTCATGGTACAATGGTTCAAGCTCATCGAAGCTATTTGTGACCACACCATCAGCTCTCCGTTCCTCCTCTATAGGATTTTCGCACTGAATTGCTCAAACCCTGGCGAGTTAAAGTTCCTAGGAGATCTTGCCTTTGTTACCTCAAGGCAATGAGGAAACCCAGGGAGCACAATTAGCCTATTGTCATCAGATATATCCTCAAAAATCTTCTCCTGATGGATGATGTACCTAAAACATTACCGCATTTGTATATGTGAAGGAAAGCAAGAAGAAAAATGGTTAACTAATGGACAAGTAGTAGTTAATACCTGCAGAGGGAGGAGAAGGCACAGAAGCCATTAAACATCAACCTGGGGATGCCAAGATCCCTTGCAACATCCCCTGTCCATGGCTGGCACAGGTCTGATATTATGCAGGAAGGAGGGTTGCTCTGGGCATGGAGATATGACACGAGGGGCTTGTATAACATGCTGTAGGCGTCGACAAGCATCTTGACCTGCTCTTTACCTAGGACTTTGTCAACACTCTCGCAGCCTTCGGGTAGTCCTACCTCAACGCAGTGGAGCTTGAGGGCTACAAAGTGGATTGGAAGGTTCAGCTCTCTTGCCCTGTCAATGGTGGACTCTATCCGAGATGCGTTGGCAGGGGTGGTGATGAAGCTGACCATGGCACCATGTTTTGCAAGGAGATGAGCCATGTCAATCATGGGAATGGTGTGGCCTTGCGCCATGAACGGAACCAAGACGAAATGTGGCTTTGGAGTATCATCTCGGACATTCATGGCTACCTGTTTGGTCTTGACTCAAACACAGGTATGGAGAAGAAACTTGTGCCTCTTGATAAATACATGAACTGTTTTGGTTGGTGGAATGCAACTTTCTCATCAATTTTTCTTGAAAACATTGACCCATTGACTCCAGTTCAATAAGAAAATACATAGCTGTGTATTGAAATGAAGATATTCAAAGTGC
The DNA here is from genome assembly GCF_000003195.3 of Sorghum bicolor. NCBI lineage: Eukaryota > Viridiplantae > Streptophyta > Magnoliopsida > Poales > Poaceae > Sorghum > Sorghum bicolor. Next base: position 6,872,863 of record NC_012878.2, on the reverse strand, counting down.
TGCTTGTTTTTCCAGGCAACTGCTTTGTCTTTCAGTCTTTCATTTTCACCGGTCGGACCCATGGAGGAAACTTAGGTCTGAATCTGTAGTCTTGGTCAAAAAGTGTTATTGGTGGAAAATTATTCTGCAGTTCGCTCTTGTTATATTGGTGGACATAAATAAAGATTATTTAAGTGAAGAATTGAAGATTACTTCATCCGGCTGCAGTTGAATTAGCAGAGAGTAGTTGGAAGTATCTGCCAGAAATGCATAACAGGTGAATAAGTTGGCCAACTGAGTTGTGTTATAATGTACTGAGACATTTACTAAATGGTAAATACAATGAAAGTAATATATATTTTGGCACAAACTGGCAGACTTTCTATGAACTGAACATTTCAGCTCAGTCATCAAACAGGCTTCACATTAACTGATTGTTTATATAAAGTTTGATGTGAGCCATCAAGAGAAACTTCGATAAGGATATAAACGTGAGGTATGATAGGTTTTCTGTTTACTACTTCAATTGTCATCTGCAGTCAGTCCCAACTTGATGTCATTTTAAAAGTTCCATGTGGAAGGCATGCGGAAGATTACGGCCTTGTTTAGTTTACCCTGAAAACCAAAAAGTTTTCAAGATTTCTCGTCACATCGAATCTTGTGACACATGCATAAAACATTAAATATAGACGAAAACAAAAACTAATTACACAGTTTAGCTGTAAATCACGAGACGAATCTTTTGATCATAGTTAGTCCATGATTGGATAATATTTGTCACAAACAAACGAAAGTGCTACAGTACCGAAAACTTTTCACTTTTCGGAACTAAACAAGGCCGGATGTCACACTTTCTTTTTCAGGGCAGAGATATGATGACAGTAGTGGTTTCTAGACCATAAATAAGTCATACAAAGAGATCCATTGATTGTTATTATCTGCTACCAATAGGAGATAAAAGCAAGTTCATATAAAACATTGAATCTCTTTTATAACAACAGAAAAACAGTTTATGTCTATGATGCCTCCTCTTCCGTACTGTATGGTACGAGAATAAAGTAGAAAAGATATGTTTCTGCAATCAATAAAACTCCTCTGGACTTGTGCCAAAGAAAAACTTCATAAATGTCTATGTGAACCAAACCACTCATCTTTTTTAAAAAGAATGATTTGGTTCAAATCTAAAATTACACTCTTTTTTTGGAACGAGGAAGTACATCCATACAAAATTTCTCAAAATTTCAAGTACAAACCCAGTCATGTTTATATATTATGAGATTAAAAAGGCAAACTTTGCCTGAAATCGATGTGAACATGTTCGTTCTAGTTCTGTGCAACGCATTCATTTGCATCTGAAATTCCACATGGGCCTTGTTTAGTTCACCCCAAAACCAAAAAATTTTCAAGATTTTCCGTCACATCGAATCTTACGGCACATGCATAAAGTATTAAATATAAATAAAAACAAAAACTAATTACACAGTTTAACTGTAAATCACGAGACGAATCTTTTGATTCTATTTAGTTCATGATTGGACAATATTTGCCACAAACAAACGAAAGTGGTACAGTAGCGAAATCCAAAAACTTTTTGCATCTAAACAAGGCCATGAATGTGGAGGACACAACGTCACCTATGGATGGTCGCGAAAATTTTGAAATCATCTCTGTAGCTGATTTGCACGAACGATCAACTCATGAACATCACCTTCGCCCCGTCGCCGCCGGTGGCTTGCCGCCATTGGACCGACGGCCGGCGGCCGAGGCCTGCCACTAGTGCCGTGCCGTGCCCGGCGGCCAATGATGCGGCATTGTGGCACGTCACCGAATGTTGGCTAGATGCTTTTTGGCCAGCAATTACTTTTTTTTTCCTCAAATGTGACTAAGAATCACTTTGCTGGAACAATTTTTTTCCGTGGCTACAAAGTGCAAGGATGATGGATCGCTAGATGCTTCTTGTGTTCGTGGCTGTTGATTTTTTTTAGGAAACGTGGCCGTTGATTTTTGCACGCGCCATTACCCTAACGTGCGTTTTTTTTTTCTTTCCTTTCTTGCGCATACACTTTAATTTGCTCATGATTAATTACTGGGTAATCTCGGATCAAGAAATATAGGTGTGGTTAGCCACGAACTCAATTTGAAACTAGAAACAAAGCATTGGCGTTATGTTTTTTTTTTTTGAAGAGAGCATTGGCGTTATGTAGGAACTCCCTTTTGAATTAATGGCTAAAGTTAGGTCTGGTTTAATTTCCAAAAATTTTCAACACATCAAATCTTTGGACGAATGCATGGAACATTATATATAGATAAAAAAACTAATTGTACTGTAATTTGCGAGACGAATCTTTTGAGCCTAGTTAGTCTATGATTGGACAATAATTACCAAATACAATAAACGAAAGTGTTACAATAGCCAAAGCTAAAAATTTTCGCGAAGTAAACAAAGCCTTAGATATGCTTGCCTGTCATACTATATTTATAAACAAATATAAAGTAATTCACTTAACTGTCCGGTTCAAACTACAGTTCATTCTATTTTTTTTAAGTCAAGCTTCTCTAATTTTGACAAATTCTATAGAAAAGTGCACAGATTCTACTGCATGAAATTAATTTCATAAATTCTCTGCAAAACATGCTTCCTGTTGCATACTTGAACTTGTAGATACTAATACATTATCCTAAAAACTTAGTCAAAATTAGAGAAGCTTGGCTTAGCATAGAGCTAAAGTCTACTATAATTTGAAATTCAGGATTATATATACATATATCAGTAATAAAACTAAGCTAAATTTTGCTATTGAATTATTGGTCGTTTATGATATTCACTTATTAGGGCCAACATTTTTCGCTTGACAACTTACACAAGTTAGATACGGGCATACGGCGTTACATTAGTTACACAAGTTAGACACGGCATTGCCTGGGGCCTGGCTACACACATTCGCTTCACAACTTACACATGTGCAATTTTTCTAACACGACCTCTCTAACAAATGTACTTCATCTGTCCCTAAATGTTTGTCACCATAAATTATATGCCGATAACTTTAACTTAATTTATAAAAAAAATATATAATATTTTTATCTCTAAATAAATTTATTAAAAATCTAGATTCAAATATCTATCTAATGATACTAATTATGTATCATAAATATTATTATTTTTAATTTATATTTAATTAAATTTATTTTTTAAAAAATGAAAACCGTATACATCTAGGGATGAAGAGAGTACACAATGTAGTGGTACCAGACAAGCAGTCAGTCCAAGCATCTCCACACAAACTGTTGTTCAAACACGCAGTCTCACTTGCTCACCTACTCCAAGTCAATGTGGTAAGTACACTTTTACCTATTAACCTATTTATTAGATTATATAAGCACCACCACACATGCATTTTTACCAACACAAGCCAGCCAAGCTAGCACACAACATGCAAGCCAAACTTGACCGAAGCCGCCACTGATGGACGCCATGGAGCTCAACCTCCTCCTCCTCTTGGTGGCGCTCTCCGCCGCGTATGTCTACTACACGACGAGGCGCCGTCGGTCGCCGCAGCGGTTGCCTCCGGCGCCGCCGGGGTGGCCCGTCATCGGGCACCTCCACCTGCTTTCCGAGATGCCCCACCACACTATGGCGGAGCTGGCACGGGCCATGAAGGCGCCTCTGCTCCGCCTCCGGCTGGGCAGCGTTCCTGCCGTGGTGATCTCCAAGCCGGAGCTGGCTCGCGCCGCGCTGACCACCAACGACCCGGCGCTGGCGTCGCGGCCGCACCTCCTGTCGGGCCACTTCCTGTCCTTCGGGTGCTCCGACGTGACCTTCGCGCCGGCGGGTCCCTACCACCGCATGGCGCGTCGGGTGGTGGTCTCCGAGCTGCTCTCTGCGCGCCGCGTCGCCACCTACGGCGCCGTCCGGGTCAAGGAGCTCCGCCGCCTCCTGGCGCACCTCACCAAGGACAACACCTCCCCGGACCGGCCCGTGGACCTGAGCGAGTGCTTCCTCAACCTGGCCAACGACGTGCTCTGCCGCGTCGCGTTCGGGCGCCGGTTCCCGCACGGCGACGGCGACAAGCTCGGCGCCGTCCTCGCCGAGGCGCAGGACCTCTTCGCCGGGTTCACCATCGGCGACTTCTTCCCGGAGCTCGAGCCCGTCGCCAGCACCGTCACCGGCCTCCGCCGCCGCCTCAAGCGCTGCCTCGCCGACCTCCGCGCGGTCTGCGACGAGATCGTGGACGAGCACATCAGCGGCAAGCGCCAGCGCATCCCCGGCGACCGTGACGAGGACTTCGTTGACGTGCTGCTCCGAGTCCAGAAGTCACCGGAACTGGAGGTCCCACTCACCGACGACAACCTCAAGGCGCTCGTCCTGGACATGTTCGTCGCCGGCACCGACACGACGTTCGCGACGCTGGAGTGGGTGATGACGGAGCTGGTCCGGCACCCGCGCGTCCTGAGGAAGGCGCAGGAGGAGGTGCGGCGCGTCGTCGGTGGCAAGGGACGCGTGGAGGAGGCGGACGTCGGCGAGCTCCACTACATGCGCGCCATCATCAAGGAGACCTTCCGGCTGCACCCGGCGGTGCCGCTGCTGGTGCCGCGGGAGTCGGTGGCGCCCTGCACGCTGGGCGGCTACGACATCCCGGCCAAGACCCGCGTCTTCATCAACACCTTCGCCATGGGCCGGGACCCGGAGATCTGGGACAGCCCGCTGGAGTACCTGCCGGAGCGGTTCGAGAACGGCGGCGGCGAGATCGACCTCAAGGACCCGGACTACAAGCTGCTGCCGTTCGGCGGCGGCCGGAGGGGGTGCCCCGGGTACACCTTCGCGCTGGCCACCGTGCAGGTGTCGCTGGCCAGCCTGCTGTACCACTTCGAGTGGGCGCTGCCGCCCGGCGTCGCTGCCGAGGACGTCAACCTCGACGAGTGCTTCGGCCTCGCCACCAGGAAGAAGGAGCCGCTCCTCGTCGTGGTCAGGAAGAGCGACGACTACGAATTCAAGGGGGAGGAGCTTAATGAGGTTTAATAATTATAAGTGCAGTTAGATTCATATGTATAATAAGTCTTGGCGTCTTGGTTCCAAATAAAGTTTTAGGTAATATTGATGATTATTTATTAACTTTTATTTATTATATTATAGAGCAAGTAGCTAGTAATGTTCACTAGCTCCTGGGGCGCTAAAAGATAACATTATATTAATTTTTATTTCTTTTTATAACCATTGCGGTTTTACGGAAAATAAAAAGGTGTATTATATTTGAGTATTAATATAACAACATTTGAAGTGGAAGATCTTCATCAGAGAACAGGGTACTTGCACGAATGAGTGCATTGACAACGTCTTTGTTCTCTTCCATATGAGGATTGGAGTTTTCATCATCAATACACAGATGTCTCCCCATTAAGCATTTTCATCAAGGTGATGGCGGAATCAGCAGCTATAATGCTAGCAACAGTGTTGCTATAAATATTGGATCTACAGGATGCAACTTTATTGTCTGATAATCAGCAGTTGGTCCATTTCTTAAATGGAGCCGACCTCTCCAACCCTCCTGATTGGAGAATTAAACCGTATACTCAAATGATCAGTTCCCTCTTAGCAGGCATAAGCTCTTCCATTCACAAGATTAGAAGATCCCAAAATCAAATGACAGATTTACTGGCTAGATAGGTTCTTACTGTTTTCCATATCAATCATATTAATTTCTCAGGGGTTTGTACTAACCCTCGGCATGTACAAGAGTGCCCAGTTTTTATGACGCTTCAATATGTAACCATAAACTCTGTAATAGTTCTTGCTGTTAATCAATGAATGTGGTTACTTGTAAAAAAAGAAGATGAGGAGGCGCAAACACATATATGAATCGATAGTAGTGTTCGCTTTGGATGTTGGGATACAGCAGTGTAGTGCTTGGGTTAGACTAACAGTGTCATTGAAGGCCTTGTTTAAATGTCTTCAAAATTCCAAAAGTTTACAAGATTTATAATTATATCGAATCTTTAGATGCATATATGAAGTATTAAATATAGATAAAAAATAACTAATTACACAGTTTGTCCTTAATTTGCAAGACAGATCTTTTGAACCTAGTTAGTCCATGTTAGATAATAATTGTCAAATACAAACGGAAGTCCTAAACTCATCGTCATCTAAAATTCTTGTGGCCTATGGTCTTGAGCCTAAAATTTCGGGGCGGTGTCTAGTGGCGGAGCTAGAGCAAATATGAGGGGGGATACGCTTGCCTCGTGAGTATGTAGAATTTTACCATGTGGGCGTGAATATGATAAAATTTTGATCATAATCACTATTTTTTGATATTTTTGTGGATGTGCCCGCACCATGTATAATATATAGATCCACACATGGCGGTGTCGGGTTCAGACTTTTGCCCGTCGAAAGATCTTTTGTGTTATTTAAAACCTAACCCAAACATAACGCGACTTCGATGTCCGATCATTTATATATTAAAACTAGGATAAACCGCGCGCATTTGCGCACGACCATAAGTGGGCATCTTAGGTATGTACAGCTAAGATTTATACGGTACATCATTAGATATACCGCTAATGTATATAATTAGAGTACGCACCATATTGAGCCACCCTAATATATAAGTAGGTATGCATAAAATTTGTCTCAGCCTATAAATTTCCATGCAAATTAGGAATATTATCTGTGTCCATTGAAAATTCAATATCTAAGCTGTGCGTATTAATTTGTTCCGGTCGTGCACAACAAATCAAAATATAGTTCAGTTCAGCAGAGTTCCAATCAACATGAGTCTAAAACAAACTATACATTGAGTAGGTACAATACACAACCTAGTGTGTGATTAGCAAAGACGAACATCCAAATCAGCGAGGACCTCTCAAACATCCAAATCAAAATGGGTAGACAAACTCGCCTTAGTGACGAACTGGATGACACCTATATAGAAGCTGACTTAACATCCGAGTTTTCATGACCCTCATTTCTTCTGTGTTTTCCGCTGTGTAGGTCTGTGGAAGTTTATCTGCAGCTACCACAGTTGTGGTTCTCTCTCTACCATAGTGGTCTTCTATCTTCTTTATATCTATATGATTGTTAGAATTAGTCATTATACTGAAAGGCTAGGAAAAAATTCATTCGAATTGAGTTTCAAAACATATTTGCTTTTCTACACAAATTGACAAAGTGAAAATATGACAAATGTGCAATAAGAAGAATCAGACAGTACATAACTATTATCTTGAAATAAATATGGCAATTTAAAAATAAGAATGAACTATACACCATACAGTAGGCACCAATATTATTCAGTAGAGACCTCTACAGTTGAAGAATGAAGTATACACCCTATAATGTCTCAGAAGGCACCAGTTCAATATTATTGCCTGAAGTCTTATCTTCCCAATTAATAACACAAAGGGTGAAGTATTTTTTTAGCCTAGCAAAGTTTTCTATGAATACTAGATAGCCTGTAAGCATTAATATCGCACGCATGGTAACAGAGACTGCAATATCTGGAGAGTTGAGAAAACAATGTCTGCAATGTCTGGAGAGCTGAGAAAGCTGAGACGAGGCTCACTAAAGAAAACAGAGACTAAAGGAAAACTATAAAAAATATGTAATCCTGAAAGAGTACAATGACTGTACAAATTTCAGTGCTCTATCTAATCTTCTAACCATGGTAATGGTAGCATAACAACCATCAGTGAACCCTAAAGCACCCAATAGCACTAGCAAGATTAGCTAAGGAATCTTTAAAAAATGGAACATCAATGGCTACTCGTAAGATCTTGTTTGTTTTCAACGGTGAGGAAGCTATAAAAATGGAACAGCAATGGCTACTTTTAAAATACTATTTGTCTTCAATTTCTATTACAGTTTGTCCTTTCTGTTTCATTATACTTCATATATTGGTTTTCAAATATGGCTCGTAAAATATCCCTATACAAAAAAAAAAATCAATAGGAGCCATATTCAAGTTTTGCTCAATAATCGCTCCATTGGGTAGAGAGAAAAAATTATAATCGCACCAAAGAAATTTTCTTTTAGTAGTCTACATAGAGATTCACATTCATGTGTAAGCTTATGTAGCACTATATCTAAAAAATAGCATACAGATTTATATTTATGTGTACATTTTATGTGGCTGCTGGGGATCGAGGAAGATGGATTGTGATCTAAGGAGCGGCGGTTGATGGCGTGAACAGTACCTGCGCTACAGTACTGCGGATACTGTTTATAGGGAGGAGGCTATGAGAGAGAGGGGGGTTTGGGCGCTGGGAACGCCGGTCGTGGAGCTCTGCCCACGGCCGGCAAGAGAGAAGGGATTTCCTTCTAATCTCTTACTTGATTAGATTGATGCATCTCCTCTTCTTATAGAGTGGTTTACTTGACTTACAAGCAAGGCTTACATGACCCCTAAGCAAGCGACCCTTATCTTTAATTAACCCTAATACTAATGGGCTATGGCACCAGCCCAGGCTCAATAGGTCTCTTACGTACTCTAACAGTACAACTTGGTTCACTTAGGCTGAGAAAACTGAAAAGATGGTAAACTGAAAATTTGTACCTTTATCTTCACTCCGTAAAAGAATCTGCAAAGAATACAGTGCTCAGCCTGAAAAGGCAAACAAAACCTTATCAATGCTCTGCATCCTAATCCAAGGAATGAACCGAATATACAGAGAATAAATAAAAAGAAGCCGCTAATAATCAAACTGTAGTGGACCAATTGTGCATGAACATGTTCATTGATAAGTTCCATAGGTTTCTGTTCTTTTGTTTCCATAAAGTAAAAGAATACATGATTTGAAGCCTATCATTATTTTATAACTGGAGAAAGATTTATTGCAATAGGAGAGAACTGATTTATGAAATATCACAAATTAATGGGAGGACCCTTATCTCCAGGTGATAGGAGCACTAGAACCATTCTAGTATTAATTATCACACATGCACCCCTGCAATATATACATCACATGAAAGGCAATCACAAAAAACATATCATTTTTATCACAACCTAACTGTCGCTAAGATTATATACAAGTTCTTGAAAATATATCAACACTGTTGCAGACTTAAATGTTACAGCATGCTGTGGAAAAAATAGTATTGTGTGAAAATAACAAAAAGAATTATGTGTACAAATAGCTTGCCTCTGCATGCTTACAAATATTAATTTATGGATGCACACCCCCTTATCCGTTTTTGTGAATTGATATGGTTCATTACTTCTAATCCTGTCACCTTTTCTTTGAGGAATTTTTATTACACCACGGGCAAAGACTTTAGATATTCAAAAGTACCTTGTCTGGGAACATGTACTTAACTGAAAGGCAGTTAGCACAACATTTTAATTGAATACGTGGCAGTCGAGTAGGAACCGCGCGTATGCATACAGGAGGCCACCCAGGGAGAGCAGGGGGCGACCGACAATCACAGCCACCGGCATTGCCCACTGGCGCTGCAGCATGCGCCCATGCGGCCTGGGGGCGGCCACCACTTGGGTTTGTTGTTGTGCCGCCACATCAAGGGAGAGATAGAGAGGGAGAGGAAGGGGAGGCGCGGGCTAGGGCAACGACGGCGGTAGCGTGGTGCGAGAGGAGAGGGGGAGGTCGGGCATGGGAGGCTTTTTTTGCGAGAAGGGAGGGGCACCAATTTATTGGACGCGAATTGGGGGCGACGTGGCTCAACCCGTTGACTCCAATTCATTAAGACAATACATAGCTGGTATGCAAAGGAAGATACTCAATGTGCTGCCTGTTTTTCCAGGCACTTGTTCAGTCTTTCATTTTCACCAGTGGGACCCATGGAGAAAATTTAGGTCTGAATATGTAGTCTTGGTCAAAAAGTGTTATTGGTGGAAAAGTGTTCTGCAGTTCACTCTTGTTATATTGGTGGACATAAAGATTATTTAAGGGAAGAGTTCAAGATTACTTAATTTGGCTGCAATTGAATTAGCAAAGAGTAGTTGAAAGTATCTGCCAGAAATGTATAACAAGTGAATAATTTGGCCAACTGAGTTATGTTATAATGTACTGAGACATTTACTAAATGGTAAGTGCAATGAAAGAAATATATATTTTGTTACGAGCTGTCAGACTTTCTGTGAACTGAACATTTCAGCTCAGTCATCAAATAGGCTTCACATTAATTGATTGTTTATATGAAGTTTGGAGAAATTTTACTACGCTTGGAATAAATGAGAGCCATCCGTTTTGTTACATCCAATGGTTTAAAAATAGAAAGAACCAGATGGAAGGAACTTAAGTTGTGGGTCAAAACCAAAGAATAAGTGGATTCGGAACTAGTCTATAAATAAATAAATAAATAAGAAGGGTATAACAGTATTTTTGACATCTCCACTGTCGCTTCTTTGAATCAGAAAAATGAAGTCTGCTTCTCATCCGCACAGAAATAGGAGCTTACTTCTCATCCACACACGAACAGGAGCTGCTTCTCAAATCCGCATGTGCGATCTCTGTCTCTCATCGTCTCTCTAAGCTCCTGGCGGGCGCGGGTGGTCATCGGCGCGTGGCCCCTGGTGGCTAGTGTGGGGGCTCGATGACGCACGGCCCCCGGTGGGCAGGCCCCGCACCTCCCTTCCTCTTTGGGCATGTGTGGTGACTGGCGCGTGGCCCCTAGTGGCTGGCGGCGACACGGGATCTCACTGATGCGCAGCCCCCGGTGGGCAAGCCCCGCACCTGCATCCCTCTCCTAACGCGCGGAGCTGACCGGTGAGCGACGACCCAGAGAGCCGGCGAGGCGGTCGCCCACCCTAGGGTGACGTGGTGGTGAAGGGGGGCGCTGATGCAACTTGCAGCGAGGCAGTCGGGCGGCGAGCCGACGATCTAGGAGGCGGCGAGGCGCGTGGTGAGCCAGCGACCTGGGCTAGCGGCAAGGTGGTGCTCACCAGCGTGTGGCCCCCGGTGGGCAGGCCCTGCACCTCCCTCCCTCATAGCATGCGAGGGCTGACTAGTGCACGAGCTTTGGTCCACCAGCTCCGGCGGCAATTGCTCCAGGCCTCGAGGTCGTATCCAAGGTGAGCGGCAGCTGCTGCTGCTCCAGCTCGAGTCGTCGGCTCAAGTTTTAGCCTGCAAGTGTACACGAGCAAGCAAGCGCCCGTGGTCTATTGCCCAAACTTCAGCCGCAGGCATCCACCTCGGTTAATGCTGAGCTTTCAATTCTTAAGATTATCTGTTGTTGTTGCATCTGTCAATTGAAGATTCATTTACACAATGACCTGTAGTGTTAGAGTTGTCTACTACTATGAGCTGGTACACTGGATGCACCTATCTCGTATATCTCTCTTGTGGTTTAGCTTGTCTGGCTTCTTTATTCTTGGCTTGTGTATTCGATTAATGGAAATATGGGCCCTGCAGCTGAGGCAAATGTGAGGGTTCTCTTTTTAATTTCTATGTTGCATTACATAGTCCTTAGTTATCGGGTAAGTAAGTAGTTTCACAAAAGCTCTGCAGATGAGCTGGCAAGTACCGCGATTGAGATAATACAAAGTTAGGTGATGCTTAAGCAGAGCATCACTTTGCTTCTTGTTTACCGAGTTCATGTTATCAACAAACATTTGGAGATCCTACCGTGGCAGATATTGTGCTCACATGCGGCGCTGATATTTTGGCCATGGGACTAAATATAACACACCAAGTAGGTGTATCAGGTAATTCTGCTGCACTTGAGGGTTGCATTCTTTCTGCTTTGGACGTATGTTGCATCAAGAACTTTAGACTTACTAATTACCAGAGCATACAGGCACAAGCATAAAGGATATGAACATAGTTTAGTTTTGCATTAAGAAGTTTAGACTTACTAATTACCAGGGCATACATGCACAAGCATAAAGCAGAACACAGTTTAGTTTAGCTGCCAGGTGAATCACACTGAAATTGACATGATATTTACAAGTTCGGTTGCATATCTTACATCAAGGATTGAATTGTCCACTAAATTATGAGGAAGCACACAAAACAAATTTAGGCAGTAGGATCGCTACATGGCTTGCAATAGAGGAAGGTAGCAATCTTCAGTGGGCTCCAGGTCCTCCATAGCTCCAGGAATCACATAGCCTGGACTCCAGAGGAAGAAAGGCTGGTAGAACTGAAAAGGAAAAAGGAAGGTTAACTAATAGCATGTCTGAGAATTCCTAATTAAGACTAGCTTTGAACGAAACAAATCTGACTAAGAAAGATTATGTAAGTTGGTCTCAAAACTGGATTTAATAAGGCAGTTTGCAAATGGATTTAGTAAGGTATAGCATAGGCAGTTTGCAAATGGACAAGTGAAAATTACTGGAAGGACAAGGCCCAAACTCATGATTTACAGAAAGTGTCGATGAAACTATAAGATGACTACTTCACAGAATATAGATATATGCATATAAAGTTATAACTATGGTTAAGGCATACAAAAACAGAATATACAATCATGGACCACCTACTAAGCACACAGCAACTTGGAATTCATTCTGCACGCAATACTTTCAAGACACAGAAGATGTGACCACAAGGTATGCCATCGCGTTCCAGCTTACAACAAAAGCACCGAATCAGACTTATTGTGGACTCATCATTGATTTCACAATGAACCTGGAACTTCCACTCCCTTCTGTTCTTCACACTAATGCCATATGGTGTGCTGTCACATCCATCTTGTATGTCCCAAATAACATAATTTCCTACAGAATCCATTTTTCCTTCACCAATGCAAATACTTTAGGTGTAAAAACTTCAGCAACATGTTTCGCCATAGGATCAGCTTGCTTTTCCCTGAATGAAATAGACTAAGATGCTGGAGCATCTATATATGTCTCATTTCGACGCAGATTGGCCAAGCAATGCTCATAGTGTTCATACATATCTAATAGCATCATCTTCCTATCCAGATTTCTATGCAGTTTTGAATTAAGACTTTCACTGCGTTGGTTGCTCCTCAAGCCTAAGAAACATCGGTCCACCTGATATGCAGCACACCATAGGTTCCTAATCTGGTACATTTGATGCAGACACTCGTGCTTGCTTGAAATTTTGTTCCTTTCTAAAAATTCGTCCCATTTCCTCTCAACCTCTTCTATAGAACGTATAGAAATTTTCTAAACTCTTCACTGTCCTATATCCTTGTTGAGTTTAATCAGCATTTTGGCTAGACACCCCCAATGACTCAAATTCTGTGGCTTTCTCTTCTTAATCGCTTTGTTCATGTGCCTAGCTTCATGGAACCCCTGACGATCGCACAGAAATTTCCTTAGACATAATTTCTTTGTTGTCGTGTCTCTTTCCACGTAGCATCTCCTCACAGTAAACCCTCTATCAAGTGCTTAGCTGTTGTAAAACCCATACCCTTCTTCCTCGCTACGGAACGTCTTGCTGACAATTTGATGCTAATTTAGTAGAGCCTCTTCGCTCAGATCAACCGTTTTTTCCTGCATAATGTAAACTGGTCAGAACCACTCGATAGTAAACATGACAAGATTCATTAGGTATCTCAATCAAATAGCAAAACAATCTAACATATGGTAGCCAGCATGAACATTACTTGGAGAAAAGGAAATCTGTTAACTCAGTAGTTTTGAGTTTTGACTGAATAAAGTCCAGCTCCACAATTTTGACTGAACAATTTAGTTACGGAACCTAGTAACCTAGTATATATGTCTGAAACTCAATCTAGATAAAAAAGGAAATGCAATCTTTTCCATGAAAGATTAAACTATATATACGATCAGACCACCAGCTGCAGCATACAGGCAAGTGACAACTACAAGTAAATATGGACAACAGAGCCTGAACTGTGCAAAATATGCAGCTGCATTGCATACACATGTATTGTGCAACCGGTTTAAACAGTAACACACATGTCATCATTGGTTTGCATTTCTTGTTTGCTACCTTCTTTGTCATCAAATTTAACAGCCACCAGCTAAAGGACAGGCTAGAGAGTAAATTCATATAGCGTAGGCTAATTTCACAGAAAGAAAAAAAACACATAAAGTGTTAGATGATTTCACACCAAAAACAAAATCTTAACTGCTATGTCTCTCAGATCACAAAGCCAGGAGCATAGGATCAGTCCATGGGAGATATTGAACCTGTGTACACTGGAGCAGCGGGCGGGCAGTGGTGACCTAGGAGGCGCGTGCGGGCAGCGCTGAGGCGGGTGGCGTGGCGACCCTATCACCGTACGGAGGACCGTGGTGCTGGTGAGGGCGGGGCGAGCCGGCCGGAGAGGCGGCGAGACGGCGGGTGGAGGCCGGGCGCCGAGGCGGGCCACATGGTGGTGACTGGTGAGCACAGTGCCGACTCAATTGGCGGTGACCCGGCGACCTGGGAGGCGGCGTGCCGATGACCTGCGCTGCGAGGCGGTGGGCTGGGCCTGGGACTGGGAGGCGGCAAGGCAGGCAGCGAGCTGGGAGGCCGACGCAGATCTCGCGAATATACGGGTAACGAGCGGTTTGTGCCTTGGTTGAAGTGGGTTACGGAGTTGACAATTTGTACCGTACCAAAAGTACTAATCTATCCTCTAATTAGAATCGTTATAATTAATTGCTGCCGCAAAAAAGATTAACGTTCCTTCCAAGCACTGTAAAAAATCTCTAAAAAAAATCTTGTTCGATGATAGAAAATACTATTCACTGATTCGTTGTAAGAGAAAAACACTGTAGAATGGCTAGCAGATTCGGCTGATAAGTTTAAGCGAACAACATCGTGGAAGACTACAAGTCAGTCCCAACTTGATGTCATTTTAAAAGTTCCATCTGGAAGGCATATCGAAGACTACAAAGTCACATTCTGATATGATGACGGCAGGGGTTTCTATAAGGACCATGAATGAGTCGTACAAAGAGATCCATCGAGGCCTTGTTTAGTTCACCCTAAAAACCAAAAAGTTTTCAAGATTCTCCGTCACATCGAATCTTGTGGCACATGCATGAAACATTAAATATAGATGAAAACAAAAACTAATTACACAGTTTAGCTGTAAATCAAGAGACGAATCTTCTGATCCTAGTTAGTCCATGATTAGATAATATTTGTCACAAACAAACGAAAGTGCTACAGTACCGAAAAGTTTTCACTTTTCGGAACTAAACAAGGCCTAGTGTTATTGTCTGTTACCAACAGGAGATAAAAACAAGTCTTGTTTAGTTCACTCCAAAATCCAAAAACTTTTAAAGATTCCTAAACATAGATAAAAAAAATAACTAATTATACAGTTTGGCTATAATTTGCGAGATGAATCTTTTGAGTCTAATTAGTCTATGGTTGGATAATAATTGTAAGTTACGAATGAAAATATTATAGTATCAAAAACTAAAAACTTCACAAATCCCAAAGCAGCCAATTAAGGTAATTATTTTTTTCTAATTATTTTCAGGCTTGGCCACGCCCCCAGCCCGGGGATTTGTGCGCTATCGTTGAGGCAATCTTCCCTTTCCAGAAAGTACCTATCTGCACTGAGATGCGCCAGGAGGCAGCGAAGTTTCAACTCATGAGCATCATCACCTTCGGCCCGTCGCCGTTGGTGGCTTGCCGCCATTGGACGGACGGCCGACGGCCTCGGCCTGGCAGTACTGCCGTGCCGTGCCCTAGCGGCCAATGATGCGGCACGTCACCGACTCACCATCACCGTTGGTTTTTTTTTTATGCGAATGTTGGCTAGATGCTTTTTGGCCACGAATTACTTTTTTTTTCCCCTCAAATGTAAGAATCACTTCACTTTGCTGGACCAACCTTTTTTTCCCGTGGCTACAAAGTGCATGGATGATGGATGGCAAGATGCTTCTTGGTTTCTGTTAGGCCTTGTTTACTTGCACTCCAAAACCCTCAAAATTTTTCAAGATTTTCCGTCACATCGAATCTTTAAACGCATGCATGGAATATTAAATATAGACGAAAATAAAAACTAATTACAAAGTTTGATCGAAATTTATGAGACGAATCTTTTGAGCCTAGTTAGTCCATGGTTGGACAATAATTACCACAAACAAACGAAAGTGCTACAGTGTTGCGAAATTTTTTCCACAACGAACTAAACAGGCGTTTGCACACGCCATTACCCTAACGTGCCTTTTTTCCCCCTTCCTTTCCCGCCTCTAGTCGTCTGCGCACAGCATTTGCTCATTACGACATCTCTAATTTTCAAACACAAACTAAATTTGCCCATGAGTGCATAACGTTTAGGACACTTTAGTCTCAAACGGAGTATATACAATCTTGGTCATAAATTTTTATTTAAAATTGAGAAAAATATAATTTACTGTATTATCAGATAATCTTGGATGACAAATTCAACTATATGATTTCAATGACCAACCCAAATATCTTGTTTTCAATGGAAAAACCAAAATTTCACCAAAACATATGAATTTTAGAGTCCTATAGACCGAAGTTATATTGTGTTATGATTTGCTCCCCAAAAGGGTGTTTTTAAGGAAAAAAGTGCCTTAAGGGTTATGTCGTTTCAAATTATAAGTTAGTTTGATTTTTCTAGGTGCATCTAGACATAGCGTATAAGTAGGCGCATAACAAAAACTATGTATTTAGAAAATCCAAAGTAATCTATAATTTGGTTATAATTTGTAACGGAGGGAGTACTATTCAATCGCAATTTTATTTACATCTGAAATTACATTTATTTATGCAAAAGTTCCTATTCTTTTTTTAGTTTAGTAAGTAAGTCCAACCTCAGTGCACTTCATTTTCATTGAATAAGGTGCATGTTTACGAGCTATCAAACAAATACTAAAAAGAGAGAAGAAAGATTTTTTATCCGGATGACACTACCTACTACCTAGGCATCGTTTCCAACACAATGCTATCTAGTTTATGTTGTCTATGAAACAATAAAAATGTAATAATACATTGCCATGTCTTTATGAAACTAATAATAGTCAAAGTTGTGTGCTTGTGTTCTTGACGCTCCAAAACATCGCATGGCTAAAAAGTCAAGATAAAAAATCAGGGCCTTTGAAACTAGAAACAAAACATTGGCATTATGTAGATATTCCCTTTTGAATTAATGGCTAAAGTTAGACATGCTTGACTGCAATAGTATATTTATAAACAAATATAAAGTAATTTACTTAACTGTCCGGTTCAAACTACAGTTCATTCTTACTTTTGTGATGTTGAACTTCTCTAATTTTGACAAGTTTTATGGAAAAAAGCATAGAGTCTTCTGCATAAAATTGATTTCATAAATTCTCTGCAAAACATGTCTTGCTATTGCATATTTGAACTTGTAGATACTAAGTGATTGATTTTTCCTAAAAACTTAGTCAAAATTAGAGAAGCTTGGCTTAGCGTAGAGCTAAAGTCTACTATAATTTGAAATTCAGGATTAGATATATCAATAATAAAACTAAGCTAAATTCTACTATTGAATTATTGATCGTTTATGATATTCGCTTAGGGTCAAATCGAAAGTACAAAGTAGTGCACATTGAAAAGTATGCCCACGCCCACGTTAGATCAAATCAGAGATTTGTAAAAAAAGCTTGGGCCTTGTTTAGATGCGAAATTTTTTTGATTTCGCTACTGTAGCACTTTCGTTTGTTTGTGGCAAATATTGTCCAATCATAGACTAACTAGGGTCAAAAAGATTCGTCTTACGATTTACAGACAAACTGTGTAATTAGTTTTTGTTTTCGTCTATATTTAGTGTTTCATACATATGTCGCAAGATTCAATGTAACGGGGAATCTTGAAAACTTTTTGGATTTCGGTGGAAACTAAACAAGGCCTTGGGTATTTAGCATGAACTTGTCTTGCTGCTGGGTAACTAGTGAATGAGTTTTACACCACACACAAACAATAGCAGCAGTCCTGACAATGACAACGACGGGTAACACGACAGCAATGGCGGCGGAGCTCCACTTCGTGCTGGTTCCAGTCATGGCGCAGGGCCACTTGCTCCCCATGCTCGACCTGGCGCGCCTCATCGCCGGCCACGGCGCGCGCGTCACCGTCGTGCTGACGCCCGTGAACGCCGCGCGCAACAGGCCCTTCCTGGAGCACGCCGCGCGGGCGGGGCTGGCCGTCGCGTTCGCCGAGCTCGCCTTCCCGGGACCCGCGCTGGGCCTGCCCGAGGGCTGCGAGAGCGTCGACATGGTGACGGACATGTCCCTCATCGTCCCGTTCTACCACGCCATGTGGCTTCTCGCCGCGCCGCTCGAGGCGTACCTCCGGTCGCTGCCCCGGCGGCCCGACTGCCTCGTCGCAGACTCGTTGGGCCCCTGGACGGCGGGCGTCGCGCGGCGCGTCGGCGTCCTGCGGTTGGTCCTCCACGGGCCGTCCACGTTCTACCTCCTCGCCGTGCACAACCTCGCCAAGCACGGCGCGTACGACCGCGCCGCCGGCGACTTGGAGCCGTTGGAGGTGCCGGACTTCCCAGTGCGCACGGTTGTCAACAGGGCGACGTCGCTCGGGTTCTTTCAGTGGCCAGGGATGGAGAGGTTCCGGCGGGAGACGCTGGAAGCCGAGGCTACCGCCGACGGCCTGCTCGTGAACACGTGCTCGGCCTTGGAGAGCGCGTTCGTGAAGAGCTACGCGGCGGCGCTCGGCCGGAAGGTGTGGGAAGTCGGGCCGCTCTGCCTCACCGACACCGACGCGGTCACGACGGCGGGTCGAGGCAACCGCGCGGCGATGAACGCCGAGCACATCGTGTCCTGGCTCGACGCGCGGCCGGCGGCGTCTGTGCTCTACGTCAACTTCGGCAGCATCGCCCGCCTGTTCCCAACGCAGGTCGCCGAGCTCGCCGCCGGCCTGGAGGCGTCGCGCCGGCCGTTCGTCTGGTCGACGAAAGAGACCGCCGGACTGGATGGGGAGTTCGAGGCCCGCGTCAAGGACTACGGCCTCGTCATCCGCGGGTGGGCGCCGCAGATGACCATCCTGTCGCACCCCGCCGTCGGCGGCTTCTTGACGCACTGCGGGTGGAACTCGACGCTCGAGGCCATCTCCAACGGCGTGCCGCTGCTGACCTGGCCGCAGTTCGCCGACCAGTTCCTGAACGAGGCGCTGGTCGTGGACGTGCTCGGCGTCGGCGTCCGCGCCGGCGTGAAGGTACCGGCCACGCACGCGATGCTCCTGAATCCCGGAGACCCGCAGGTCGGGAGAGACGATGTGGAGAGGGTGGTGGCCGAGCTGATGGACGAGGGGCGGCCAGCGGGTGCGGCGCGGCGGGCCAAGGCGAAGGAGCTCGCCCACAGTATGGTGGCCGCGGTGACCAAGGGTGGCTCGTCGGACTTGGAGGTGAAGGACATGCTCCGGCATGTCTTGGAGCTATCACGAAAGGATGAGCACTTTGTCGTCGGTGCGGCGGAGGGTGCGATCAAGGACAAGGAGGAGGTGGACATGGATGACTCGGATGGCATACTTACAGTGGTCTCCAAAGTCGCTTGAATGACGCACATAGTAGTAACTCGATGGTCAGAGGACAAATGGTTACATAGCCAATCCGAAACATCGTACTCCCTCCATCCCAAATTCTAAATTGTAAGTCGTTTGACTTTTTTTATCCCAAATTTAACCACTCGTCTTATTCAAAAAATTTGTACAAATATAGTCAAATTTAAGTCACTCTCGAAGAACTTTTATTAATAAACCAATACACAACAAAAAAAAAGTAATATTTTGTATAAAACTTTGAATAAGACGAGTGGTCAAACTTGATATTAAAAAAGTCAAACGACTTACAATTTGGAATGGATTGAGTAACATATGTATCTCGTACAACTAAAACAAACAAAAATAATAATGAACAATATTTGGTGCGACAAATATATCGTCCGGCTGCCTCCTCTTGCTTGCGATGCGACACCACAACTCAAAAAGCAATGCGTTGACAAGTGAGACCAATCTCATGATCCATCCCCTATGCGATCGCTCCCCTCCACGATCCCTGTCAATCGTATCCTATTCCTCTCCGCTCGCAATCCCCACGTTGTCACCGCCCTCCATTGCGCCTCGGCTCCGCGCTCGTCGGCGCCGCGACTATCTTCTACATGGACACCACATAGCGACGACCTCCAGGAGCGACAACCCTTCCTCTCCTCCACCGCCTCACCGTCAAGGGTCGCAGCTTGTCGCGCCGGCGGCATGGGGATAGTGGTGTACACTAGATCGGCCGACGTGATCGTTGTCGTTACACTGACAAGGTTTGGTGACTCATAGCATTGTGTTTGCTCATCGTTATAGTTGGCCATGCAGCTCGTGGCCCGTTGGCCCGGCGCGACGGCTACCGGGCCCGTGCCGGCACGGCCCGAGGCACTAGGTCGTGCCTGGGCCACCACTGCCCGTGGCACGGCTCAGGCACGGCCCGACGGCACGATGCTTAATGGGTCAATATAAAATATAGCTTGTTAATTCTAAAAAAAGGAAATGTAGGCCTGCTAGCCCATCCTTTCATCCTGAGTGGCCTGGTAAGAAATGTAGTCTGCTAATTCTAAAAAAGGAAATGTAGGCCTACTAGCCTGCTGTAGCATCAGGCACGACCTTGGTCCGGTGGCCCGCCGTGCCTTCGGGCCAGCCCGACAAACCACGGGCCTTGCCTTGGGCCGTACCCCCGGATGGCATGGCCCGACCGGCACGGCGCGGCACGATGCAGGCACAGCACGGCCCGATGGCCATCCATACTCATCGTGATCTTCTCAGATTTGGGATCCTTAGGTTTGGAGGTGTCATTTGTCTGACGGGCTGCTTGGCTTTTGGGTGTGGGCACAATTTGGGCGGTGAGCAAGCTGAGAGCAGGTGGAAAATGATGTTGCTGGGTGTGGACGGGATGAGGACGTGCATGATGTGCCTGAGAAATCTCTTCGGATCGGGTGATTCTAGCTTGGCTCTGAAGCCGTCTCCCTTCTCTTCTTGAATGTAAGGTCATAAGTTCTCTAATCGTAACTTTTTCTAATATGATTTCATACATAGCATGCATTTCTCTGATCTAAAATAATTTAGCCCATAGTAGGTGTTGCCAGATTGAATTTGAGAGCTCATTACAAAGCATAGGTACAAAAGTGTAGTAGATGATGCAATCTAATACTTATCAATTATCATAACATTTCTCTTATTTCAAACTGAACATTTCTTGCTCAGCAATATGGCATTTGACATATGTATTGCTTACTTTCTCTTTGCAGTAATTATAGAGTTTTCGATCCAAACAACTACAGCTCCTTGTATTCCGTAGGCGATAAGGACACAAAAAAAGGCCGCCTCACACTAATAGTTGACACTTCACATGCGATATGACCACGTCACCAAGCAAGATATCACAAGCTACAAGTCAAGCTACACCCACTCAAGTTTCACCTACACCGACACCAGCCCAAGTCATCGATGGACCGATTACATGTAGTCGTGCAAAGAAGCTACAACAAGAGGTCCAGACGCTACTTTGTGATATTCATTTTAATATTAATGGGAATTATATACTACCTATGTGTTGTACCTTGATTGTACTCAGGTATATAGAAGAAGAGAAGGATGAATCGGACCCTGAAGAACGGACCAGTGCAAGTTCCAGAAGAAGTCAAAAACGGACCAGTGCAAGAAATCTTCATAACTTTTTACTCACAAAAGCTATGAAGGTACATGAGTACTTGTTGGAAAGCTTGACGAGTCTACTTTCCAATGAATCTAGTAGCGACCAGTTTGGATACTCCATATTACCTGCAGACCAGAATTAGTACAGACTACTCAGAAGGTCAACAGTCTGTCGTGACAGAATGTTGGTACAACTTGCCAAGTAAAACTGTACCAATCTACAGAGTTTCGTGGTGCATGGCATACATTGATGGAAAGCTCTTGGAGTCTAGTTTCACACCCAAGAAACGGTTCATCATTTGGACTTCCCAATAAAAAGTTATGGTCAGTTTATTGGAAACTGCTCTGGAGGCCAACAGTCACGCGAAGCCACCTCGGGAATCCATTTCGAGGGGACCTTTCACATTGCCTTCCCTCAGAAACTCTATTTCGTTTTCATACCTATCTAGCTGGGCTGTTGCTAGTATAAATACCCCCTAAGACTCATTGTAATGTCAGACTTTTGATAATTGAAATACAGAACTGTCGACGAAAGCTGGTCGGCAGTCTACCTTGGGGTATACCCACTTTAGTAGTTTATCGGTAGACGGTGCGCAAACTACGAACTCGATGGTGACGCAAGACTCGGGCAAGCTTTTTATCCAGGTTCGGCCGCCGAGTTGGCGTAATACCTACGTCCTACGTCTGGTTGTATTGATTTGTGTTGAGAGAATCGTATGTCCTAAGGGGGTTCCTTGCCTCTCCTTATATAGTCTGAAGGGCAGGGTTACAGATCTGGAAACTAATCCTAGTCGGTTACAATTGTCATAGATAGTTCGATATCAATTCCTATTCTAACCGACTAGAATCCTGCTTGATCTCCACATCTTGCTTCCTTGCGCGAAACTCCAGGCTGTCGGATCAAGTCTTGAACTCGTCTCGTAATGGGCCAAGCCTCCTGGCCCAAGTCTAGCCGTAAGGGTATAGGGGTCTATCCCCCCACAGCTAGTCCCCGAGCACCATGTATTGTGATGTAACACGCCGTCTTGAGCTTCTTCGATCAGTGAGGCTTGACGTCTTCAATAAGCAGAAAAGTCGTCCAAACAGTTGCAACAGTATTTTGACCAACTCAAAAAACA
Organism: Sorghum bicolor; assembly: GCF_000003195.3. Classification (NCBI taxonomy): domain Eukaryota; kingdom Viridiplantae; phylum Streptophyta; class Magnoliopsida; order Poales; family Poaceae; genus Sorghum; species Sorghum bicolor. Next base: position 6,850,238 of record NC_012878.2, on the reverse strand, counting down.
GTTGATCAACATTGACATCGAAGAAGCAGGTTGTTTGAAGAATGCATGGTGCTCTAAATTAAAAAAGATTTCTTTCCTGGTGAAGTGTGCCCACTTTACTTTTCTGAAAAGTATAGTCTTTCAAAAAGCAAGCACATTCACCGCAAGGTCAAGTGTGCCCACTTAGTCCCCGAGCCTGGTAGTAGGTGACGTAGGCACGTGGTGCCAGGGTCAAAAGAAAAGTCCTCAAAGAAATTCTGAAACTGAGATGCATCGTCAGATGCATCGTACCGATGTAGTCCCCGAGCTTGCTGGAAGGCGAAGTATGAGCCTTGTAGCAAGGTCTAAAAAGTTGAATTTACCAGTCCGTCTGCAATTGGATAGACTAATCGACCAGTCCCCGAGCATATAGCGCTCGGCGGTCGGTACAGTCCCCGAATTCTTAAATTGGTGGGCTGGTCGACCAGTCCCCGAGCGTATAGTGCTCGGTGGTCGGTACAGTCCCAAAACTCTCAAATTGGTGAGCTGGTCGAACAGTCCCCGAGCGTATAGTGCTCGGTGGTCGGCACAGTCCCCGAGCACGGCGTAGGGACCGGTGGACAAGTCCCCGAGCGTGGTTGGGAACGTAAACGTGCTCGGTGGTCAGCACAGTCTTCGAGCACAGCATAGAGAGTAGTCGACAAGTCCCCGAGCGTGGTTGGGAACGTAAACGTGCTCGGTGGTCGGAGCAGTCCCCGGGCAAAGCGTAGGGAATAGTCGACGAGTCCTCGAGCGTAGCTTGTTGACTGGGCCAAACCCCTGAAAAATAAATATAAAGAATAGGTAGTACATGATGTATAAATAAACTTTAGATAAAAATCAGTACTGAGATAAGTTTTAAATTTTTTGTTATAAAATTAGCACAAGTAGTTAATTCATCCTAGAGCTTGTACCAGCTCTGGTCTAGCCAACAATCAGCATGAGGTGCGGAACCTAGACACGCGTGGGATTGCCAGCCTCGCCAGAGAGCTACTGCCGACCACCCGGAACGCAGAGGGCGGATCTCGTGCACGTGTAGGGAGGAGTCGGAGACAGTACCGGCTCTGGAAAGCTCGTGTAGGAGAAAAAACTAGTGTGGCTAAACAAAAAGTTGTTTTTGAAGGATAATAAAAAATATTATGCCAAAAATAAATAAGATATTAGAAGTGTACTTATCTTTGGATGAAAGTCTGGTCGGTGACGACAAAATTGTTTGGCCCTCGAGCTTTTGGACTTGTTATCGTGACGGTGGTCGCGGTTGTCGTAGCGCCGTTCTTCGCGGCGATTATTATTGCGACTCGTGGTCAGAGCAAGTAGGCCAAACAACTTGGTTGATAGGCTGAGCAGGTCGGTGTCGTCGATCTGCCTCCCTTTGTAGCAGAGAAGCGGCGATGCGTTGTCGGCGTGGTCGGAGACGCTGCTGGTGTGGTCGAAACCGTAGCCAGCGTGGTTGAAGCCGCCGCCGACGTCGATGAAGAAGTGGTTGGCGCAGATCGGATCAACACCTCCTCCGTGGTCATGGCGGTGAAGTTGTTGAAGCTGACGGTGAACGTGAAGTCGCCCGCCATGGCCGCGAAGTCAGGGATGATGGCCATCTTGTTCGTCGGGTGTCGACGAAAGCTGGTCGGCAGTCTACCTTGGGGTATACCCACGGTAGTAGTTTATCGGTAGACGGTGCGCAAACTACGAACTCGATGGTGACGCAAGACTCGGGCAAGCTTTTTATCCAGGTTCGGCCGCCGAGTTGGCGTAATACCTACGTCCTGCGTCTGGTTGTATTGATTTGTGTTGAGAGAATCGTATGTCCTAGGGGGGTCCCTTGCCTCTCCTTATATAGTCTGAAGGGCAGGGTTACAGATCTGGAAACTAATCCTAGTCGGTTACAATTGTCATAGATAGTTCGATATCAATTCCTATTCTAACCGACTAGAATCCTACTTGATCTCCACATCTTGCTTCCTTGCGCGAAACTCTAGGCTGTCGGATCAAGCCTTGAACTCGTCTCGTAATGGGCCAAGCCTCCTGGCCCAAGTCTAGCCGTAAGGGTATAGGGGTCTATCCCCCCACAAGAACCCCTTTGTTCAGCTGCGTGCTAACAAATTCAGAGAGTGATCTCTACCTCTTTGCTCTTGTGATTTTCTCGCGGGATTACATAGGCGGCGGCTTCATCCGCTCCCAATTGGTGCTGCTAGTCCCTTCAAGGTATTCCTTGATTGATTGTATGTTGTGTTGGTTGGTTCTTTGAGAGTGTGGTTGGGCGAATCCTCGATTCAGGTTGCCGGTTAAAGACGGTGGTTGGCTTCGAGTTTTATTTGCCAGGTTGCACTAGTTATCGCTGCTTGCAGCAAGTTATCCGGCTGTTCTTCAGCTAGTTATCAGTGTTCATCCTACGTCGTGAAGATCGGGACAACGTGTCGCATCATCTGGTATCAAAGCTTTCGTTACCACGGTAGGAATTTTATCCCTAGCTACATATATATTTTTTGCTTCGTTCTATCCACCAAAAATCCAGAAAAATATATTGCTTAGACCTTTCTTTCAATCTGTTATTTTAGTGAGTTCGGTTAAGTCACAGTCCATTAGAGTCTTTGTTTTAGTTGCTGATCATTTATCCTTCGCGTGTTCTTTGTGCCTCTTTTATATCTAAAAATCCCCACAAAAAAAATCTCTATAGCCTATATCATCCTTTGTGTTAACTTTGGTCCTATCTAGCTACTGGTTGTTGTTTTATTTCTGTCTTAGTTGTGCAAATATCATAATCTGATCCCTGTTTTTAGTTCTATATATATATATATAAGTGTGTCAAAAAAAGAAAGAAAAGAAAGTGCAAAAAAAAGTGAAGTGAAAAAAAAAGTTGAGAAAGGTTCAGAGAGAAAGTCTGAAAGATTAGTTGGTTTATGTGCACAAGTGCTGAAAGTTTCATATCAAGTTCTACAACCAGTTTGCTATCTTTGTTTGGTGCAAAACTTTGGTTGAGTCTGATTGCAACACTTGCATTCCAATCATACTCCTTGTTTGCATCAATTCTGAAATTTCTTTGCGTGTGTGTGATCTATTTATACACTTCGAATCTTTTGATCAGCACTAGGCAGAGAACTTCTAGTTTGGATCGTTACTTAACTTTACAACAACTAGAATTCAGATTGCATTCCTTGTGTATTACTCTCCGCCAAGCTCCACATAAAAATCATCGTAATCGGTACTCTATGTTCTTGTATTCGCCTCGCCATCACTTTCAGTTGCCACCAGACATTTGTTTTCCTAGTAATCTGCAGCAGAGGAATTCATAAGAGCCTTGGTGGTTAGAGAGGTGAGTTGTGAGAGTCACCAAATTTTCATATTCCACAAATACAAATTATTTGTATTCAGCTAACCTTACAGGAAGATGGGTCGAGTGGACATCAAAGATCGTGTCACCATAGCACAATTTAATAAACTCTGACAAAGCATGGAAGAAAAATAAGAGAGGTTGACACAAGATCTTCAGAATCTTTTGACTGAAAACAGAAGGCATCGTCCACATGATGGTGCAAGCAACCATAGTGGAGATAGAGAAGATAGTGATGGAAGAGGAGGAGGTCAGAGGAACCAGAGGGCTGCACATGGTAGAGGAAGAAGACATAGTCAAAGAAACGATGATGAATCTGAAGATGAGGCTGATGACAACCGCTTCCAACTCAGTTTTGGTCGCCGATGTCATAGAAGAGGCAACCATGAAGAAAGTTTTGGCAAACTAAAATTTACCATGCCAAAATTTGCTGCTAAACCATCCACGAGGAATTTCTCTAGAGGAAGCAAATCAAAAACAAAGTTTGCTGCTAAATCATCTACGGTGAAAGACTCAAGTGTAGGCTCACGATCTATTTTTCAGGGTACTTTTAGTGGAAAGAACACTGTTGTCTCAAGTTCAAAGCCAGCAGCATCAACCACTACTTCAGTGGGTTCTACTTCCAAAAGTAGTGGAATCAGAGCTTCAAGTGTAGAGGCCATGGGCATATAAGTAAGGAGTGCCCAAATAATCAGGTGACCATTGTGAATGATGATGGAGAATATGAATCAGCTAGTGAAGAGGGAGTTGAGGAGGAAGCCCATGGAGATGAGGACCTTACTAGCTGCAAGTTTGAGCAAGGAGCTGCTCTTGAGGTGACTCAAATATTGAGTGTTCAGTCAAATGAAGCTGAAAATGGGCAGCAACATAAATTATTTCAAACTAGAGCAAAGGTGCATGATAAAGAGGTGAAGGTGATTATTGATGGAGGGAGCTGCCACAATCTTGCTAGTCGTGAGATGGGTGATAAACTTGGCTTGAAGCTGCTACAACACCCTCATCCATCTCATGTACAATGGCTGAATGATTCGGAAGATATCAAGATTGGATATAAAGTGAAAGTTCCATTCAAGATTGGTGAATATGTTGACACAGTGGATAGTGATGTGGCACCTATGTTGGTGTGTCACTTGCTGCTTGGAAGACCATGGCAATATGATCGATATAGCCAACATTGTGGGAGAACAAATCAGTTTACTATCAATCTAACGGGGAGAAAGTTTGTTCTCAAGCCTATGACACCCCAACAAATCATGGCTGAACATTTACAAAAGAAATCTGAAATTGTTGCAGTGAGTAGAGAGGAACGAGAGCAAAAGAAATTAAGTGCCATCCACAATTCGGTGAGTGAGTGCCACAAGCCAAATTTGAGGGAGAAAAAGAAAGGAGAGGGAGAGAATTTAGTCATGCTAGCCACAAAATCTGAAATGAGAGAAGTGAGGAACAACCCCGAACAAGTGCTCTTTGTACTTGTGAACAAAGACATTTTAATTTCAGCTAACGACATGACCTCTCTTCCTAGTGTTGTGTCTCATCTTTTGCAGGACTATGGAGATGTCTTTCCAGAAGAAACACCGGCGGGACTACCTCGAATTCGTGGGATTGAGCATCAAATTGATCTCATTCCAGGGGCTACACTACCTAATCGACCACCATACCGAACCAATCCAGAAGAAACAAAGGAGATACAAAGGCAAGTGCAAGAACTTCTTGATAAAGGTTATGTTCGTGAAAGTTTAAGTCCTTGTGCTGTTCCTCTAATTTTAGTACCTAAGAAAGATGGTTCTTGGAGAATGTGTGTTGATTGTAGAGCTATAAATAACATCACTGTTCGCTATCGCCACCCTATCCCACGTTTAGATGACATGCTTGATAAATTAAGTGGTTCCACCATATTCACTAAAATTGATTTGAGAAGTGGATACCATCAGATAATAATGAAAACAGGGGATGAATGGAAAACTGCATTTAAAACAAAATTTGGGCTGTATGAATGGTTAGTTATGCCTTTTGGTTTGACTAATGCTCATAGTACTTTTATGAGATTAATGAACCATGTCTTGAGAGCTTTCATTGGAAAATTTGTTGTTGTCTACTTCGATGATATCTTAATTTACAACAAGTCTTTTGAGAAATATGTGAATCATATTCGGCAAGTCTTGGAAGAGCTTAGAAAGGAGAAATTATTTGCTAATCTTGAGAAGTGCAGTTTTTGCACAGACCATGTTGTGTTTCTTGGCTTTGTTGTTTCAGGAAAGGGCATAGAAGTGGATGAAAGCAAGGTGAAAGCCATCAAGGATTGGCCAACTCCAACAAATGTAAGTCAAGTAAGAAGTTTTCATGACCTTGCTGGTTTTTATAGGAGGTTTGTGAGAGATTTCAGTACCACCGCTGCTCCTTTGAATGAATTGATAAAGAAAGGTGTTGACTTTAAATGAGAAAAATCACAACAAAATGCATTTCAAGAATTAAAGAAACATTTGACTGAAGCACCTGTACTTGTTCTTCCTGATTTCACTAAAACTTTTGAAATAGAATGTGATGCTAGTGGAATTGGGATAGGAGGAGTTTTAATGCAACAAGGAAAACCTGTAGCATATTTTAGTGAAAAACTAGGAGGTGCTCAACTGAATTATTTTGTGTATGATAAAGAATTATATGCTTTGGTACGTGTGCTTGAAACATGGCAGCACTACTTATGGCCAAAAGAATTTATTATTCACTTTGATCATGAAGCTTTGAAATACTTGAAAGGACAGGCAAAACTGAACCGTCGTCATGCCAAATGGGATGAGTTCATCGAAACATTTTCATACATTGTGAAATCTAAGAAAGTGAATCGCACATTGTCAATGTTGCTACGAACAATGGTGAAAAAGAACCTGAAGGTTTGGGAGGAATGCTTGCCACATGTGGAGTTTGCACATAACAGGGCAGTACACTCTACCACTAATATGTGTCCTTTTGAAATTGTTTATGGGTTCAAACCTATTGCTTCGATAGATTTGTTGCCCCTTCCATTGCAGGAAAGAACCAATATGGAAGCCTCCAAGCGTGCTGCATACATCAAGAAGGTACACGAGAAGACCAAGGAAGCAATTGAACTCAAGGCAGGACGCAAGGCTGCAAGTATGAACAAACATAGGAAGAAGGTGTTATTTGAACCCGGGGACTTGGTGTGGATACACTTGCGCAAGGATCGCTTTCCTCAGCAGCGCAAATCAAAATTGCTGCCACGAGTAGATGGTCCATTTCGTGTTCTTGAGAAGATCAATGACAATGCATACAAGATTGATCTTCCTGCAAGTTATGGCGTGTGCAACTCCTTCAATGTTGCTGATCTCTCACCATTCACAAGTGAAGACACTTTAGAGTCGAGGACGACTCCTTTTCAAGGGGGGGAGGATGATATGACCACGTCACCAAGCAAGATGTCACAAGCTCCAAGTCAAGCTACACCCACTCAAGTTTCACCTACACCGACACCAGCCCAAGTCATCGATGGACCGATTACACGTAGTCGTGCAAAGAAGCTACAACAAGAGGTCCACGCGCTACTTTGTGATATTCATTTTAATATTAATGGGAATTATATACTACCTATGTGTTGTACCTTGATTGTACTCAGGTATATAGAAGAAGAGAAGGATGAATCGGACCCTGAAGAACGGACCAGTGCAAGTTCCAGAAGAAGTCAAAAACGGACCAGTGGAAGTCAAAAACGGACCAGTGCAAGAAATCTTCATAACTTTTTACTCACAAAAGCTATGAAGGTCCATGAGCACTTGTTGGAAAGCTTGACGAGTCTACTTTCCAATGAATCTAGTAGCGACCAGTTTGGATACACCATATTGCCTGCAGACCAGAATTAGTACAGACTGCTCAAAAGGTCAACAGTCTGTCGTGACAAAATGTTGGTACAACTTGCCAAGTAAAACTGTACCAATCTACAGCGTTTCGTGGTGCATGGCATACATTGATGGAAAGCTCTTGGAGTCTAGTTTCACACCCAAGAAACGGTTCATCATTTGGACTTCCCAATAAAAAGTTATGGTCAGTTTATTGGAAACTGCTCTGGAGGCCAACAGTCACGCGAAGCCACCTCGGGAATCCATTTCGAGGGGACCTTTCACATTGCCTTCCCTCAGAAACTCTATTTCGTTTTCATACCTATCTAGCAGAGCTGTTGCTAGTATAAATACCCCCTAAAACTCATTGTAATGTCAGACTTTTGATAATTGAAATACAGAACCCCTTTGTTCAGCTGCGTGCTAACAAATTCAGAGAGTGATCTCTACCCCTTTGCTCTTGTGATTTCCTCGCGGGATTACATAGGCGGCGGCTTCATCCGCTCCCAATTGGTGCTCCTACTCCCTTCAAGGTATTCCTTGATTGATTGTAGGTTGTGTTGGTTGGTTCATTGAGAGTGTGGTTGGGCGAATCCTCCATTCAGGTTGCCGGTTAAAGACGGTGGTTGGCTTCGAGTTTTATTTGCCAGGTTGCACTAGTTATCGCTGCTTGCAACAAGTTATCCGGCTGTTCTTCAGCTAGTTATCAGTGTTCATCCTACGTCGTGAAGATCGGGACAACGTGTCGCATCAACATAGGTTTTTCAGTGATTTGTTGTCAACCACAATCAACAAACCTTCTGCTCCTTTGGGTAGCTTTGGTAAGTACAATCTTTATGCCCAACAATGAAGTGACTTGTCCTGCCCTGGAGCTATTTGATATGATCTTGGCTATTTGTACACATCTTTCAGTTAGTAAGTTGTATGCTATTTATCAGACTAGAATATGCTTTTGTTTCCTTTTCTTTTCCTTTGGGTTCTCTCGCACCTTGCAGTCCACATTACCTTCTAGACATTTGTGCTGCTACAAATCTAGGAATGATTGAGTTTTATTAGCAGCCCTGGAGCAGCACTATATAAATTTATAATGCCTCTAACTTACCCCCATATATTCTTAAAAATATTTTTAATTTGTTTCATTTAAAAGTGTAATGAAGAATTATGTAACAATTATCATATGTCATTGCGATTGCAAGAATACGTTAGAAAGGTGTGCTTCAATATTCTGTTTTGGAAATCAGGAATAACTCCGCATAGAAAAGATCTTGGTTGCCATTTGAATTAATGAATCTGCTAGACTTAACATTACTCTCCCCAGTTGGTTCTGCCTAATGGTCCACTTTGTTTAGTGGATCATTATTAGTAGTTACAATGTCTTAGAACAACTAAAAGAAAAAATTAAAAGGAAAACCTATCCTGTACTTTTACATTCAGGGGAGGGGGGCATAAGCATACTGCCTGCAACAGGTGCTTGGCGTCATAATGTAAAAGTCTATACTCTGCACCCCATCCTTATTGTCATCAAATCCTGATGTGGCAAATGCACGCTTGTGTGTCATAGTGCATGGAGCATCGGCCTACGTGTCCGTCAACCTCGATTTTGGTTGCCACTCCACTTGTGATGATGTGTGGTTGGATATTTTTTTGTTCCCTTTACAATTCACGGGCATGTGTAAGCCAACTATACAGAGATTAAGTTTGCGCTATGATGAATGCTCCAAGTAATTCTTATGAGGTGGCGACCATGGTACTTATCAAGACATGGATAAATCTTTTATACGCCTCACGCAAAAGTATAGAATCTGTTTTTTACAGCAGGAATCTCTTTGACATCTCCAGTAAAAAACGGCCATTTGCATTGTTGGAATGGTTGATTTATCTAACTATCCAAAACTTGCTACAAAAGGTCTAAAAGTTCATAACAACTAGCCTGCAATGAAAATGGTTTCCTTCTCGATTGCTACCTATGGACAAGGACTTCATTGGACACAATCATCTTGTTCTATTCCATTGATGCTTGCAACCTTCTAGCATATAGAAATTTGGGTTCAGGGTTGCAGGGATCAGTCATAGGTTAGGTTTTTGGACGTGGAATACAGCTGAAGGGTCGAGATGACGGACTAGAGGGGGTGAATAGTCCTTTCTAAAACTTATTGCGTCAGCTAACCGAAACAAATGCGGAATTAAAACTATCGGTCTAGCCAAGACTACACCCCTCTATCTAAGTTCTCTAGCACCTTGAAAAGATCCTAAACAAGCAAGCAAGGTGCTACCTTAGCAAGAGCTCACCTAATCAATTCTAGGAGCAAGGTCACACAAACCTATGCAACTAGTACTTTGCAAACCGGAGGAGCTCCTACACAAACTAGTGAGGCAAAGCGCACAAAGCCTAAGCTCACTAGCAAGCTCAATAACAAGGCAACTAATGCCAAATTAGAGAGCGCAACTTACTTAGCTACACAAACTAAGCGGAGTGACTAACAAGGTTACACAAACCAAATTAGTCACGCAAGGGAACTACTTCAAGCTACACAAGCAAGAAGGTAACTAGCAAGCTACACAAGCTAACTAATTACAAGAGCAACTACACAAGCACAAGTATATGAGTGTAAGAACAAGCTTGTGTTAGGGACTTGCAAACCAACGTGAAGAACAATGTTGACACGATGATTTTCTCCCGAGGTTCACTTGGTTGCCACCAAGCTACGTCCCCGTTGAGACAAGCTCCAAGGTTGCCGCCGGTCCTCTTGCTAGTGGTGACCTGCAAGTCACACTCTCCCACGTGGAGTGCTTACCACAAGCTCTAGCACTTGACCCGGCCGGACCACTTGTCGCTCTTCACGTCTCGCTCAACTAGAGTTGCTCTTCGCGATCCCCGCGGGGTGAGCACCGTACCCCTCACAATCTCTTCTCCGGAGCACCGCACAATCTCCATGCGTGCTTCGACGGAGTCACAAGCTACCAAGCCATCTAGGAGGTGGCAACCTCCAAGAGTAACAAGCACCACTGGCTTGCAACACGAACACCTAGTGCCACTCGATGCAATCTCTCAATGCAACGCACTAGAATCACTCACTCGCTATAGATTCGCACTCTTGCAAGCACAAGTGAGTTAGAGGCTTTCCTAGCACTCCCCAAGCATGGACACTAAGTCCCAAGGGTGCACAGCACTAGCCAAGGCCGGCCACCACTTCTACTTATAGCCCCAAGGGCTAAACTAGCCGTTGCCCCTTCACTGGACAGAACACGTGGGCACCGGACGCTCACAGGGAGCCACCGGACGCTCAACACCTAGCGTCCGGTGCTCAGCTGACCGCCACGTGTCACTAGCCATTTGAAGTCGACCGTTGCCGCCAACGGCTACTGCGTACGCGTGCCTGCACAGCACCACCCGACGCTCAACTGCGTCACACCGGACCCGTGCACAGAGGGCTTTGCAAACTCGCACGGTCACCGGACGCGAGCCACCGGACGCACCCTGAGCGTCCGGTGCTCACCGGACTCAAGCGCAGAGAGGGTCGCCAAACCGCCCGCACACCGGACGCTGAGCACCGGACTCACTCCGGTGCGTCCGGTGCACACCTGCGCCACAGACACCACACCGGACACTCTAGACCAGCGTCCGGTGCAGCCAACACCAGCGTTCGGTGAGTGTTTCTCAGCGAGAAACACTTTCGCGACTTCTCCAAATTTCCCACCGGCGCAATAGAAAATATACACTTAATTTTCTCAAAAGCGGCGAATCCCGCTGACACGTATGCAAAGTTAGATCACTCAAGTGGCACTAGATGACCGATATGCAAACAAGTTTGCCCCTCTTGATAGTACGGCCATCTATCCTAAATCTGGTCATAAACTTCTCTACACACCTATGATCGGTGAAATAGAAATGCCCTAGGTTATACCTTTGCCTTGCGCTTTCCATTCCATCTCCCTCCAATGTTGATGCAACACATGCACCAACCAATCACCAAATGATATGATCCACTTCATATGATCACGTGACCGTATTGGTTCATCGATCTTGACCTCACTTGCTCTTCACCGTTGCCTCGGTCCATCGGCGCCAAGTCTTGCTCAAGCTTCACCGTCACATGCGGTCCCTCGCTTCAAAGCCTTCGACTTGCCCTTCACTCTTGCAACCGGTCCTTCAAGCCAAGCCTCATCTTGATCTTCTCCACCTTGGTCACATGACTCCATGTCATGTCTCATATGCAATGAGCTCCTTCATCATCACATCATCACCTGTGGACTAATCTCCTATGTATCTTACATAAACACTATTAGTTCACCTAAGTTGTCAATCAATTACCAAAACCAAACAAGGACCTTTCAATCTCCCCCTTTTTGGTAATTGATGACAACTCTACAAAGATATGGAAATTAAGCTTTTTCAAGCTAGCACTTCACACAAGTGTAAATTGCTAACTTGATTAGGATTTTATGCTACTTATCCAACATTTAAGCTCTATGTAAAGATTTGGATAAGCACCATAAAACCCTACTAAGTGCTAAGGTGTATAGAATAAACCTTTGTAGCTCGATACCAAATTCGATATCATTTGAAGTATTCGATGTACACCATCCTTAGCACCATGTGTAGCTAGACAACAAAAACACTAGAAACCCCGTGAGATCAACATTATAGGCAAGGGTCTAGTCTTTTGAAGAACACAAGTCTAGCTACCAACCTATGCATGCTAGTTATCATATCATCAATCAAGTTCTATAACTAGCATACACCACACAAGCATGCATATTGAATTTAAAACTTATGCAATGCAAGCAAGCACATGAGTATGCACATATCAAATGCAAACAATCAATGAGCTTGCTCCCCCTACTTGTGTGCTTCTCTTTTGTCCAAGAATTTTGATCCATCATCTTTTCTTTTAATGTTGCTCCCTTGTCCATGTCCATCTTTGATCTCTCCCCCTTGACATATATCTTTTGTTGTGCAACTTATCCCATGATCATATTTTTGTTCCAACTTCTCCCCCTATGTCATCAATTTCTATAAAAGGTATGTGATACCAATCACTTCATACCAATTGAAAAAGTGTGAATCTCATTGTGACAAAGGATTGCATTGGGATAGATGGTTGAGGCTTGAATCTTGCATTTTTGATGGACATCACCATATGTGTTGGAATGACATTACTTGAATTGCTCTTGAGATACCACATAGGATCTTCGATCTTGATACCATTTGGTGGGGCACTCCCCCTATGTTATAGCATGCGTCATTCACTAGACAATCTTGTTGGTGAGGGAACTTTCTTTGCTTGAAGATCACTTATAGTTGAGGATCACTTGTGGCACCACCTTCTTGTATGATAGATACCATATGTATAAATGTGATATCATTGAAATATCTTGTCCGATGCCATATGGAAATCTTCTATCAATTAAAGATCTTCTAGTATGGAACCACTTGTTTGCAATCTTGAACATTTGCTATCATGAGTACCAATTGTAGGATATCCAATTGAAGGAACATTTGAGTCTAGATATCCATTTGCATTATTGTCTTGTTCTTGTACTCTAATCATCATGAGCTTCTAAGTGTTGACTTGAACTAAATTGATTTGCCTAAGCTTCCAAGTCCGGTTTGAACCAATGACAAGATTTTTCACACCTCACATTAAGGGTTATCTTACCAATGTTGTACTTGTCACTTGTTAACAATCCAAAATAGAACAAGTACTTGGGTTCACTAGCTCATGAACAAACTCATATACATACCACTAGATCAATTAATCATTCAAGCAATAGTGGTAGGTTATGAATTGAAAACTTTTCATTTGTCATGCATGATCCTATGAAGCATGTACTATATGCACTAACCGCATACTAGTAAAGGATGAAATGATCATGCACATTACAATGATACCTTTGCTATCTTGGAGTAGAGGATAGTCAATAAGATTCCAATTTAGCTCCAAATAGCAATGTGAAGTCCAACTATAAGCTTGGTGAAGACCAATTATAAATGTCAATTGATAGATTAAATCTTCACCCATATGAAATGAAAACCACTTTATGATCAAGTGCACTATCTTGTTGTGGTTGACTTGCTTCTTCTTTTGACCATCGCTTGCATGAGAGAACTACTAAGAATATCACTTGAAATAGCATGACTAGCTCACTTTTGGGTTGTTGCTTGCTTTTTTGATCAATCCTTTTGATTGCTTCAACTAAGCATCTCAAATGTCCTTTAGATCACCACTTCCATGTTAGCCTTCCAAGCACCACACTTGGTTTACCCACTCCTCGGGCGGCACGCCCCTCACATAGGGAGAAGTGACCTCTCTCCAAAGAACTATTTTTGATACTCACTTGAATTAGTTTGATTGATTGATTCAAGTGATGGGCTTAATGTGATGAGTAACCATGAATCCTTCTTTAAGTCCTTTTCTTTCTACTTGTTTAAGTCCTTTTCTTTCTACCAACATCTTGAGTTTGATCTTGATCTTCAATTTGAGTACTAAATGTGTACACAAAGTACATTTCACAATCAAATGACCTTGTACTCATTACTTGTCATGCTTCAAGATCAATTCATAACCAAACTTAGGTGCCTCAAACACTTATGATCATGTTTCCAACTTGAGCACCTTTCAATTGAAGTGACTCTAGATCAATCCAATAATTGTCACTTTTCTGGCAGATTCTGTACTCTCTAAAGAAATATCCATATCTCACAATGTACAGATCCAAATACCACGAAATTTGGTGGAGATATGCTTTACTAAGATATCTAGCAGCTGTAAAAATTTGAGCTTCATTTGACTTATAGATGGCTACCAGATTTCAATTTTTCCACCACTGCTACATGCTGAAATCTGCTGCACTATAGCAGATAAGATCCACTCCAAAACCGAAGTATCCCTTATACAATTCTCATGAAATTTCTACAGCATCTTCTATGATAAGTGTACAACATGCATACCAAATTTCAAGCCATTTCAAATAGATTTGATCACTCAAACTCAGACTTCATCACTGCTAGCTCTGTTTTTCAAAAATGGACAGATTTCAAGCAATTGAGCTATACTTGTTCAAATTGAACCAAACTTGAAATCTGTTGACGGTCCTTAAGTACTAAAATTAATAATCAAATAAACATGAAAAAGGATCAATATGAAACAAACATCTAGAATTAGGGTTTTATCTGACAGAATTCCACGAGCTTTGGTGTTTATCTATTTCTGCAGGGGTTTATCAGAAAATATGGAGAGAAGGCCCACATGTCATGTTTACAATGAGATAATTACGTGCCGCGCAATTTTCCTCAATATAGAAGGATCCAGAAGCCACGGGAACGAACGGGACGCGATTCGGGCTCGGGGGCTGGGCGCCCGCCCACCCCCCTTGGGCGCCCGCCCAGGGTTGGAGGCCAAACAGGACTCTGCTTCGGGACAACGCTCCACCGACCTAAAGGATCAATCTAAACCATACAATGTATGTCGGTTTGATCCAATGGCTCACGTTCACTTGAGGGGACTATAAAACCAGACCCCCTGGCCCCTGGAGGAGGAGAGGAGAAATCATTATTCAGAGGTAGCCATCGGGTTTAGAGCTTCTCTCCCACAGAGAATTAGAATTAGCTACTCCCTAATCCTTCAAGTTTAGAGGTTTGATTAGATAGCAATTAGAGAAGTAGAGCACTACGCTCTAGATTCGGATCTTCGGTAATAAAGATTGGTATTATTCATATCTTTCTCTAATTCTATTGTTCTAATTGCATTATGTCTTTAATTATTATGTTCGTAGTTTGCTCTAGTTCTATATTTGATATAGTTCTAATTGATAATGAGTTTATGTATAAGTTTGCAAAGCGCTTAGCTCTTGACGCGAGGGAGTTAGGTGATAGATCACATGTGAGCGTGGTGCTTAGATGTTATTTATCTGCAAATGTATCCTATTGGCCGAGTCGTGTGGTAGTTCGCGATAGTGACAGCTTCGTTGATTCTTATATAGTCCACCCTCCGTTGATAGGACAGGCAGAACCGGTATTGTGGAGTAAGTCATGCGATGCTCTGATTTACTTTATCAATGTTCCTTATACATGAATGAAGAGTCTTTTATGCTATATATGATCCTGTAGATAACTAGAGTAGATTATGACTTAGTAGTTAGTAGATAACTTAGAATCCATTCTCTAGCTAATCCGACATCACCTACATATATGAGGAGTAGTCTATTTTCTAATTGATGTGTCATCTACCCATGAGCTTATACTTTATTATCATTATCTTTATGGTTTACCCCCTGCTAAAGTATGTGACTGTGTGACGAGTTTCTCATTAGTAATCATGTTCTTGCAAGTTTATCTCTAGTCTATGCCTTGATAGATTTTGTCCCCTTGATTTAATTCCATCTTCTTGAGATCCCTTGAGCAAAATTATAAATAACGATACCTGGAATACTTATCCTGGTGAAATGCTACAATGAGGTGTTTTATCTGTGCGCTTGCGGATAGAATAGATTATTTTCTAGAGAGCCTTTACATTTATAAATACCTTTGTACACTCTGGCGCCATGCTAGGGATGACAACCTAGTATCTAAGTGGTGTTAGCTAGTGTCAACAAAATCAACTTGATTGAATGCATTCACAAGACATATATCAATTCAATACACTTACTAAAAGTCATCTCATGAACTTATCCAACCCAAATCAATCCAAACTTGATTACTAAGCATTTAATCCATTCAAACATCTTATAGCAAGCAACATTGCATATATATCCAATTCAATCAACTCATATTCACCCAAATGAATGTGATCAACAAAGATATACCTTGGTTAGCTCATGATCATCTAATTTGCAAGCTTCAACTCATGTATTTGCAAGCCATCAAATAATCCAATAAATCACCACAACTTGAATATTTGCACTTGTATGTTGTAGCACTTGGACTTCACTAACTTGTCATGGCATTGGATTTGGATGTGCACTAAACTTCAATACTTGACTCAATCATATGATGAACAATATAGACTTAATTGAATCAAGTCTCCAATGCCGATGGTACCTACAAACAATCATCCAATTTTTGATGGTACCCAAACTAGTTTGGGTCCTCTCAAGTTAGGAGCAACATACTTAGGCGATGCCCTAGTATGAATAGCAGGATGTTTTGCAATAGCAACCATAGAGGTACCATTACCATCCTTTCTAAGCATAGTAATATCATCAATTGAAATAGGCTTAGAATTATTACCTAGGGGACATGAATGAGCCATGTGTCCCCTTTCCCGGCACAAGTAGCAACTTCTCTTTGATTGAGCCTTTTCTTCCTTGCTCATGTGTTGCTTCTCATTGCCTTGCCTCTTGAGAGTTGCTTGAGCCTTCTTCTCAAGCTTGGTAGGACACCTCGAGGCAAAGTGTCCATCATCCTTGCACTCAAAGCACTTGATGTGAGCATAAGCTTTCTTCTTGTCTTGATTCTTGCTCATCATCTTGGCATCTTGGATTTGCATTGGATGCCTTGCTCTTCCACCCTTTCTTGTTTTCTTCTTCTTCTTCATCAAGTCACCGTGATGGTTGAACTTGACTTGACCTTGGGGCTTCTTTTCTTGCTCAATTTGTGGCTTAGGTTGAGGCTCTTCTTGTTGCTTCACCAATTGCTTGGTTGGGCACATTGAGGTGAGATGACCCCAAGTGTGGCACTTGAAGCACTTGACATGCTTGACCCCAAGTGTGGGAACTATAGGAATTATACGAGTCTCAGGAATAAGTCATAAAAAGAGAACAAAAGGGTAATATTAAGGAAAGCCAGAAAATCAATCAAGGTTATTCATATAAAATATTAGACTAGACTATAGAGAAATAATTGAATAAAAACAGCTACTAAGTGAGAAATCATAACAAGGCACCTCTGCTTTGGCAGGTTCACCCTGTTGTTTTTCTATGTTTATATTTTTATACAGGGTATAACAGGATTGACTTTGGGCACACTCAACTCTTCATCATCAGAACCAAAGCAATCAAGAGAAGAAGAAGCTAGCTACCAATTGCTGA
This sequence comes from Sorghum bicolor, assembly GCF_000003195.3. Lineage (NCBI taxonomy): Eukaryota > Viridiplantae > Streptophyta > Magnoliopsida > Poales > Poaceae > Sorghum > Sorghum bicolor. Next base: position 6,833,036 of record NC_012878.2, on the reverse strand, counting down.
AGCTATGGCACAAAAGACCTTGCAAGAATTCTCTGCTCCAAGTCTTGACAACATTCCAACTGGTCCAAGATTTGCAGTAGAAGAAGGAATACCCGAGTTTGAGCTCAAGTCAAGCCTCATCAATTTGGTACAAGCTACACAATTCAGTGGAAAGACACATGAAGATGCCAGTGCACACTTGCAGAATTTCTTAGAGATTGGAAGCACAATCCACATCAATGGAGTCGACAAAGACGTCATACTACTTCGCCTTTTTCCATTCTCACTAGAAGGAAAAGCGAGGAAGTGGTTCTACACTCATCAAGATAACATCAACAACTGGACGAACTTGTCAGATGCCTTTCTATCAAAGTTTTTCCCTATAGGCAAAACAACTGCCTTAAGAGGAAATATTGTCAGTTTCCAACAGCAGAAGACAGAAGCCATTTCAGAAGCATGGGAGCATTTTCAAGGATACATATCAGATTGTCCTCACCATGGAATGGCCACATGGTTACTTATGCAGACCTTTTACCATGGATTAACCCAGAAAACTCGTGAGTGCCTAGATGCATCTGCTAAAGAATCATTCTTGGAGCTTACAACTGGAAAAGCAGAGATACTTTTGGATAAGATAGCAGAAAACCAGAGTTGGTTTCAAGATAAAGCTCAACAATGTCATCAAACTGAAGAAATACCAGAAGAAGTAAAAGCATTATCAACTAAGATGGAAAATTTGCTCCATTGGATTGACCAGAGGGCCAAGTTCAAAGAAGATCACAGGGCCATTGAGACAGCATACAAATATCAACCAACTTCGAGTCAACCCAATAGCAAAGGTATGAATTCAGGTAATACTTTCAAGCAACTTTCATTAAAAGAGATAATTGCTCAACAAACCAAAATTAATGATGAAGTTAAACAAAGGCTAGATACAAATGAATCATCTCTAAAAGATATACACAATAAAATGGATTTTCTACTAACTGCCTTTGATGAGCAAAACACTCTTAATAAAAGGGTAGAGCTTACATTAATAAAAATAGCTGCTGCACTGCCTGTTGCTACTAACATTGAGCAGGTAAAGAATATAACTACTAGAGGAGGTAAAGCCACCAGAGATCCACCATACCCAAAAGAGAAACAAAGAACATCAGCACCAGTGCAACCAGCAGTGATAGAAGAAGAAAGCCCAGTTGAAGCAGAAGATCTGCTACAACCACCAAGAACTGGAGAAATGAGGAAAGATTTTTACGACACCAACTATTTGCCATTTCCCAGAAGAAACAGAGGACTGCAGTCGGATGAGCAGTTTGGTAAGTTTGTAGAGGTCATTCAGAAATTATATGTCAACATACCTCTACTTGATGCCATACAGGTACCTACATATGCAAAGTACATCAGAGATATTCTTAACAAGAAGAGACCACTGCCCACCACTGAGGTTATCAAGCTGACAGAAGAATATAGTGCAGCCATCCTCAACAAACCACCAAAGAAGAAGGAAGACCCCGGATGCCCCACTATTGATTGCTCAATTGGAAACCAACACTTCAACAATGCACTTTGTGATCTCGGAGCAAGTGTCAGTGTGATGCCAGCATCAGTCTACAAAAAGCTTGATCATGCAACCTTAGAACCAACATCAATGTGCCTACAACTAGCGGATCAATCGGTTCGACACCCGTTGGGCATCGCCGAAAACATTCCAGTCAAGATCAGAGATTTCCTGGTGCCAGTAGACTTCGTAGTACTGGACATGAGTCCTGACTCGAAAGTGTCCATCATCCTTGGAAGGCCATTTCTGAGCACTGCCAATGCCCACATTGATGTCGGGAAGGGAGAAATCAAGTTCAACATAAACGGTCAAGAAGAACACTTCACATTCAAACCCAGACCAGAGAGAGACTCTATAGTGAAGGAAGTTCATGAAGAACCACTGGAGACACCATCTCCAGAGGAAGGAAACTCAGAAGATTAAAAGATTTGGAGGTCCAGCTTGGGGGACCTAAAAATCTCAAACCCTCACCGGGAGGTAAATCGGTATTTATCCGCGTTATTAATTTTCTTATATTTAAATTCGTGCATAATTAATTCTTGCATTAGTCATACATTCATAGCATAATTATAATAATCAAAAAGCCCCATATAAATAATATTCGTGGTGTGTAACAACCCATACTTATTGTGGAGGCACAAAAATATTTTCCAATATCATTTTCATTAAGTTTCAACTCTCATAGATTTTGCTGCATTATATTTATTTATATTGATCTTCTAGAAGCATGACCCACACTCTTTGGGTCCCACATGTCATACACTTCACCTCACATATATCCCATCACATAATTTCATCCACCAATATGTTTCCACTCACCTGACATCTTTCCACCGTCCAACCACTACCAACACAACATTATTCTGCGTGAGATCAAAGCAAGGAAGCATGTGGAGGAGGCACACCCAGGATGGACACCAGGGGTGGGCACCCGCCCACCTACCTTGGGCGCCCGCCCTGTCCCCTGCTCAGCCTATAAAAGGCCACCTCCAGCTCCCCTTCTCTTCACACAAACACTTCAGAAAACCACACAAATCTCAGTTTCCCGAGAAGGAGCTTTTGTAGTGAAGAGAAGAGAGTAGAGAGAAAGAGGAGAGTGGAAGGGAAGGTTGGAGTTCTTTTGAGAGAGTGATTGTCACCTAGCAAGTAGTGATCCCATTGTCTAAGCGGAAGTAAAAGTTGTTTAGGGGGAGGCTCTACCAAAATAGAAACTTGTCTTGAACGATTAACCCCTGGACTACTGACACTCCGGACAGCTGACCACTAACATTTTATCTCACATTTTCCACCAGTTGTGTTTTTGCCAACTTTTGTTTGCAGGATGTTTAAGAAGGTGAAGAATGCAGGGAAGGCTCTCAAGAACATTGGAACAAGGAGTTCCGCCTGACACTCCTCACAGCCATCAGAGATGAGCGTCGACCCGACACCCACACAAGCTCCATCATCTTCATCAGATCAGCAAGTTAAGGTCCTTCTCAAGATAGGAGACCTAGGACTGAAGACCCGAAGAGAGAAGGACGTCTATCAGCAATTGAAGAACAAAGATTTCATTCACACCCCTACTATCGATCCAATCCTACTACGAGAAACAGGTATGGACACTGAATTTGACTTAATTTTTCAGATGATGGGTTGGACAAATTTTTGGAATATAACTGAGCTGGGTTCTCGTCTTCTCACCCTCGAATTTCTTTGCACCTTACAATACTATGAGGGGAGAATTGTTTTTCGGATGTTCAAACAGGAAATTATGTTGTCTTGGAGAGAGCTGAGCGACCATCTTGGTTTCTCTTCAAGATGCATCCTGAACATTGACTCCGATTTACCCAACTTTGAGAGACACCAGTTTGGGAGAGAAATATCTAGAGATAATTTTTACAGTCAAGCCCGAACCAGTGACATGGAACACCCCACTCTCAGGATGTTCCACAAATGGCTTGGGTACAATCTTTTCTATCGTGACGATATTAGAAAAGTAAGAGTAGGAGATTTACAACTTTTATATGCTGCTATTAGTAAAGTACCCACTTCACCTGTTACACTATTAGTTTCTCATTGGCTTAGTATACCTAGTCTTCAGGGACCAGTAGGATGTACTTCACTTATCACTCGTCTAGCCACTAATCTTCACTTACTAGAAAACTCATCGTTGGACTTCATAGAAGAATTAAGAATTTATCATGGCTATGACACATTTAGACAAGCTCGGATGTTAAAGAAAGAGGGAAATATAATGTGTATGCTATATGATGATAAAGGCAAGATTCGGTTACCTAACCCGAACCTTGGCCTCTACGCTGTGTAAAACTTTTTGATTGAGATTGCAGCAACACCAGTGAACCAGAGAACTCCACAGCGAGTAGCATCTGAAAGGATAACCACTCACCGAGAACGCACTTGGTATGGAGCTGACCCTGGACCAGAAGAAGCAGCGCACCTGCATTATTGCGATTACAACCCTCGAGTCCTTCGAGACCCATGGGCTCGTCATGCGCAACCACAAGAGCCAACAGAGGAGACATGGCCGGAGAGCCAAGATCACCAGTGGACAAACCCGCCTTTTCATACGGGCAGGTACTCCACTGATCCATATGGAGCTTCAGGATCCAGACCTCCGCCCCAATTTGATGCAGGACGATACTGCGACGCCTCCTACGCTTTCACGAATGACTACTATCAAGAGGCCGGTGCTTTCTTCACTCGTACCGACAACACCCTCCTCGACATCCAGAACACGCAAGCAGAACATGGAAGACTCCTGGAAGAACAACAAAAATGGAACCAGGACCATGCCGCTGCAGTAGAAGAGCTAAGACAAGATACAACAACAATGAACGACAACATCACAACCATGATGCGGTTCTGGAACATCGGGTAAGACCAACGTCAACATCCAGCTTGGGGGAGTTCCTCCCTAATTTATCAAGTAAGTTTTTATTTGCTCTTCTTATTTATTCTATTTTGTCTGAGTATTTAATTTATCTTAAAAGGAAAAAACTTAGAAAACCAAATAAATATTTTCTTGCTTTAATTTACTGCACTTTATAAACATGAAAACAAAATAAAAAGAGTGTGTAGATAAGTGTGCTTTATTTATCTGCTAAGTCTTAATCTCTAAAAAAATAAAAGACCAAAAATATGCATGATGGAAATGATGAACAGTTGCTCTGTTTGCTTACTTTCAAGTACCTAGCTTTTATATTAGAGTTCTTCCACGAATTACTAAAACTAAAATTACTATCTTTGGGAAGCATAAAACTAAAGTCTAGGTAAGAGAAAGGCATGATATAAAGTTGAGCTACTGTTTATCTTGTTCCTACTACACTAAGTTCTGGAGATTTATTTTAAAAACTTACAAATCACATGATGAGTTCCTAGCATAACAAAACTACCTACCACAGCCATACTTGCTATAACATCTTTTACTATATTTACATTGAGTTTGATCGAGCTGTGTTGACCCTTAGGAGCTTTTCATGTGGTTAAATTAAGATATTCACTTGCACGCATCTACCACAGCATTCATTATCAATCATTAAAATTGCTAAAAATATTATCACTCACTGTCCTAAGTATTGTTATTCTCTCTCTCTCTAAAAAGATTCAATGCAGAAGAGGCATGGGTTATGCAAAAATATGCGAGGAAATAAAAAGAGGCAAGTGCCCGGAACCTCGGAAAAAGAAAGAAAAAAAAGTGAGATGAGAGGTAAAAATGGACAAGTGTCCGAAGTAGAATTAGGGGTACAAAGATGCCCACTTGAGCGGAAAAAATAGACAAGTGTCCGACAGTAGAATTAGAGGTATCTACTACCTACCTGAAAAAAAGAGAGAGAAAAAGATAGCCCATGTTCTCCCAAAGCAAAGATCAAAGAAGAGGAGAAATAGCAATATAAGGAGCAATGAGAACTAAATTTTATTATTATCACTTATGCATTTTCACCATCACTATCATTTACTCCATCACACATGCACATCTTGATTTAATTATATGCTGAGTTCCTTTGGATCCATGGCTCGATTAGACAACATATGTATGAGCTGTTTTTCACTCCTATGAGCTCCATTTAAATATTCCCTTAGCTATAGGTAAGTGACATTATGGTAAGGATCCACAAATACCACATATAGAGAGACTTGAGAGAATCATCGCTGGGAACTCTGAGTTTTATTTTGAAAACTTATGAAAAACTCTAGAACAAAGGTGAAGTATAGACAGGAGGGATAGTGCTTGACTTAACTATTTTGTCTTTCGATTACTTAAGACTTAAGTGCAGGTACTAAACTTCATAACACTTCACTTTAATCTGGAAGAATTTTTATGTAAAAGCATGTGTGCCTGTCAGGAAAGAAAACATCGAAGTAACTCCTGATCCGTCTGAGTTTAGCTGTTTGCTCAGGGACGAGCAAAGGGTAAGCTTGGGGGAGTTTGTTGACGGTCCTTAAGTACTAAAATTAATAATCAAATAAACATGAAAAAGGATCAATATGAAACAAACATCTAGAATTAGGGTTTTATCTGACAGAATTCCACGAGCTTTGGTGTTTATCTATTTCTGCAGGGGTTTATCAGAAAATATGGAGAGAAGGCCCACATGTCATGTTTACAACGAGATAATTACGTGCCGCGCAATTTTCCTCAATATAGAAGGATCCAGAAGCCACGGGAACGAACGGGACGCGATTCGGGCTCGGGGGCTGGGCGCCCGCCCACCCCCCTTGGGCGCCCGCCCAGGGTTGGAGGCCAAACAGGACTCTGCTTCGGGACAACGCTCCACCGACCTAAAGGATCAATCTAAACCATACAATGTATGTCGGTTTGATCCAATGGCTCACGTTCACTTGAGGGGACTATAAAACCAGACCCCCTGGCCCCTGGAGGAGGAGAGGAGAAATCATTATTCAGAGGTAGCCATCGGGTTTAGAGCTTCTCTCCCACAGAGAATTAGAATTAGCTACTCCCTAATCCTTCAAGTTTAGAGGTTTGATTAGATAGCAATTAGAGAAGTAGAGCACTACGCTCTAGATTCGGATCTTCGGTAATAAAGATTGGTATTATTCATATCTTTCTCTAATTCTATTGTTCTAATTGCATTATGTCTTTAATTATTATGTTCGTAGTTTGCTCTAGTTCTATATTTGATATAGTTCTAATTGATAATGAGTTTATGTATAAGTTTGCAAAGCGCTTAGCTCTTGACGCGAGGGAGTTAGGTGATAGATCACATGTGAGCGTGGTGCTTAGATGTTATTTATCTGCAAATGTATCCTATTGGCCGAGTCGTGTGGTAGTTCGCGATAGTGACAGCTTCGTTGATTCTTATATAGTCCACCCTCCGTTGATAGTGTTATTTATCAGCTTCAACTCATGTATTTGCAAGCCATCAAATAATCCAATAAATCACCACAACTTGAATATTTGCACTTGTATGTTGTAGCACTTGGACTTCACTAACTTGTCATGGCATTGGATTTGGATGTGCACTAAGCTTCAATACTTGACTCAATCATATGATGAACAATATAGACTTAATTGAATCAAGTATCCAATGCCGATGGTACCTACAAACAATCATCCAATTTTTGATGGTACCCAAACTAGTTTGGGTCCTCTCAAGTTAGGAGCAACATACTTAGGCGATGCCCTAGTATGAATAGCGGGATGTTTTGCAATAGCAACCATAGAGGTACCATTACCATCCTTTCTAAACATAGTAATATCATCAATTGAAATAGGCTTAGAATTATTACCTAGGGGACATGAATGAGCCATGTGTCCCCTTTCCCGGCACAAGTAGCAACTTCTCTTTGATTGAGCCTTTTCTTCCTTGCTCATGTGTTGCTTCTCATTGCCTTGCCTCTTGAGAGTTGCTTGAGCCTTCTTCTCAAGCTTGGTAGGACACCTCGAGGCAAAGTGTTCATCATCCTTGCACTCAAAGCACTTGATGTGAGCATAAGCTTTCTTCTTGTCTTGATTCTTGCTCATCATCTTGGCATCTTGGATTTGCATTGGATGCCTTGCTCTTCCACCCCTTCTTGTTTTCTTCTTCTTCTTCATCAAGTCACCGTGATGGTTGAACTTGACTTGACCTTGGGGCTTCTTTTCTTGCTCAATTTGTGGCTTAGGTTGAGGCTCTTCTTGTTGCTTCACCAATTGCTTGGTTGGGCACATTGAGGTGAGATGACCCCAAGTGTGGCACTTGAAGCACTTGACATGCTTGAGCCTCTCTTCTTCTTTCATCTTCTTGAGCTTCTCTTTGTTTGGGCAAGCATTAGCAAGATGTCCCACTTCATGGCACCGATAGCACATAAAATGAGAAAGCTTCCTCTTTTCTTGCTTTCTTTTGCCCTTTGTCATCTTCTTCTTGAAGCCAAGGCCACACTTGTCACCATAGTTTCTTTGAGTTTTCAATATATGCTCAAAGGTGACTTTTGAGTAGTAACACCTCTCTAACTTGTTGCTCAAATTCTTCACTTCATTTTTAAGCTCATTGTTCTCCTTCAAAAGGTTAGTCTCACAAGACATAGAAGTAGAACAAATGTCTAATTGTGAAGAACATGGCATAGATAATAAATCATCACAATAGGTGGATACATGCTTCTTGCCTACATCACAAGGGTTAGTAATATCATATGATTGATCATTTGACCCAAATGATGAGCTATCACTAGTTTTAATTTCTTCATTAGAAATCTTCTTAGTGAGAAAAGCATCATCTTTTACCAAGTTATCATGAGTAACACAAAGTTCCTCATGAACCAATTTTAGCTCCTCATGTGAACAAGTAGTAACATAAAGTAGATGCTTTTGTTGTTCACATGTGGTCTTTAGAAATGAGTTTTCATTTTTCAATTTACTTGTTTTTGCCAACTCATTTCTTAAAGCTTTGGTGAGTCTACATACAAGCTCAAAATTTGGATCATCACAATCAACAATCACACCTCCAATAGATACCTTGCCGTCAGCGTGAGACATGGAGGAATGTGATGAAGTGGATGAGCTTGTAGAAACATCACTCTCATAGCCCTCATCTTCATCCTCACTTGACCATGAGGTGGAGCAATCCTCCACAACCACCTTGTTGTGGTCATGCTCAACATCCTCATGTATCTCCACCTTTGGTTCCTCCTTTTTGAACTTGCCATCATCCCATGTGGAGGAATCACCGAAGGTGTGTTTGATAGACTCCCACATTTCATATGCGGTTCCTTTGGAGTTTATCCTATCAAACAACTCAAAGCTCAAAGATTTCATTAGATAACAATAAGCTTCACAATCAAGTTCAAAGAGAACCTTTTGAGCTTTGGTGAGATTCTTATGGTCCAAGTTGTGTGTGAGACCATTAGTGACAATCCACCAAAATTTAGGTCCCTTTGCACGAAAATGATCAAGCATGTGATTTTTCCAAAGTGCAAAGTTTGTACCATCAAAAATGTGTGTCTCACAATCATCTATCCCACTAGACGCCATCCTCTCGGGTCAGTCAAGACCACAAATGAGAGACCTAGCTCTGATACCACTTGAAGGGTCGAGATGGCGGACTAGAGGGGGGTGAATAGTCCTTTCTAAAACTTATTGCGTCTGCTAACCGAAACAAATGCGGAATTAAAACTATCGGTCTAGCCAAGACTACACCCCTCTATCTAAGTTCTCTAGCACCTTGAAAAGATCCTAAACAAGCAAGCAAGGTGCTACCTTAGCAAGAGCTCACCTAATCAATTCTAGGAGCAAGGTCACACAAACCTATGCAACTAGTACTTTACAAACCGGGGGAGCTCCTACACAAACTAGTGAGGTAAAGCGCACAAAGCCTAAGCTCACTAGCAAGCTCAATAACAAGGCAACTAATGCCAAATTAGAGAGCGCAACTTACTTAGCTACACAAACTAAGCGGAGTGACTAACAAGGTTACACAAACCAAATTAGTCACGTAAGGGAACTACTTCTAGCTACATAAGCAAGAAGGTAACTAGCAAGCTACACAAGCTAACTAATTACAAGAGCAAGTACACAAGCACAAGTATATGAGTGTAAGAACAAGCTTGTGTTAGGGACTTGCAAACCAACGTGAAGAACAATGTTGACACGATGATTTTCTCCCGAGGTTCACTTGGTTGCCACCAAGCTACGTCCCCGTTGAGACAAGCTCCAAGGTTGCCGCCGGTCCTCTTGCTAGTGGTGACCCGCAAGTCACACTCTCCCACGTGGAGTGCTTACCACAAGCTCTAGCACTTGACCTGGCCGGACCAATTGTCGCTCTTCACGTCTCGCTCAACTAGAGTTGCTCTTCGCGATCCCCGTGGGGTGAGCACCGTACCCCTCACAATCTCTTCTCCGGAGCACCGCACAATCTCCTTGCGTGCTTCGATGGAGTCACAAGCCACCAAGCCATCTAGGAGGTGGCAACCTCCAAGAGTAACAAGCACCACTGGCTTGCAACACGAACGCCTAGTGCCACTCGATGCAATCTCTCAATGCAACGCACTAGAATCACTCACTCGCTATAGATTCGCACTCTTGCAAGCACAAGTGAGTTAGAGGCTTTTCTAGCACTCCCCAAGCATGGACACTAAGTCCCAAGGGTGCACAGCACTAGCCAAGGCCGGCCACCACTTCTACTTATAGCCCCAAGGGCTAAACTAGCTGTTGCCCCTTCACTGGGCAGAACACGTGGGCACCGGACGCTCAACACCTAGCGTCCGGTGCTCAGCTTACCGCCACGTGTCACTAGCCATTTGAAGTCGACCGTTGCCGCCAACGGCTACTGCGTACGCGTGCCTGCACAGCACCACCAGACGCTCAACTGCGTCACACCGGACGCGTCCGGTGCACACCGGACCCGTGCGCAGAGGGCTTTGCAAACTCGCACGGTCACCGGACGCGAGCCACCGGATGCACCCTGAGCATCCGGTGTTCACCGGACTCAAGCGCAGAGAGGGTCGCCAAACCGCCCGCACACCGGACGCTGAGCACCGGACTCACTCCGGTGCGTCCGGTGCACACCTGCGCCACAGACACCACACCGGACGCTCTAGACCAGCGTCCGGTGCTGCCAACACCAGCGTCCGGTGAGTGTTTCTCAGCGAGAAACACTTTCGTGACTTCTCCAAATTTCCCACCGGTGCAATAGAAAATATACACTTAATTTTCTCAAAAGCGCCGAATCCCGCCTTGCAAGCTCGGCGGGAGGGAGAGAGAAACCCACACCTCTCTCAACCCTAGGAACTCCACCTCCTTTGTAAATGTGCCAACACCACCAAGTGTACACCACCATGTGCAAGTGTGTTCGCATTTTCACAAACATTTTCCTAAAGGAGTTAGCCTCTCAAACTTGCCACGCCACTCGATCCTAACACGTATGCAAAGTTAGATCACTCATGTGGCACTAGATGACCGATATGCAAACAAGTTTGCCCCTCTTGATAGTACGACCATCTATCCTAAATCCGGTCATAAACTTCTCTACACACCTATGACCAGTGAAATAGAAATGCCCTAGGTTATACCTGTGCCTTGCGCTTTCCATTCCATCTCCCTCCAATGTTGATGCAACACATGCACCAACCAATCACCAAATGATATGATCCACTTCATATCATCACGTGACCGTATTGGTTCATCGATCTTGACCTCACTTGCTCTTCACCGTTGCCTCGGTCCATCGGCGCCAAGTCTTGCTCAAGCTTCACCGTCACATGCGGTCCCTCGCTTCAAAGCCTTCGACTTGCCCTTCACTCTTGCAACCGGTCCATCAAGCCAAGCCTCATCTTGATCTTCTCCACCTTGGTCACATGACTCCATGTCATGTCTCATATGCAATGAGCTCCTTCATCATCACATCATCACCTGTGGACTAATCTTCTGTGTATCTTACATAAACACTATTAGTTCACCTAAGTTGTCAATCAATTACCAAAACCAAACAAGGACCTTCCAACAGCTCTGATCTATTACATGCTTAATGATTCTTGCAGGCCAGATCCTAAGGGTTCTATAGCTGCTTAAAAATCAATGTGTTCTACCATTTGTGGAGTTAGTAAATTTGATTAATATGTACATGCTTTGTTTATGCACTGCAGATTGTAAGAGCTAGAAAACTAATATTGGAGCACTCCAGTACTCAATAAAACAATAAAGGTGAGCAAATCTTCACACATTAATTTATGTGCATTTTGAAAATTCATGGTGAAGCTTTATTTTCAGCTATTTCAGTTAATATTGCATTCAACCTATATTCATGTTTGCAAAAACTGGTTTAATCTAATGATCCATTTAATCTTGAACTCAAATAGCATGGATGACACGTTTATAGCTCACTATAGTTCTGCCATACTACTTAAAATGACTCCCTAGATGATTTGTTTGCTGGAGTAGAGACCCAGTGACCCCCCATTGATAAAGTTGTTTTTTAATAGACAATGACTGAAGTCAAAATTTTCTAAACTTTACTTTCCCTTCAGCTTAATATTAGTAGAGATTTGTCATCGGATGCTTTATTTTGTTTCAAGAGCAAAGTCACATTAGATGGAATATAACTACTCAAGCAAGAAAGGAGCTCAATATCTTTTTCATGTCACTTATGTTACACATCCTGAAGATGTCATTGTGATGGTACTTGTAATAGTCTTTACACACCTATATGTACATATGAGAAAGTAGTAGAAGCATTCTCTACACATGTTTTGCCAAAATCAAGTTTAATGAACATCCTCTTGTAGAGTTGAATGATCATGATCAAAATTTTACTTTGACCACCAAATATTTTGTGAATTTCTTTTGTTGCTCCCGTTGCAACGCATGGATATGTAAATATAGATAGAGACAGACTAGAAAAAAAATATGTTTGTGTTAGAGAATCTGAAACTAAATAGATATGCTTGCAGCCTGCTTCCATTGTGGATTTAAAAAAGCCTGGAGAGAATGGATGTTGGAGCCTGAATCGAAGTGTCATATCCTTGCTGGCCAAGAGAAAAGTTGTGCCAAGATTTTGCGCATGGACTTGCCCAAGCCACGCATACAGTTAAAAATGTATGTATCCTCCATGTCGCTCGCTGATCCACCTTGCTCATTCCCGTCACACCAAGAACATGTGAAAAACCCACTTGACGCAGCTGGACCCAAGAAGCATATGAAGATGAAAGGGATCGATGGAGTCATACAATAGGGTTTGTGAGCCTGCGATGTCGTGCTCTCCGTAACTATTAATTTTACGAACTTTAATTATTGAATTAAATATCCTTTTAACATCATTATTTAATTTCATAGTATTGTTATTTTATCATACGATCTGTGTATTTTTTATTATAAAAATTTAGCTGTCCCGTACAACGCATGGGCATGAACCTAATAAAAAACTAATAAATATGTCTATGTGCGGTGGAATATATAGTTTGTTGCGCCTTTTTTTATATAAAAAATTTATTTGAGTTTATGTCACACGCCTAATACGGGCCGCCACCCCCGACATAGCCAATGGGTCGGCAAGGGTCCGAGGAGGCACGACAGGCAGCCTAGCGCCACGCCCTAATGGGCCGCATGCCAGGGCAGGGAGGCGCGGGCGCTGCAGCGCCGCCATCATCACCGTCGCCAACATCATCAACCGTTATCTAGTTACCTTAATTAAGTCTTAGTAGATTTGAAAAGAGTCGAATCGAGTTTGAGTTTAGAAGGAAAAGAGAATCCAAATTTAAGGATCTTCATTGCTTAGGGACTGTGTAGCAGTTGCAATAAAAATAGAATAGATAAAAGGTCATTATCCCTTCCTCTCTCTTCTTCTTCATGCGCCTATCTCTCTCCTCCCTCCCTAGTGCCACCACCGCCCTCTGCCCTCGCCTGAGCATGCTACCGCCACCACCTCCACCATAGCCGCCGCCCACCTAGGGCACCCCGTGTCCAGTTACAGATTAACTTAACTTTAAATTAAATAAATTTTAAGAGCTACCGTAAATATGCAAAAGCCACCCTGTAGAGTGATGATCGCACCGCATAAGAGCATGCAATCCAAGGCGAAGGATGTTGATTGCTGTTGTACCTAATTACCTATTAATAAATGATTGGATAATTCGAGGACTGCGCAACGGGCTTCAAAGGATTGAGAATCAATTAGTCAGTGTGTTGCATACTCGTACTAGGGAATGTAGCGGATCGACCTTCGTTGTTAGGTTAAACTAGAAACTGATGTATAGAGGATTTGTGAGATCTTTCACTCTTCGACAACAGAAGTCGTGAGGACATCAGTAATGTACAGGGACGTCTCGTGATCTTGCTTTCACTTTGAGGTATCCTTTCGAACTAAAAAAATAACCATATATTCTGCACGGATCATTGGTATATATTTCTATACTTATGGGCTACGTTACACGAGTACGGGTACGAGTATCGGATACAATACGTATCGGATACGCGGATACACACTTTCTAAAAACAAAACCCACTAAAATGGTGTATTCGAGTATCCGTATCCGCGTATCCGACGAGTATCGGATACGGATACGTCACCCCTTTTGGAGTATCCGTGTAACATAGCTTATGGATGGCCATATGGCTCAAGAGCCATGATCACGGTCTATGGCTAGCTATTTTGGCTCAGGGAAGGTCTGGCCGATGACCACTGTGCTTGTATCGTCCCATCCCGATGAGAGCGTGTCTAGGCTGCTTCCACCATCCAACGTGTTGACCCGCGACTTGTCATGATTAGCCTATCCTAAAACTATCGAGATAAAATCTCTTGACCTAATAAGGGCATGTTTGGTACAGCTCACAACAGCTTCATGAGCTGTTGTGAGCTGTTTTTTTTTTGCCAAACACTTATTTTCAAAACAGCTTCATGGGTGAAGCTGTTTTTTCCCTCCTCTCACAGAGACATAAGTTGGATGAAGCTGGAAAAAAGTAGCTTATTGCAGCTTCTCCCTCATTTCTCTCTCTCAACTATGCATGAAGTAGTTGGTAAAGCTATTTTGCCAAACACTTTCTCCAAAACAGCTCAGCTTCATGTAGAAAGTCACTCATGAAGCTATTTTCTAAAAAACGGTTTTACTAGTGAAGTTGAGCTGTGTCAAACAAACCCTAACTAGTCAATACTCCTATCTATCGCCACCCTCACGTGTATGTGGTTTGTGAATTCGCTCCCCTCCTCATGACTTTCTTCTCCTCCTCACAACTTCCCTCCCCAGAGACGGTGCACAAACCTCTGACCTACGCGAGAACAGCTCGTGGGCTAGCACGACATGACATAAAGGGTTGAACATGTCGGGTTGTTTTGTTTGGTTAAAAAGTCATAACTAAAAGTGTTGTTCATTAATTTGTTGTAAGATAAAAATATTGTTAAATGACTAGCAGATTCGACAGATCTATACTATACTCCTATAGCTGGAGATAGCGCCTCCTCTCACATATCACTGTTCATGAACAGTTTCCTCTCACAAAACACTGTTCTGGTAACAGTAAACCCGTTAAAGAACAGTAAAAGTCCGTTAAGAAACATTGAACCTGTTAACAGTAAACCCGTTAAAGAACTGTAAAAGTTCGTTAAGGAACAGTGAACCCGTTAACAGAACCGTACAAATCTATTAAGGAACAATACAACCCGTTAAGGAATAGTACTATCCGATAAAAAACAATAAACCCCGTCTAGAAATAAACAGCTACACCCGTTACTAAATATTTACGGGTTCTGAACATAACAGGTTAAAAAACCCGTTTACTGCTCTGTGCGAAAGCACGGAGGCACCTGCTAGTAAACTTAGGGCCTATATAGATGTCTTCAAAATTCCAAAAATTTACAAGATTTCTAATCGCATCGAATCTTTGGACGCATACATAAAGCATTAAATATAAATAAAAAAATAACTAATTACACAGTTTGCCTGTAAATCGTGAGACGAATCTTTTGAGCCTATTTAGTTTATGATTGAACATTATTTGTCAAATAAAAACGAAAGTGTTATAATATCCAAAATTAAAAATATTTTGGATCTAAACACGTCCTTAATGCCTTCAGCGCACATGGACAATATCAAATATAAACGAAACTACTACATTGTCTATTTTGTAAAAAAAAAAATTGCAACTAAACAAGGCCATAGCCGAAAAGACATGTGCGTCATACCACTGTGCTATATCCTTGGGCACGTTTGAAGGATCAGGATTCTTTGATTTATGTACATACCAAAAAAAAACTTTAAAAAGGCTAAAACCGAATTTTAGCCGGCAGTTGCGCACGTGTGCCCCGCCTTGCCTTTCCTCTTTGCTCGCCTGTCTGTCTGTCCGTCTCTCCCCTCCCGCTCCCGCTCTCTGCCGCCGGCCGATCCCACCAATTTGGACACCACGCCCATCTTTAAATAGCATGAAAATGGAGCGGGGGGGAGCCCTCCCCCGATTCGCCACCCCGGCCGGTGCCCTCCTCGGCTCCGGTCCCCCGCGCCTCCGCCCACCGACGCCTAGGGCTAGCTCCCCGCCTCGCGTGGCGGTGCGCCCGGCCGCTAGGCTTCGGCGCCCCCCTCCACGACGACCAAGGGGGCTCCATTAGGGTGAGAGCAGGTGATTGGTTGTTCACGCGCCCTGCACTTTGCTTTGCTTTGCTGTTGCTGTCTGAGTGCTCAATTGGCCGCCGGCCTATCGATCGGGAGATTTCGATTCTGGGTCGTCTGGATACGTGTTTAGGATCAATTTGCCATCATCGCATTCCTTCTGCTAAAATGGAGGCTTATTCGTTTCCAGGCAGTTATTCCAATTCGGAAGCTCCTGCATAACATTTGGGGGTCGCTTCGCATGTAGATTTCAATTGTATCGTACGGCTAGACCTGAATGAATGAACTTTTATTTAGAAGAATGCGGCAATTTCATGGGTTGATTTTGGCGTGGTGTTGCAACTTAAATTTCCCGTGCTTAATACCTAACGGTGGCACGCATGCATTTGCGTGTAGTTTACTTGGGTTTGCTAGTTTTTTAGCAGAAAGGAGCCATTAGCGCTAGCTGTTCTTGTCTGTGTGTGTATAGCTAACAATGCCTTTTGAATTTCCTTTGACTGGTTGCATACTTCTGTGTAGAGGAGCCCACAGCCACACCTGAATTTTTGTTGGTTGTTCTAATTAAATGATGAAATTCGTTCATTTAGATCGTCTATCAAATTTATATGCGGGTCCTGTTTTGTTTGCGTGAATCCTATATTTTTTTGCGTGAATCCTATATTGGGTCAGTATGCTCATGAAAAATGTGACGATACCAAGCTAAAGATAGCATAAGGTAAAAACTAGAAACTGTTTTGGGGTTTTGTTGTTTTAGTGGTTGTCGGTTGTTCAACCTTCTAAGATCCCGTTGTTCTGTTGTAATATGTTTTTTTCAATATAATCGGTAGCTGTTTTGCCTATGTTATCTCGTTTAAAAATGATAATAACAAAAACTCGATCCTGTGATGATGGTTTCAAGACGAGTCAGTGTGTGATATACACCCAACTTACTAGCCTTCTAATGCTACTTGTTTTTTTTCCCAGAGACAACATCTCATTATAAGCTGTGTATTACGCTGTAATGTTGTGGAACCCCAAACATTTTTCTGTGAATACTGTTTGTGACGCACTTTGACTTATGGCTGGTTTGTAAAACCCATCCATGGCTTTGCAAGCACATTATTTGATTATTTCTTACCTCATGTTCAGATGTCGGGACCTAATAAAGCTCCATTTAGTGGAGTGGCTGAGGATTTGAAAGGAAGAGCAGCTTGCTACAAACAAGACTGGAACCATGGATTTCGTTCTGGTTTAAGGTTTGCGCATCACCATGTTGTAATTGCTTGACATATCATCATAACCTAGCCTGTTGTGTTCACTGTGCTACATGAATTCTGTTGTCAGGATATTGGCACCTACGCTCTACATATTCTTTGCATCCGCAGTTCCTGTTATAGCCTTTGGGGAGCAATTGAGCAAAGATACAGGTTGGTTGTCCTGCTCTCACCATCAGGATGAATATTTGATCTGAGGTTACTGTCATGGCACACTGCACTTTCCTTCTATCCCTCTTTCTCTCTCCTTCTCAATAATAAAAAAGAATAAGGGGGAAATTACCCCTCAAAAAAGAACAAAAAAGGGAAAGGAAAGATCATAGCCATTTTAACATGTCAATTATTGTTTGAAACATGGGAATAAGAAAAAACAGTAATAGTTTGCTCCCTTGGTTGTAATTCACATTGTAGAATAGAAATAGTAGAATGATAAAAAAAGTTAATCCTAAATCTTTTTTCTTAGGCATAGTTGCTGACGATTAAACTGACATGTTTCAGATGGTACACTAACCACAGTTGAGACATTAGCATCAACTGCTATTTGTGGAATCATACAATCAATAATAGGCGGACAGCCACTATTGATCGTGGGAGTTGCAGAACCGACTATTATCATGTACACCTATATCTACAATTTTGCCAAAAACCAACCAAACCTGGGAGAAAAAATGTTTCTTCCATGGGCTGCATGGTAAGGGCTGAAAATTATGATATATCCTGCATTAGTTCACTGGTTACTCAACTAAATGTTATTTGTTTTTTCCTTTTCGTTTGGCCTTTGACAGGGTTTGCATCTGGACGGCTGTGATGCTGTTCCTCATGGCAATGTTTAACGTTGCAGCTATTCTAAACAGATTTACAAGGTTTTCTGGAGAACTTTTTGGAATGTTAATCACAGTTTTGTTCATGCAAGAGGCAATCAAGGCATGAAATTTACATCCATTGAATCTGAATTGTTTACAGATTTAGTTTTACTTGCTGATCACGTAATATGCCGTAGGGGATGTTGGGTGAATTCAGTGCCCCTGAGGGGAATGACCAAAGTCAACCAATATTCCAGTTCCAGTGGCTATATATTAATGGTCTGCTTGGACTAATCTTTTCAATGGGTGTACTATATACTTCATTATCTAGCGGGAGCGCAAGATCATCGCTCTACGGCACTGGTTTGTCATATGGCACATATGCACTTTTGATTCCATGACGATTTCAGCACAATAATTACAAATGCACCAGATAATACCTGCAGGATGGCAAAGGAGCTTAATTGCTGACTATGGTGTTCCACTGATTGTCATACTGTGGACAGCATTGTCATATTCATTGCCAAGCAAGATCCCTTCAGGGGTCCCTAGGAGGCTCTTCACCCCACTTCCTTGGGAACCCAAGTCGCTCCAGCATTGGACAGTGGCAAAAGTAATTAGACAGTTTGTTACAATGATTTCAGGATCGAATTGCAGTTCTGAGAGCATTGAATATTTTTATGGCTATTCCACATTTTTCATTGATGAACTTGCAGGATCTGTTTTCAGTCCCTCCAGCACATATATTCCTGGCTATTGTGCCTGCTGCGATGGTTGCAGGGCTCTATTTCTTTGACCACAGTGTAGCTTCACAGATGGCTCAGCAGAAGGAATTTAATTTGAAGAACCCATCAGCCTACCATTATGACATTTTGGTCCTGAGCTTGACAGTATGTCGTGCTATTTTGTAGTTACTTCTTTAACATAGCAGTATTTTAAATTAGGGATGTCACTTGATAAAAAAAAAGTTCTGGATAGTTTACCAATGAATTCCCACTGCTTGATGGAACTGGAAAAACATAAGAAATTAATGGTGGGACAAGTAGTTAAAAATTGCATATGTGATAGCGTTTTTTATAGACAAACATGATATCAGACGCTTTATTAATATGTTTCTTCTTCTCATATGATGGAAATGTGGTGTAGACCTTGATCTGTGGTCTTCTTGGCATTCCTCCATCTAATGGAGTACTTCCCCAGTCTCCCATGCATACAAGAAGCCTAGCTGTCCTCAAGAGGCAGGTTAGTGTTGACATGCATACCTGTGGTCTCTTATACAGTTAAATTTGCTCATCTGCCCTCTCTGGCTCTCTTTCATTTCAAATAGTTGCTTCGCAAAAAGATGGTCCAAACTGCCAAGGAGGGCATGATGAATAATGCTACCAGTTCTGAAGTTTATGGCAAAATGCAAGATGTTTTCATAAAAATGGACCATGGAGGCGACGTGAGTATTATCCACCAAACATTTTAGACTATCACATGCCATGTTCTTCTCACTGAATTGCTAAGGCTCTGTTAGTTGTCGGGGTGGCTTTTCAAATACACCCAATTATTTCAGATGGTAGATATTAGAGTTAGTTGAAGAATGTTTGTAAACCTATAATGGCGACATCATTCTAGAGTTTGTAAAGGCTAACTGCGTACTGACCCCTAAATTACAATGATGTTCCATTTTGTTTGATGCCTCTATTTCGTTTTGCTTTCTCTTTCAGAGTTTTTTTCACCTTTGTTGCAAATGTTGGAATATTACTGTCTAGATCATTCCCCTACTCATTGTTTCAGAAAATTGCTCCAGAAATAATCTTGATAATACTTTTGTAAGAAACAAAAAAAAGGAAAGTATCATCAACTACCTGAAGACACTAAGAATTCCTCTGTAAAATTGTGCAGACTGTTTCTGCGCACAAAGAACTGAAGGACTTGAAGGATGCAATTATTCCGGAGGGGAACGGAGCAGGGACAGTGCCTGAAGTATTTGATCCTGAAAAGCATGTAGATGCCTACTTGCCTGTCCGGGTGAACGAGCAGAGAGTGAGCAATCTGTTGCAGTCCCTGTTGATTGCTGGTTGTATCGGAATTACGCCTCTCATTCAGAGGATACCGACATCAGTCCTCTGGGGTTACTTCGCCTATATGTCCATCGACAGCCTTCCTGGGAACCAGTTCTGGGAGAGGATAAAACTTCTTTTCATCACGCCTCAAAGGCGCTACAAGTAAGCTCTGTTAGCTGCAGTAAAGTTTTCATTTCTGAAGCCACCAGGACTATGTGTGCTTCAGTTGGGCTCAACTAAACCCAGTTTTGATCTAGGAAGCCACCAGACCTTGCAGTGATTATTTGTTTGTTTTGTTATAACTCTGGCAGGGTTCTTGAAGGAGCACACGCATCCTTCATGGAGTCAGTGCCTTTCAACACAATATGTGCCTTCACAGCCTTCCAGCTAATCTATCTGTTGATCGTCTTTGGGATGACATGGATACCAGTAGCAGGAATCCTCTTCCCGCTGCTCTTCTTCTTCCTCATTGTCATCAGGCAACATTTGATTCCGAAATATTTCGATCCGAGCCACCTGAGGGAATTAGATGCAGCCGAGTACGAAGAACTCGAAGGTTTTACGCCTGATCCGTCAGTGGTACGAAGTCCTGACCTACCTGGTTTTACCAATTGCCCATTCACTTTCCTAGCATTTATAGTATTATGCAACAAAGGCTACTTCATCTCTGCCCTTCTCACGCAGTGTGAGGACGAGTCTGTTCGAAGCCGAGATGCTCAGCCTGGATATGCTTCTGAAATACTGGAGGAATTCACGACTCACCGTGGAGAGCTGAAACGCAGGAACTCTAGCTTCCGTGATGGGAGACTACTCCAGGTAACATTTCACGCAAACAATTTGTAGTTAGTACCACTGGTTTTCGTAAGATTAAAGGTCCGGCCTTGAACCTTGGAGTTGGAACTTGATGTTGCTTTATCATTTTCGTTTGGCAGCTTAACTCTGTCAGGATGACAAGAGAGCTTTCTCGGGCTCCTTCTCGGATAGAGCTTTCTCGGGCTCCTTCTCGGGTTCCAAGAGTCATGGAACAATAAGGGGAGCAACCATTGTTTTCTGAATCGCAACTCCAATTAAGCATGGGGGTGTGAAGTGTCATGGCCTGATTGCTCACGAGATTGCAAGTAACTCATTTTAGGTACTGACTTTGGGGCAAATACACGGGGGTGGGCAGAGGAGTGTAGCGGAACTGGACATGCTCAAGAGCTGGAAATTGTTTGTAAAAAAATGTAAAGGCAAAAAGAAATGCATGTTGAACACATCTAAGCCTCAATTTCAGATTTGAGATTTTGGTGGAGGATACAGTACAAGTGCTTGTAGTTAACGTGTGTTTTGCAGGGGTTATATGTATTGAGTTAGTCACACAGTGGCTACATAGTTTTCTTGCACCTGAGGATATATCGTGAAGACTAAGAGCAGCTCCAGTGTACAGAAAACCGAACCGGGGGACCAGAAAAACAAACACAACACATTATAGCATTTGAAGTTTTGAACCTTGTGTGCTAGAGCTAAAATCTCATTTTGCATAGAAGTCGAACTGAGATGAATAAACAAAGCAACTACCAGCAGGTTCGCACTTTGGTTACAAATGGCTGTTGACTACTGAAGTGTGATATGTGAGATTAGATACCGAAAAGTCTACTTCGTGACACATCGTGTGATGCCGTGACCGCGTGACTCCAACGCCCGCGCTCGACCTTGCGCTCCCTAGCGACCCCTCACCCGCGGCGAGCTCCTCCTTCCCTCCCTCCCCTCCGAGGGTAGCGACGCTAGCAAGGTAGGCCTCCTCCTCCTCCTCCTGAATCTGTGAGTACCGAAGAGGAAGATGACGGCGGCGGTGGCTAGGGTTTTAGCGAGAAAGGAGGTTGCTAGAGAGATAGAAGAAGCCAACTCCAGCGGGCTATAGAAGAGCCTAGCCGGGGGAGGTAGGCCAGCCAGGCTGTAGGGAACGAGGCCGAGCGGTTCAGGGCCCTGGCGACAGTGGAGGCGAGCAGGCTAGGGAAGAGCGTGGGCGCCATGCCCGAAGCTCGGAGCTCCGGCGAGATGTGAGGAGGGGAAGAAGGCAGCCGCTATGGGCATGCTAGAGGGTTCGTCGAAGCTCTGGTGAGCTAGGGCAGCCCTAGCTCATCAGAGCTCCGATGAACCCTAGTGCGCCGCAACGGGGGCGGAGGTGAGTACGGTGAGGAGGGCAGGGTCAAGGTTGATGGCGAGGGAGAAAGAGACGGGGGAGGAGACAGACGCGAGGTAGATGGTGGGGTTGCGCACTACCCATCCTTTGCCTTGCATACCATTTCCCAAGTCTCCAGTTATGACTGAAAGTGCTTCTTAAGTGTACAAGTGCATGTGTGATGAGCGGTACATAGAGGGTGTGTTTGGTTCATTTCCTATATAAGACTGGCTAGTAAAACTAAGTCAGGCTAACACAAGCTTGCCTCTAGCAAACCAAGACCCGTTTGTTTGGTTGTGTGTGTTGCTAAGCCTGACTAGGATAAATTTGTGTTTGGTTGGTTGGTTTGGTTTGTATACAGTCACCTCTTCTTTAAGGTGGTGAGTTTACTCTCTCTGAGGCATTTTGTAGAACAGTTGGTGAGCATGTTCATCTGCTCCCCTTCTTGAGCTCCATGTAGCTGCCATCGTTCCTCCCCTCGCTCCCCCATCCATCGCTGCTGCTTCTGCCTCCCTCTCCACCCTCTGCTGCCGGTGCCACCAACTGCAAACCAGCCGCACGCCCACTACAGACGGTCCGCATCCACCTCTTCTTCCCCACCTCCAAGCTCCTCCTGTACGCCAAGCTCGCAACGCCATGCACCTCTCCGTCCATGACGCCTTCCTCTACGGCTCTGCCTCTGCGTGGAGGAGGACCGGCATGGAGGAGGAGGAGCACCGACGTAGAGGACCACAAGTGGGGAGGAGAATAAGCACCAGTGGGAGAGGAGGAGCACCGCTGGGGGAAAGCACACGCGGTGTGGTGCGGTACATGGATGTCGGAAGGTGTGGAGAACGACACCGAGAGCTAGCTCAAGCCTGACTCGAAGAGTTCAATCGTGGCTAGACCCTAGGAGTAAAGATGGCCACCCCTAGCCAAGACTCATCCCACTACTTGTATACAACCAAACAAGCTAAAATTGATTTCAGAAAGCTAAGGCCAGGATTAATCATCCAACTAAAACACACCCAAAGTGTTTGCGTTGTGCTTCATGCGAGAGCCTCTTTGGGGATACACATACGCTTCAACCCGTGCTTATGTAAAAGGCTAGCATGCATGTCACTGTATGAGCTTGTCGTCTAGGAGTAGGATTTGTTCCTTTTTTTTTAACACCGTGTTTGGATCCAAGGGCAAACGGGTCGCTCCATGTGGCCTTTTAATTTGGGCCTGACATGGATTGCGCCTTTACTTGGGCATCATTTCCTGCATGCCGTTCCTTTTTGTCCAATTTTTTTATTTGAGCACTGTAGTATTTTTATGTATATTTAACAATTATTATTCAATCATAGACTGTCTATGGCTAAAAGATTCGTCTCATAAATTATAGATGAATTATACAATTGATTATTTTTTTTATCTGTATTTAATATTTTATTTATGTACCGCAAGATTTAATATAACAAATAAATCTTAAAAAAATGTTAAATTTTGGGTGGAACTAAAACCAGGCCTTTAGATTCCCTAGCTGACAAAAATAAAACCTGGCTAGGACTAGGAGCAGCTATCATCGGAAGGCAGTTGAGCTTCCCCGTGCAGAATGCAGATGTGTACCGAGGTTGGAGTATCTATCCGGTTGGAGTATCTATTCATTAGAGTCTTGTTTAGTTCACCCAACAACTAAATTTTTTTCAAGATTCTCCGTAAAATCAAATCTTGTGATACATACATAAAGCATTAAGACTTTAGGCCTTGTTTAGTTTTCTAAATTTTTCAAGATTTTCCGTCACATCAAATCTTGCGACATATGTATAAGATATTAAATATAGATAAAAAAATAGCTAATTACACAGTTTACCTGTAATTTACGAGACGAATCTCTTAAGCCTAATTAGTTTACAATTGAATAATAATTGTCAAATAAAGCCGAAAGTGCTACAGTAGCGAAACCCAAAAATTTTCACGAACTAAATAAGGCCTTAGTTCCAAAAAAAAAAACTCAAGATTCATCATCACATAAAATCTTTAGATACATACATGGAGCACTAAATATAGATAAAAATAAAAACTAATTGCACAGCTTATCTGTAATTTGCGAGACCATTTGAGCCTAGTTAGTCAATGATTGGATAATATTTGTCAAATACAAACGAAAGTGCTACAGTAGCCAAAACGAAAAATTTTCACCAACTAAACAAGACCTAAATGTAGATGAAAACAAAAACTAATTGCACAGTTTACCTGTAAATCGCGAGACGAATGTTTTAAACCTAGTTACTATATGATTGGATAATGTTTGTTAAATAAAAACGAAACTGCTATAATGTTAAAATCTAAAAAAATTTTGCATCTAAAATAAAGCCTAGGATTCAGGATAAGAAGACAGGAAATCCAAAAGGCAGCAGATCTACTGGCTGGGCTCCTCGGTGACCCCGTGGTGGTTGGTGCAATGCCATGGACAGACGCGGCCGCGGTGGCCGTGAGTCAGCGTGTCGCGGCAGCTACGCAGAAGCAGCCAGGCCGCACCACGTCGTAAGTAACCTGTCTAGCTGTACGCTCTGGCACACAAAACAGCAGACAGAATCCATCCCCTTCTCCCGCGCCCACGGCAGCTCATGCTCATCCGCACAGCACAGCCACAGACGGACACGACAGACCAGCTGACGAGGAGCAGTGTCGTCGAATCCGATCCGTCCGGCAAGATCAAATATCTTTTTCCTCTGTGAATGCTTTCGGAAGACCGTTTATGCATGTTTGATTTATTTAGGCCTTGTTTAGATCTAAAAATTTTTGGATTCTGAGCACTTTCGTTTTTATTTGACAAATATTGTTCAATCGTAACTAGGCTTAAAAGATTCGTCTAGTGATTTACAGATAAACTGTACAATTATTTTTTGTTTTCATCTATATTTAATGCTCTATACATGTGCCGTAAGATTCGATGTGACGATGAATTTTAAAAAGTTTTTGGTTTTTGGGTGAAGTAAACAAGACCTTATTCATATGATGTCATACTAGTAAAGTAAAATATCGTAGTTAAGAGTGGCTCTTCACTGTCCCTGGAGGCCTGGACTACTTGGTGGCCCTCTCATCCTCACCAAAAGTGCTGCTACTCACGATGTGCAAGTGCAAGTGACCCTTAGTTTGAGTATAAACAACAATGACGCAAACCGAGTCATCCAAGAGAATCTTTAAGATTTTTAAAAACAATTGGTAGATCGATTATTTTTTAAGTGACTAAAAGAATTAAGAGCATTTTTATTAGTTTCCTTCAACTCTTTTCAATAATTGCAGACTATTTTTTAAAACCACCTCGACTATTTTTACATTTTCTTTACATCTTGTAAACTTTGTATTGGGAACCCTGCCCTTGCTATATATTCTTTCTCCATATGCTTCTACCTGCGGATTGACCGATCAATATGTGCACGTATACTTCTGTGTGATTGGATTGGTTTTCTTAAGTACGGAAGGACTAATAGTTGAGATAAGGAGTTGTTAGAGAGCGTTTTCTTTCAATCTTGCCATAAAATCAAGAATGGGAATGGGTTTTGAAAACTCTTGAACATGCTCTAAGTAGAAAATAACAATTAGAGGCATTACAATAGATAACATATAGGTGCTTCACGTTTGTTATGCTATCTTCTCTATCTGGCTTATTAGACTTCACTAGTATATTGCCTGTGCTAACGCTACAGTGACGTTTAGAAAAAAATTACAAAACTAAAATAAATCATAAAACTAAAAAACAAACCTACACCACTAACAAAAAAAGTCTATATAATTTTTTTTTGCGAACGAAAGTCTATATAAAAATTACGGTACTTCATTTGGGAACATATATTTGGTTTTAACAAATGCTACGTAGAAAAGTTGAGAAACACAATTGATCTACAAATGTCCATTATTTGTCTTGTAACCTTGGTAACAAGTCCATAAAAAATGAGATACTTGATTGTAGTTAGTGTAGGCGTATACTTGCCTTACTGGACAAACAAGCAAGAAAAACAAAATTGTAGAGATTGATTAAAGGAATAATAAAACAAAAAATGCCAAACAAAATCAGGCACCTATTTTCAGTCTATCACGCAATGCCAAGAAGACAAGCAAACACTAAATTATACACAAGGCTAAATGGAAATTAAAATACTCCTGTTCAGAAGTTTCAGATGGTCTAGATCATTGTACAAAACTACTCCAGATAGAATTTATTTATTCTCTCATCATGAATTAAGGGTGCATATAAAGTTGGTATTCTAGTATGTAACATTATATTCTCTTCATTTTTGGCTGGTGCTCACGTTGGTAGGACTATCTGCCAAGATCATCAAAGTTCCAAGAAATTTTAAGTCTTGAATACTGAACCAGGAGCAAAACCACAAATTAAGACCTAAATATTGAAGACTAAATTAGCACCAACTTTTGTAATTCAGGAACATATTTATCATGGCAAAACTTAGCAATCACTAGATAGAATATTTTACTATAAGCAATTTGTATAATTGTATTGCACAAATACTCAAACTGAGACCATTCCAAGTCTTGATAAATTGATGTGACAATGTGGTGAATTAGACTGAAAAAAGCTAATGAGCCTCATCTACTCTCTCATCAAGCTGGTTCTGTTATTCAAGTGAAATAACATCTACATGAACAAACTCATGCAAATACTAAAGCTATTGACGGGATATTACTTCTTTACTAATCTGAAGCAGAAACTATGAAAGATAAAATAGATGAAACAATCAAATGTAGCATGAAAAAAAAACAGAAATCTTCTCAAGTTGCCATCATGGTAAAAAAAGCAGCAGCCACCCCCTTTACTGCTATGATATAAAGATTTATTTGACAATCTTTAGTTTTAGCAAGTCGCTATTTTATTTAGCAAGTAAAAAAAAATCTCTCTCCAACAATTTAGTACTCTAACTTGGTAAAATCACCATAAGCGTGGTATTTTTTTTCTGGGGCTATTTGCAAAGTGAACACAAAAATTTATCGTAATTAATCAAACCCAAATCAGAAAATTCTTCTCTTACAGTTTTACAAAGTGAACACGATAAAAAGTTTATATTTGCATGGATGCCTTTCTCTTCGTCTACGGCGACGGACGGACGGAGCACGGCGATGGTCTCGCGGCTCTGGCACCAGCGTCGGGCCTCGCGCCAGGCGGTGGGCGGTGGCCGAGCAGCGGCGGCCGGGTGAGCTGCGGCCGCGCTCGCGGCGGGAGTCACGCTCACGGCGGGAAGCGCGCCGGGGCGGCGGGTGGCGGGCTATGGTCGGGCAGCGCGCTGCGAGGACGGGCGGGCGAGCGGACTGGCGCAGCTTCGGCGGACGCGGTGGGCGGCGCAGCACCGGGGCGGGCAGCGGCGGCCGAGCAGCGGCACCCGGGTGAGCTGTGGCCACGCTCACGGCGGGCGACGAAGCTGCACGCGCGTCGGGCGTCGCGCTCGTGGCCGGCGGTGCGCCGGGCGGCGGGCGGCGGCCGGATGAGCTGCGGCCGCGCCCGCGGCGGGAGGCGCGCCGAGCAGCGGGTGGCGGACGATGGTCGTGCAGCGCGCGGCAAGGACGGGCGGGCGAGCGGACTGACGCAGCTCCGACGGACGCGGCGGGCGACGCAGCACCGGGGCGGGCAGCGGCGGTCGGGTGAGCTGCGGCCACGCTCGCGGCGGACGACGGAGCCGCATGCATAGTGAATTTATGTGATGTGTGATTGACGCGATGCTGAGGACGTGTAAGGTCGTGATCATACTTCTAATCTGGGCCGTTAAATCTGTATAATATGTGTTGTGAGTCGTTGATCTTGCAGGTAAGATTTGTCTGAAGAAGATTTCAATTATAGTAAAGATTCAGATTTTTACTATCATCTCTCACCCCTTCTCTCTTTCGTAACTTCTCGGTTTGACTTTACTGCTTTCAATAAATTTCAGTAGGGGCTTGCCCCCTCCTGTTTCCTTAAAAAAATCAGATGTTTACTCTTACACTGGATTGATTATTTACACTGAGTTTTACCTATTAGCAGACTCGTATGCTGGATTGGAGCAGTATTTAGTTTAACTTCTTCCTTCAACCAATGTGACTTTTGTAGTTCTGGCAACTTCTAGTATTATTCGTTCCAAGTGAAGGTGTAAACATTGTTGCTGTCTTTTTCTGAGAGAGAGAGCATTCGCTTTGTGGCCTCAGTTTTAATTTCTTTGTTGATTCGCTATGAATCTCTACAAATTGCAGATTACTTGCTTCGTTTCAAAGTACATGTCATTTTAGCACTGTTCGCCTAAACGGCCGTTTAGACCGTTTAAACACCGTGTAAACGCTACACAATGATACACCGTTTCCGTTTAATCATCTGTTTAGTCCGTTTAATTGACCGTTTAGCCCGTTTAATGGACTGTAGCCCGAATAATGGCTAAACGGCAGGTGACCGACTGTTTACCGTTTAGCGTTTAGGAAAACATTGCATTTTAGTTTTATTTTAAGTTAAACTTCTCTAGCTCGATCAAGTCTACCGAGAAGTAATATGGAACTAATTTCATTAAACTCTGTCTCTCTAAAATATATATGTTGTGTATGTTAAACACTTTTTAAACAAAACTAATAGAGGACTGACCAATAATAACAAACTAAAATATGTAGTCAATGTTTGATCAAGTCTATAGAGGAATAATATGGAATTCATCTCATTAAACTCTGCCTCTCTAAAATAATAAATGTTATTTATGTTAACATATACTCCTATTTAACAAAACTAAGAGAGGGTTGACCTTTAATAACGAACTACAATATGTAGTCAATATTTGATCAAGTCTATAGAGAAATAATACAGAATTGATTTTATTAAACTCTGCCTCTCTAAAATACATACGTCGTTTGCGTTAGCATATTTTTTGTAACAAAATCAAAGGAGATGATTGACCAATAATAAAGAACTGAAATATGTACTGTAGTCAATGTTTTAAAAACCAGCAGGAGTAGTGGAGGAGTACCAGCAAATACCCAGTAAAAAAAAGGTTCCACGAGCGACGATAGCAAATTAAACTGAACGAGTCACTCAATTCTCTAATTGAAAAGCAAGAGTACGTGTACAACACGTTGTACTGTACACATGCTCACCTTGCTCATTCTAGAACGCCTAAAACCGAGATGCATGGTTACACACTCCCATCGCGTGGGGGCGACACAGCCGTTTAAATTTTATGAAAAATGGACGGCCACACCACGTGAGGCCTGGGCCCACCTGTCTGTCGCCCAGAAAAGTAATAATGAAGCAACGGTAAGCAAGAGGCGCAGTTAGTCCATAATTGGACAATATTTGTCAAATACAAACGAAAGAGCTACAGTGTCAATTTTGCAAAATATTTTGGAACTAAACAAGGCCCAAGGTTTTTAATTTCGTTATCGCAAAAAGTTCGGCAACCACAGAAATTACCGAATTTCACGAAATTCGGCCGAAATTTCACCGAAATTTTTTTAGAGACTAGCACATGAAGTATGCTTTTATTTTTAAAAAAATTAGATCTAAACAAATATCAATATGATTTATGATTACACATCTATTGAATAGAACAATATGCAATATAAACAATAAAAAATATGAGTCTAAAGTTATATAGCACATGTATTAGTATATAATAAAATTTCGGATTTTTCTTTCGGCCACCACCGAAATTACCGAAATTTCGGCAAAATTTCGCCGAAATTTTGAACCCTGTCGTACATATCGGATATTCCGGATCCGCATCCGGATGCGTGCTCCGATCGCTATAAATTCCCCAGCGGCCGCCCACCCGCAAGCGCAAGGCAAACCGCAACGCAATTCAATCAACAAAGCAATCGAAGCAGCAACCCCCGCCGGCGAGGCAAAGTCGAGTGCAATGGCGATGGCACCGTCCGCAGCATGCAGCGCCGTCTCGTTCCCGGCCTCCCCGGCGGCATCGGCGTCCTCGGCCCGGCCCCGCGCCGCCGGGGCGGCGAAGGGCGGCGGCAACGGCAAGTGGTGGGCGCCGCTGCTGGGTTGGTCGGGAAAGGCCGACTACCTGGAGGCCCCGGCACCGGCGCCGGTACCGGTGGCGCAGGACGAGGCGGCGCGGAGGCAGTTCGTGGGGGTGATGACGGAGGAGAAGGCCCGGGAGCTGCGGGTGCGGATGGCGCAGACGGAGTCGTTCCACGACGCCATGTACCACTCCGCCATCGCGTCCCGCCTCGCACGCTCCGCCTAGCGGGTGGTGTGCGCGCAGCGGCGGCGCCGCCGCAGCTCTGTGTGTACATATATAGTTTGTCATTAGCTGCTCTCACTGTTGGTGGAGGAGGGGAGATTGAACGGAAGAGCAAGTGGATCTGGGTTTTTTTTTTAGCGTGTGATCCTTGCTTGTTCTCCTTCCGCCGCATTGCTTGTTCTCCGGCCGGATTATTGTGATTCAACATTGAACTGGCATTGTTATGCTTTGCCCCCAAGAACATGTACTTCGTAATCCATTGTTGTGATCTCGATAAAAAAAGAAAAAGAAAAAAAAAAATCCTTCTTCACTTTAACTGTGGTCTCCAACTGTATGCTCCACTGGTGGTCGATGGAGGCTGTTTAATCGAGATGAGCGTTCTTGTCATTTTGCATCGTCTGATTGCTCATCATGCCATTGCCATGCCAGGCTGAAGCAGAGGCACCAGCTATGGCCTTGTTTACTTTAAAACAAAATTGCAACTATTTTTTATTGTATTTGATAAATATTGTCCAATTATAGATTAACTAGGTTTAAAAGATTCGTCTCGTAAATTATAGGTAAAATGTATAATTACCTTTTTTTTATCTATATTTAATGTTTTATGATGTGCTGCAAGATTTGATGTGCAAAATATTTTAAGAACAAACAAGGCCTAGATCCAAAAAGTTTTTTGACTTTAACACTTTTATCTTTATTTGATAAACATTGTCCACTAGAGTTAAAAGATTCGTCTCGCGGTTTTTATTTTTATCTATATTTAATACTTTATACATGTGTATTCGATGTGACGAAAAATCTTGAAAAAGTTTTTATTGGGTAAAGCCTACGGCGAGACGCATGCTGGTTTGTTCGTCTTTGGATAACCCACGGCCGTCTCTGAGTCTGAGCCCGGAGTTGAGAGATGCAGGGGGTGCAGTGCAACGGACGCGGTCGGTGGCCCGTGACCTTGCCGGCGCGTGGCGTTGGCGGTGACTCATCAGCCTTGTCGCCGCGCGAGCAACCGCACTTGCAGGCGCAGCATGATCCCGTGTTTTAATCAGTACTGATACTAACACGTACCAGTTTGTTATGATTAGCCACACCAAGTCACCAACCACTCCTCAGGTCTAGAGCACCACGCACGCGTGCGCTGACGAGGATCCGAGACGGCTCAACTCTACCCATCGAGACTGCGCGCGAGACCAGCGAGCAGACTATCAGCATGAAAAGATCAACATCAGCATCAGGCGTAAAAAGAAAGATCTACACTGCCACTTTGTGATTTGTGAATCTACACTTTTCCTCTTCCCCACGTAAAATATTGGCAGCTAATAAAACCCAAATGTACTTCCTGAAAGTCATATAGAATCATCCACGACATTTTTGTGAAAAGTACTAAAATATCAGCTTTGTTCTCTACATCATTCTTATTTGAAGTTATATAATTTAGACTAGTCTATTTACCCTCCCATCTAAAATCGTATCCACATTAATTTACGAACTAATCATAGATCAGTTGGTTGGATAGCTTGTGATAGAACCTGTCTATCCAGATTCAAGTCCGTGACTTAACATATGTACTCGTACGTATTTTCTTGGATTTATTTTAGGATTTAACGACACTATACTTTTAGTGGTAGCCGTTGTATCCCTCAATAGTAAAACGTTTGTGGTCACTTCGTCAATCTCAGATTTGTCGATTCAACTCGGTTCTTCGGAGTGCTCATAGGGATAGAATATGTGTGTCTGCGTTCATAGGTGAGATGCACTCATATATATTAGCATATACATCTATAGCTGGTCTTGGAAAAAAAAAACCTAAAATCATATCCACATCTCCTCTTAGCCGCCTAGAAATTCGTGTCAAAATCTTTAACGTTAGCACATGCTTGCTCCAATTTTAAACAGTATATATATACTCCCTCTACTCATATTTATAAAACATTTTAGTTTATCTCAAAATATTATTTTTATTATGCATCTAAACACAATATGGTTTATATCAAAATTTATGTATCTAGAAAAATTTAAAAAA
The DNA here is from genome assembly GCF_000003195.3 of Sorghum bicolor. Taxonomy (NCBI): domain Eukaryota; kingdom Viridiplantae; phylum Streptophyta; class Magnoliopsida; order Poales; family Poaceae; genus Sorghum; species Sorghum bicolor. Next base: position 6,800,502 of record NC_012878.2, on the reverse strand, counting down.
GGTTTTTTTTTTAAATTTAGAATGAAGATAGTAAGTTTTTTTTTTATAATCTTTCTGTGAATTCTTTCTGCCCCATCGTTATCCAAACAACTTTTAGAATAGAGAGGGGCTTGTGAACCCTTTCATCTCATGGGCAAAGGTTGTTCTCGCGGCTAGCGTGAATTTTAGTATGAACATTTTAGTATGCAGAAAATATATAAAAAAAGGTCTAAACGAAAGAGCTGCCGAATATGTAAAAACAAAGAAAGCAACACACTACAACGACAAAGATAAATAGTAAAGGTATATCAGAAGCAACAACAAGCCTAAGATTTCTTTCTTTCTTTTTTTTTTACGATGGCAACTAATAAACGAAGAAAGATATACTTAATCGACAACCGTCAGTTGAATACACATCACACAACATCTAGCTTGTCACGCTCGCCAACTCAACACGATCGTTTGTACCTCTGTATGTACGAGCTCAGCTCCACGGCACCACCCGAATCCAAAATATCTATATAATATACCACGTGACGTTTTACCAACGGTATAAAAAGTTCGGATCAAATTATTCTTTATTCAAAAATAAAAAAAAATAAATTAATCACTAATCTCATGACTGAATATACTATTCACTGATTTTTTTATATAATAAAAAATATTATTAAATAGCTGATAAATTCAATAGCTAAAGACCAAGACTTATATATATATTTACTTGTTTTTGGTGAAAAAGACAAAAAAAAAATCAGATAGGAAGGCCTCTATTCTATTCTAGAAGACCTAATTCGAGAAGGTCATCCCGCGTGCTCCCCCAGCATTAACCGGCATCACCGTCATCACGGCACAAGAGGCAGCGAGAGGGAGCACCGCACGAAGGCCACGGCCCCACAGCCTGGACCCACGCATCAGTGGCCTTCCCAGGGGGGATGGGGCCCGCCAGAAATAAAAGCAACCGTTACGCACCGCGTTTTCACGATGCGGACCACCAACGTGTCCACGCGACGCGGTGGTCTTTCTTATCCATAATCCACCCGTACCCGCACCCGCACCCGCACCCGCTCCGTTCCCGGCTGCTATAAATGCCAGGCCGACCCCGCGGGGAGCCTCCATCAGCAATCACCAATCTCGCCTCTCGCATCGCAATCGCAACACCCAAGCAAAGCAAAGCCTCGCGGAGAAGGAAGCAACCGGCCGATCGGAATGGCGATGGCACCGTGCGCACCGGTCTCCTCCGTTCCCTTGGCCGCCCGCCCGGCGGCGACGGGGTCTCCTTCGTCTGTCCGTCCGCGCGCCGCCGCCGCCGCCGCTGGGGTGGTCCGCGCGGCTGGGGCGACGGAGGGCGGCAGGTGGTGGGCGCCGCTGCTGGGGTGGTCGGGGAAGGCCGACTACCTCGAGGCCCCGGCGCCGGCGCCGGCGGTGGCGCAGGACGACGAGGCGGGCGCGCGCGGCAGGCAGTTCGTGGGTGGCCTGACGGAGGAGAAGGCCCGGCAGCTGCGTGCGCGGATGGCGCAGACCGAGTCCTTCCACGACGCCATGTACCACTCCGCCATCGCCTCCCGCCTCGCCCGCTCCGCCTAAACCGGAAGCCCGCCCGGCCGGGAAGCAAGTCGCCGACGTCGCCGTAGATCTAGAGCTCCACCCATTGTCGTCGTGTGTTGTATATACCTACCAGTCGTTTCCTTTCCGTTTCGGGGGTCGGGGATGTGTTTGTTTCCCCTCCTCTCCCCCCATTATCGTCGTCGTCGTGGAGCAGGAGGGTGAGGGATCTGCCGGTTTTACGAGGCGCCCCCCTCCCCTGCTCTGCTCTGCTCTGCTCCGTGCTCCGATAGGATCCGGAGCCCGCCGTCCTGAAACCATTTCCGATCTGCGCTGGAATGGCGCAGATCCGCGAAGCGTTTATGCATTGTACTACTGCTACTTGATGATGAAATTGGATAATCTATTATTGCTGTTGCTAAATTTTCAATGCTCCCCTGCCAGATCTGGTGGCGTGCATTCCATTTTTGATTCCACCCTTGGCGAAATGGTTGACCCTTTGTTTGATGATGTTGGGATTTTGGCTGATCTTCTTTCAATTATTGGGTTTAGGCGCACGACCTTCCGCCACTCTGCCTAATCCGTGTCTCGCTCAATGATTTCTTCTTCATAAGCTCAGGCCTTCTTTAGTTCTTAAAAAATTTTGTAAATTTTTTCAGATTTTTCTATTACATCGAATCTTGCGGTACATATGTTATTTTATGATGGGATAATATTTATAAAATATAAACAAAAATAATACGGTGTTTATTTTGCTAAAAATTTTGGAACTCAACGAGACCCGAATGCCCTGTTTATAGAACCAATTAAAATCGGATTCTTCGCCGTCCCACCGGGAGTCAAACAGGTAGTTAAACCAAAACCAGATGCAATGCAGCGTCCTCAGAATATCTAATTTTAGGTCGCAAAGCTGCCGAGCGAATCCACTTGCCGGCCGAAACGCGCAACGGCACAAAGCTGCCGAGGGAAATTGGAGCAAAGTGGCCGGCCCGTGCAGGCAGAGCAGATTATTCTAGCCTCGAGCGGGGGTGCCCCAACGTGACGTGCTTAAAGCTGAGGGGAACACGGAATCTTTTCCCGTACAACGATTAACTTGTGTACTATGAGTATTTGCTAACAAATGAACTACTGTATCATTATCAGTTAGCTTATTTCTCATAGAGAAGTTTTTTCTTTTTGCAATTGTTTTTAACCGCAGGAGAAAAGGAATATGGAACACGCAAATTTTTTTGTGTCCCTATATTTTTTTAAAAAAAATGAAATTGAATTGATTCATGTAAAATTCATATGTGCTTAACTTCGTTTTCTGAGAAATAACTTTAACTTAATATTTAAAAAATATTAATATTTTTATATAAAATTAATATCACTAGATATAAATGTTGCACATATTTTTTATAAATCTAGTTAAATTTAGTGTATAAAAAAACCAACAATTATTATAAATCTAGTTAAATTTAGTGTATAAAAAACCGAAAATTATTTAGAGACGGATAGATATATCTAGTATCTAGGTCATGAAACGACCATGTTTCAACGTTGTTCAATCCGTACTAGCGAGGAGAGAAGCTGCCAAAGACAAGACGGGTACGGCAACCATTGACGTTTTCATCCGTCAATAACCAAGTCCATACCAGTTTTTCACAGTTGGAGGCCGTATCCATCGCTAATTCGCTATCAGATCAGCTGTACAATGGACAAAACTCGCCGAACCAGCTAGAGTCTTCGCATTCGCTGTCTCACTGATGCCATGAGTCCATCTGCCCATGACGGTGGTAACGAGACCAGAACAAAAACACTAGTTGCATCATACACAGAGGGGCACACTTTACAATCTCTCTTTGTTTCATATTATTACGCTGTGCATTGATGCCTTAAGAAATGGGGCACATAATCATCGTCCATTTGTCCGGTTCATAGAACAAACTCCAGAAGTCCCCAGGAAACTGATAGGCAGCCTCGTTACCTAGTGGGTTCCGCTCTCTTTTTTTTTGGGGGGCCATCTATAAAAATTTTAAGATTCCCCACCTTAAAGAAACAACAGCTCAAGGCCCCTTTGGAACTTAAGAAACTTTCCTGTTTCTTGTGTTTTTCCTTTGAAATTTATATACGATTCCTTCGTTCCAAAGATCCCCAATCATTCAGCTCTACTACTGATATCTAATATCATCGATATATACAATCCAAATTTGAAAATCAAAATCTCAGTAGCCAACGGGAGCCTGCAAATGGAATACCATCGCTGGAAATATTTCTCGCAGTCTGGAATTATTTTCTGTGCTCAAACATTCCATCCTTTTGGCAATATAATAGCACGAACCAAACAAAATTTAGGTACATAGCACACTAGTAATGTGAATAGCCAAGTCAGTTCTCATCCAATCTGGAATCCCGATGGAATCAAAATTTTTTGCTGCCTGAACTTATCTCTTCATCCTCCGAAGGATGCCCCATCATTTGCTCTCCACGTCATACAATTCCGATCTGAAAGGGCAAGGATAAACCACATTAGTACGTCCAGATCATATCTCTTTGCAAATTACACTAGCACAGATCTTCACTGCCAAATGATAAGTGTTATCCACATGAAGAAAGCACGCCTGTCGTTCTCTAAAAAAAGAAAGCACGCCAGTAACTTTGTGCATGTGGACAAACCATTTGCAGAAAACCGTGGAAGCTGCAAGAATATTTTTAATAGGGAACGGTAGCGTCGCCATCTGGCATGGCAGGTCCATTGAAGATCACAGAAAAATCAAGCAGCGACAGTGATAGACAAAGATTTGGAAACCAGTTTCCACAACAAGAGCAGCATGAAAATATGGGTGCCCTTTTCAGATAGGGACTACATAGTACAAGAATGTCCAGGACCTATCCTTTGTGGGTTACCCTTACATAGCTTTCACAACTAAAATATCAAGGTGTTTAAAGAAACAGCTAAAATAACAAGAATTATCTTCATGAAGCAGGTTTATCTGTAATTTTGGGCATATGGACAAACTAAACAGAGACAACGTGGAAGTTGCAGGAAATGGGTCCAATATGAAAAATGTTTTGCCGAGTCATCAGGCATGACAGGGCAACTGAAAGATACATCCTTATCATTAGCAGACAGGAAGGTGTGTATTCATGCACAATCAGAATTAACTGGTACAGCAAATATATTCACAAACAATGGCAATGCAAACCAGTTTGCACAAGCAAGAACAAGAAAGAAGGGGTGCCTTTCAGACAGGGACTGAACACAGTCTACTTATTTAGGTCGACACTCCCTACTTTCCTACATAATGCATAACCAGGATCCAAGTACCAACATTTACATGTAACAGGAGAACTTCATCGTAGGTGAAACTAAAAGAGCAGTTCCTGTCCCTTGTTCAGCATTCACATTTCACCCATAGGTTTGCATATGTCATATAAGCTATTCATCACATCTACAGTAACAGAAACAGGTAACTCAGTATGAGGAAAATTAGAGTCTGGTTTGGCTACTGTCTTCACATCCTAAGGTTTCCTATTATACAATGCGAAACAAGTTCTTTGCTGACATATATGATTTTTATGACATACAGGATTTGATGTGATATGCCCATACTACAAGTAGTTCAATACTAAAACATGGGTACCGGATATACTCCAGGTTAAATAAGCCTGAAGCATTAAATCTCCACTGAATATATCTGATCTTTATATAGGCAACAGATCTAGTGCAAACTCATCTCCCGTGCAAACTATGAAACTCTAATCTGGACCGCAGGATGTTGATCCAAGGGAGCACATGAGAGAGGTGGAAGGAGGGATTTGTAAAAGTGTGATTAAGAGCAGGCGGTTAAGTGCAAAATTACCCAATCTCTCCACGCCCCTTGGATCAACATCATGTGGTTCAAATTAGAGTTTGCACAGTTTGCACGGGAGATGAGTTTACACTAGATCCGTTGCCCTTTATATAAGCTAGACATTAGCACGACAGTTTATTTCACTTCAAGTGCCATAAGAGTTCAATGTTAAATCAACATAAGATTGTAGGAAAACCAAGCTAATACCTAGATGGATATACTCACAACATAGATTAGTATTGATATCAGGATGGCAAACTTGCACAGAAAATTAGTGTGTTTTCTGTAAGTTTTAGAAAGATGGAATACAATCTGCTGAGCAGTAATCAAGAAAAACTGGCCTGAGGGTATATACCCTGCAAGATGTGTGGTACAAAGGAATCCATATGTTTAGATGTTCTTTGGCGGATCTTTGTGTGGAGTATTTGCTGAGACGTGCTAGATTGGCAGCACATCCTGTAACCTATGAACTAGGAGTTTTCAGGATTTCTTGAATTTAATTTGTAAAAACAAATAAAAACTCTGTTTACTCTTCATATTGGGCTATGTTTGATGGACACTTTGGCTCAGCAGGAATGATTTGTTTTAAGCGATTTAGCAAGAAGGAGAACCAACGATGGCTCACATCTACAGCTGAAGACATGAGGAACCAGCTTGTGACACTTTACACTATTACTGATTTTGTTTGGTAGAGCTTTACTCCTAGTTTCTTCGAGCGGATTCTGTGGTGTCCTACCAAACAGTTGAAATGTAACTGAACTCTGATAGGGAGCTGACAAAAATGACTTCCCCATTTACACTACGAGCTGGGAGCTATAAAAACCCACTCCCCGTTCCATCACCATCAAAATCATTTCTCACCTGCTCCCCACCCTGCTCCCCCACCAGAATCATTCCATCAGAGAATCGAGGAGTAAAGCTCAAAAATCAAGTGGAGCTCTACCAAAGTGGACCTAGGTGCTTTTGCGACTTCGTTAGTTGTGTTCTTTGGTTAGAATTTCCTGCTTTTGCTGTTGGAAGCCTAATCTGAGAGTCATCCTTATCTTAGTGCTTTCCATTGTAAAAGTAGGTTAAAGCTCGTGAATCTGTGACTTGTCATGTAAAGCTAGTAACCCCAGAGGATCTATTTTGCTTTCTATAAAACAGGGAAAGCCTTTGGTTTAGAAAGACAACACAGATTGGTACATAACCTATTCTTCCATAGTTTCTATGTCCCTATAAAATGCATCCGGATATGCACAAAGAAGAGTAACTTTTAGATAAGAACTGAACATAATCTACTTATTTAGGTCCCCTACTTTTCTATGTACGGAGTAATGCATAACCAGGATGCTAACATTTACATGTAAAAAGAGCACTTCATAGTAAGCATGAAAGAACAGAAGTTCCTGTTCCTCGTTCAGCACTCACATTTCACCCATAGGTGCACACATGTTATATAAGCTATTAATCACATCTACAGTAACAGAAACATGTAACTCGGTAAGAGAGGACAATTACACTCTGGTTTGACTACTGTCTTCACATCCTAAGATTTTAAGGAATCCTAAATTATACAATGTGAATGAAGTTCTTTGCTGACACATATGACCTTTTGTCATACAGGATTTGATGTGATATGCCCATACTACAAGCAGTTCAATAAGCCGAAAGCATTAAGTCTCCACTGAATATATCCGAAGGTAGACATTGGCACGAGAGTTCATTTCACTTCAAGTGCCATAAGAGTTTGATGTTAAATCAACATAAGATTGTAGGCATAGTTCTTACGGCGTAAAGGCGAGACACGGCGATGGGGGGGCGCCTGGACGCCTAGGCGCCCGCCTTGCCCGCCTAGGCGCCCATTCTGCAAGGCGATGGGGGGCGCCTGGACGCCTAGGCGACGCCTTGAGAACTATGATTGTAGGAAAACAAACTAATACCTAGATGGATATACTCACAAGTCACAACATGGATCAGTATTGATACCAAGGCGGCGGACTTGTGGAAAGAAAAACCTCCACAGAAAATTGGAGTGTTTTCTGTAAGGTCTAGAATGATACAATACAATCTGCTGAGCAATTAATCAAGAAAAACAGGCCTGATGATATAGCATGCAAGATGTGTGGTAGAGAGGAATCCATATGTTTATAGTTCCCTCTCCATATAAGAGCATCTTTGTAATGTCATTCATGCAGTGATGGAAAGCTTTGAGCAAGTAGGAGGACCAATGATGGGTCACATCTACAGCTGAAGACATGAACCAGCTCATGGCACTTTGCACTAGTACTGATTTTGTTCTGTCGACAGATATGGGATAGGCTTAAGTGCTTTTGCAACTTTGTTAGTTCTTTGGTTAGAGTTTCCTGCTTTTGCTGTTGGAAGCCTAATCTTGGCGGCATTCTTATCTTAGTGCCTTCCTTGTAAAAGTATATCAAAGCTTGTTAAACTGTGACTTGTCATGTAAATCAGGTAGCGTCTGCGGATCTATTTTACTTTCAGGGCCTGTTTGGTACAGCTTATAAGCTGCTTATGGCCAAAATAAGTTGAAATCAACAGCCCAACACTACGCTTTTCCGCATCTTATTCCCAGAGCTCTCATTTGTACTAAAAAGCAGAAGCTGGGTTAAGACCAGCTTATTTTGACCGCCGCTTTTACTCTATCTGTGCAGCTTATCTGGGAAGCGCTTCCCAGATAAGCTGTACCAAACATAAAACAGGGAAAGCCTTTGGTCTAAGAAACAACATAGCTTGGTACATAACCTAGACGTGCTTCTCTTCCATAGTTTCTTTCTTCCTATAAAATGCATCCGGATATGCACAGAACGTTGTGTAAAGTAGACCAACAATATGTACGGGTCAACTTTCAAATTAAGATACATGGATAATTCCTCCTGCTTGTTCCAATTTACCCTGAAATCTTAACTATCGACTATAGATATTGAAAAAATAATGATATCTAGTACCTTATTAATACTGCTCATCACAGCATGCCAAGTCACTAATATTCCTCATGAAGAGAACATAAAAAAATATAATTATAATCACCGTGATGATACTACAAAAAGGTGTCCAGTTCATTAGATCATATTCTGGTAGTGTCTTTTTTCTTTCATTTTCTAAAAGATCTCCTTAATGTGATTGATTGATCTCCTCGCTTGAACGTGATCGTGCAGCATCACGTTTTTTTATTGTACTATCCGGAATCTCACAATGACGAATAATGCTCTTATCACTGCATGCATGTCATACATATGTCATATGATATGACTACTTTTATTGTGGTACAAGAAATGAAACCATTTATGTGCAGTGAACAGAATGTTAGTTTCTTAGTGAGCACCGTCGAGATCATACTAGCTTCGGCTATTTCCTTACTGATGATTTATTGGGCACAACAATATGTAGCAAACTATTCAGCGCATTTATTCGATCTACAATTGCACAACAAATGTTTGAGCATTCCAACACACACCATATCGCAATGTCACGAAATTACAGCCGTTCCAATCAGCATCAACATTACCAGGCAAGCACCACAATTCGTTTTTGGCAATCGACATCTAATAATAACAGGGGGCACATGGAGAAGCAGGGGAGCACGTGGGCGCGCACGCGAGAGAGAGTGTAGGAAAACGTACATGAGGTAGGCGCCGTGGGCGAATGCGCCGGCGAGGACGCCGTAGAAGAGGCGGTCCCTCACCACGGGGTTGTGCCGCAGCCCGATCCTGACTGCCCCGTCGAACCACGCGGTGAAACAACCGAAACACAAGTCAGCAAACGCAGAAACGGAAGGGGGGTAGAATTGGGGGGCGAAGGGCACGGAGAGCGTACTGAGAGGGAGCACGGGGGCGTAGACGAGCGGGAGCAGCAACATATACGGCGGCTTCCGCTCGCGCTGCGGGGGCCGCCTCACCGCCGCCGGATCGCTGACACGAGAGCACGATGCGGGTGGGGGTGAGATCGCTGGGAGCGGAGCAAAATCGGGCGAAAGCGAAGGCGAATTGATTTAATAACTGGAAGTAGATAGCTTACTCGAACCGCGAGGAGGAGGAGGAGGAGGACGCCATGGCCCCGCTGGAGACGGAGGCGAGGAGATCGAAACCAACGGAGGAATCTGAACCAGGAAGAGGAAAGCGGTAGAGGGGCTTGGCTTTGGCGGCTTGGCCGCGTTCCGTCGCGTGCTTCGGTTTTGGTCAGTTCGGGGGCGCTGCTGGTTTTGGAATTCGTATATACAGTGGGTGGGCACCGTGGGGGTTTTTTTTTTTCTACTTGAAATACGCCTCTACTTCGTGGTTACGTAATGTGTAGTGGGCCAAAATGTGGCTTACTGGATCGGGTAGCCAGCCCAACTAACGAGGGACAACTACTGGCCCGGCCCATATTGTCACTACCGCAGCTCCCACAGCCCGCTGAGAGCTCTCGCCGTCTCGCGGCTTCCGAATCCTGACGCGAGTGGATCGGCGGCGGCGGGCGGCGGGCAGCGATGATGCTGAGGGCCCGGGGAGCGGCGGGGGCGCTGCTCCGCCTCGCCGGCGCTGGAGCTGGAACTGGCGTACAGAGGGGCGGGGTCACTCCGCTAGCGCGCGCGGCGTTAGCTCGCGGCTTCCTGGATTTCCGCAAGGTAAGCGGCTGCTTCGTCTCGGTTCCTCCTCCTCGTTTCCTCCGCAACTGCAGTTGCTATTAGTTAGAGTCAAAATGAAGATGGTTGAGAGTGAAAGAGTGACTTTTTGTGTGTGTGTGTGTGTTGCTGGAGTGATTAGACGGGGAACAAGGAGGCCATGGAGCAGGAGAAGGAGAAGAAGAAGGCCAGGCTGTAAGGCTTCCTCCCCTCCCACCTCGTTTACTAGCCATTAGCAGTTACTGATGCTGCACTGCAGCATTGTATTGATGTAACAACATGCTAACATATGATGCTTTGGTTCTGATTGGTCTAGTGCAGTACCGATGAAATGAGTAGAGGCTACTTCGCAGACATTGCTGAGATCCGCAAGAATGCCGGCAAGGTATGTATATCACCTACATATATGTACTAGTATGTACCACATTGTTGTTGATGGGTTTGAGCAACCAGTAACCACACTATGATAAAAAATGGTTCAGATTGCGATGGCGAGTAAGGTCATCATCCCGGAGGCAGATGCTGTGAAGTTTCCTGATCTTGCTGTGGATTCCCCTGCTGGAGGGGCGCTGCATCTGCCTCTTGTTGTGCCTGCTCTGCAAGGCGATGATGGTGAGGCTGGAGACCATGTGATTCCCGGTGCTTCTTTGGTGTGCCTTTCCTTCCGTGCAAGCTCGCTGGTATGAGGAACTGCCCAGCTGCTCTTTGTTAGATATTAGCTGTAGTTTGCAGCCTTGGCAATGTGAATTACAACTGTTTGGTTTTGCATTATGTCCACAAAAAACTAGCGCCACACCTTTTAAGTTACTGTGTACAGATGCATATTTCTAGGATTATATAGACATTGACCAGATGGTCTTCATGGTACTTGTGTCTGATAAAATCAATTTCCACCAACTACCCTGGCAATAGACTAAATGCAGACAATCATTTTCTTTTTCCTAGCCAATTTTCTAGGCAGGACTTGACATCCGGCTGCAACTTCTCTCACCATAACAGAAAACAATTCAGTGTAGGATATTGTGCCCACCAGTGCATATTGTTTGTGGATTGACTGGCCAAATTTCGGCAGTGTAGTATCAAATGCATCCACACTTGTTAGATGCCCCTAAAGGGCTGTTAACTAGGAAGTCTAGGACTGAAGGTGCACATATTCCCTTTTTTGGATTTGATTTTTGGGTTTCATTTTTTCTTCATGGCCTTTTTTTGAGTGTACCAATCTCTATATTTGGGTTCCCCTTGCATATGTCATTTTTTTTGCCTCTTAATGATTTTGTTCCAAAAAATATATTAGTATGAAATTTCATATTTCTTTTACATCTGTCACTTTACATTGCATTGATTGTATGCAGTGAAACTAATGTGCTATATTAATCTTAATAAGTCAATGGTTAACTGGTCCTCAACAGAAAATGGCAGAGTCATGGAGTTTACCTTTCCTGGATGCATTCGGTGCTGCCAAGAATGTGCATGTTTATGAGGTATTGGTGTTATACTACTCTTAATGATTACTGGTTTGGTGTTGGCAATTTTGAGTGTAAATGAAAGAAAATAATGGATGGCACTGAGATCTTGTAACTGTACAATTCATTATCTAATTCTTTTTTACTTCTGCACATCGTTGATAATGGCTAAGAGCCTAAGATGCTTTACCATTAATAGTTCATACGATTGTCCTTTATGTGATTCAATCTGAATTTTTGTTACGTATGTTTATTGCATATCAGAATTAGGAAAATTATTTAGCTGTTATTTTATTGCATGTGATGGAAAAAGGAAAAGGGCCTGTGGTTAAACTTTAGCTAGCGAGGTACATTTAACGGTTGGGATTATGGGCAGTGCTGAGAGGGGGAAATGTGACATTATTCCAAGCAGCAACGTGAAAGAAAATATGTTATGTTCCAGGTCTCATTTATAGATTCTTGGCTATTATCATTGAGTCCTGTGAGACGAGCATTTCTCAAGGTGATGAGGAAATCTAACAATCCACAGAGACATGTTGTCTATGGTTTCGGGGACCATTATGACTTCCGGAAGAAGCTTCAAATTATAAACCTTCTCACTGGGTAACCATAATTCCTTTCTCTGTGGTCATTTGATATAAATGCTAAAAGTAGTTTTTCTTGTCAATATAAGGTAGTTCTACTCTTGAACTGCAGATACATATACCTGGTTGATAGCCTGGGAAGAATAAGATGGCAAGGCTTTGGATCCGCAACACAAGAAGAGCTGTTGTCACTTACAGCGTGTACCTCCATTTTGTTAGATGAAAAATGAGATGAGGTGGCTACCTTTTCTGTTTTTTTAACTTCTGGTAGAAGATATTTTGCTTTTCACTCATCAAATTGAGGCATTTTTTTTTGGTGTGGCTAATAAGTATTGGATGGCTGGTTTTCTGATCTCCAATCACATTGTAGCAACATTGATTGCTTGAGGTACAGCCTCGATTTTCTGGTTGCAAATGATATCCATACGTTACAGTAGCATCATTACATTTTAACTGTTATCTTAATAAGGTCGCTGACCTGATTACGTACGTGCTTAAGGTCGGAGGGGAATTTTATGTCATGGAACGTGCGTAGTTGATGAAGATAATATAACTGTTTGGTATAGTATTTCTTTTCGAGTCCAAGCTTGGCTAAGTTTCCGAGATTAAGTTTAAAGCACGTCTCATAGAATCCAAAGCAAATTTCAGCCAAACCAAATTTCTTCTCTCCTAGAATGATGAACGTGTGATGTTGATGTTGATTTATTACGAGAGAAAAAATATTATTCTATGGCTGAAAAGTAGTGTTGATTATTATGAGAGAAAAAATACTATTCCATGGCTGAAAAGTAGCGTTGATAAGTTCAAGCCAACAAGATCTCGGATGATTGTGGGGTTCAATTATCTAGGAGCATGAGTCCTAACTTCAAAGTCCAAAGGCATTTACTCTGTGCAGTTTTTATACTTGATGGTTTCTAATAAGTATAATAGTAGGATGTAAGAAGACTCAATGCTGATGTGGAGAGAAGAGAAAAGAGAGAAGAAGTGGACTGTAAGCTTACAAAAAGTTTAGACATAAAAAAGAGAAACTCTGTGAGTCATGTATTAATGTTGAATAGTTAACTAGTATAAGGGTGGGTTGGAAGGTGGGCTACAAGGCAGCCAGTAGCCGGTTGTATTATTAGTCTTGCTCTAAAAGATAATTGTCGATTTATAGCTTGGCCATTTAGAAAATCCTTGTCCTTTGGAGGACAAATTTTCTCATGGCTTCTTAGTAACATTAAACATCTCACTAGAGACAATTTAGCTAAAAGAAGACCGGTTGATCATAGATCAATTAGTTGGATTTTTTTTTGTTGGATTTTTTGTGGTGAAATCTACTCACCTAGGTTCAAGTTCCCGACTTGACACAATTGCTCATATTTTCCTAGATTGTGCTATGCTTTTAGTGGTAAGCGACGTGTTCGTCGACTGCGAGGCGCCTGTGGTAACTTCGTCAGGTTATTCGGAGGTGGTCATAGGGATAGAGTGTGCGTGCGTGTGTTCATAGGGGTGAGTGTGTGTAGATTTATTCTAGGATTTAATGGCGCTATTCTTTCAGCGGTAGGCGACGTGCGCGTCGACAGCATCTGTGGTGACTTCGTCAATCTCAAGTTTTGTCGATCCAACTCAGATCTTCGGAGGCACTCATAGGGATAGGGTGTGCGCATATGCGTTTATAGGGTGAGTGTGTGCTCATGTATGTGAGTGTCTGCATGCATCTGTAACTGGTTCTCGCAAAAAAAAAAAGAGTATCTAGAAACTGTGAAATGCTCATTTGTTTTCTAGGTGATATCTAGTAAGAGCATTTCCAACCGTTTCACAAATTCGTTTTCCAAATCTTGTTGTTTGTCAACTCCCAAAATAATATGGGGAGGAAAAAAGATCTCATCTTCAACAGCTTGGTAAATTTCATTTCAAAAAACTAAAAATTCACTAACGAAATGAAGAGCCCCGCTAAGCGAACAAAGAGCCTTACTAAGCATGAGGAGAAAGAACGATGCTAAGTACGGAGCCCGCGCGTATATTTATGCGCTAGGCAGAAAGATATGCCAAGTTAGAAAAGATAGGGAATTGATATGCTAAACTGTTAGAGCATCTCCTACCGTTTGGTAAAATTCGGTTGTCAAATCTTGTTGTTTGCCAACCCCTAAAATAACATGGGAAAAAAGATCTCATCTCTATGAGTTTGGCAAATTTTGTTTCTAAAGATCGAAAACCCGCTAACAAAATAAAGAGTCTCGTTAAGCGAACGAAGAACCCCACTAAGCGAACACGCAGACCCACTAAACATGAGAAAAAAGACCGATACTAAGCATGCAGCCCACGCACATATTTGCACTCTAGACAGGAAGATATACCAAATCAGAGCATCTCCAATAATTTTGTAAATAGCTTTCCCATCTTTGATTTTTTTAGAAAAATCTCAAAAACTCGTCTCCAATAGTTTGGCATACGACTTTCCCAACTTTTGCCGATTCGTAAAACATCGATGAATCCGCGCATATATGCGCGCGTCGGGAGAGCCGCGCATCTGTCGTTTCCTGTGACTTCTTCTCCCGCGTCGTCGTGTTCCTCGTTTTTGTCATGGCGGTCGGGGTCCTCGAGCATGAGGAACCATGGGCCCCGTGCCGTTACGCGCGAGTAAGCGGCGCAGGAGATACGGGACTCCGTGGCGGTGCGCCGCCACGGAGACGGAAGTAGCTGGCCGGCGGGAGGCACGCGAGCACGCGCTCCAGCATATCGTCGTGGACGAGGCCGGGCGCCGCGCGCTTGCGTTTCTTGTCTCCGGCAACTCCGTCCAGCATGGCCGCCATCCTCGACACAGGCATCGGCGCCGACTGCAGCGGCATCATCAGCACGGTTCGGTTCTGTATACGTTTCGGACTCCCTCTCCGATGATGAGTCTGGAGCAGTGTCTGCTAAAGATATCAGGCACGACAAGTGCACTCAACAAAGCAATCATGCAGCGATTCGTCCTCGGCCAGGTGCCGACTAAGTTGCACCGGATACGGATACGGCGTGATACGGCATTTTCCAAAAACAGAGATACGCCGATAAGTATATAAATATGCCAAAAAATCAGAATACACTCTAGAAGAACAATCAGCAAATAAAAATGGCAATACAAAGATATTACTAGTGCCATACGGCCATGAATCATCTAAAGACATTGTGGCACTTGGTTTTAAGATTCTTACAACACAATAATAAATACTGGCTCTTAGATTCTTACACCACAATAATAAATATTAGGATACGGGAGACATGGCTAAATTTAAGGCTCAGTGGCATCTTCAAATATCATCCCTTCAAATTCTGCCATAAAATTTGCACTCTATTACAGCATTTTCTCCATCAGAACCATTTTTCTCGACCTTATTAACATGCTTCCAGAGAGGATATCTATCATCACAGATCTGATTCACTTCAGCAACACTATCCCATCACTTGATACATTAACACCGCTAGGTTCAGAGACATACAATGGAGAACTTCCACTACCACTTGCCATCTCTAAACATGAACGATATGGAATGTGTAAGACATAATTTACTGTCCCTCTTCTCTCTTTGCCCTGCGTTGGCAGGAGCAGGTGGTCAACTTCAGTTGCCACTGTAGAAGTATGACAATAAGCCATTTAGTCTTCCATAGTTGGTAGAAATACACCAGCTAGAGTAGTGGGCTGGTATAAGCAGGTACAAGAGTAGATAATGGCTGATATAAGCCATGAAGAGTAGTAGTATGGTGTGGTGTAGTCACCATCCAAGTAATGTACCAGCCGGTACATGTTTTGTGTATATATACTCTACCTATGCAATGGAAAAGGGCAGCTCAATTTGCCACAACATTCAGTGTTTAAGAGCTCAAAGCTCTTCTTCCACCTTGGTGCAGGGGAGAAGGGGAGGAGAGGAGAGTAGGAGTTGCTCACCTCTGGCAGGCCTTGGGCCAACACGTGGTATCAGAGCCGTACAAGCCGTAGCTAGGTCCACCGACCGACAATGGCAGAGAATGCGCCCTGGAACAGTGGCGAGGAGGGTGGTGAACACCAGCTCCAACCGGTGCCGCCGCAGGTCGAGGTGCGCGTGGTTAAGGAGTATGGCGGCAGCATCTCTTGGCCCATGCTCACCCACACCAACTACGGTGAGTGGGCGGTGCAGATGAAGTGGAAGCTGCGGGGGCGGAAGTGGTGGCGGACGGTGGAGGAAGATGACCAGAGCGAAGATGCCCAGGTGGGGGTTATGGAGGCGCTCATGGCATCGACGCCGGCAGAGTACCATGAGGCGCTGGGCGCCAAGGAGACCGCGAAGCAAGCCTGGGAGATGTTGGAGTCCATGTGCGTCGGCTCGGACCGAGCCAAGCGGGTGAGGATTCAGCAGCTGCGTCGGGAGCTCAACGACATCCGGTTCAAGTCCGGTGAGTCGGTGGAGGACTTCACCCTCCGTCTCTATTCTCTGGCCACTCAGCTGGCCACCTACGACAAGAAGGTGGAGGACGAGGACCTCGTCACCAAGTTGCTGTGTGTCGTGCCGGCGAAGTACTCGCAGCTCGCCATGTCCATCGAGACGATGCTGGACATCTCCACATTGTCTCTGGAGGACGTGGCCGGGCGGCTGCGGTGGCGAAGAGCCGCAGCATGGCGCCGCCGGAGAAGGAAAAGCCCAAGCTCCTGCTGGCCGAGGAGGAATGGTCAGCGCGCATGAAGGAGAAGCGGCGGTCCAGGGAAGGCTCCAGCCACGGTGGCGGCGAACGCGGCGGCGGCAAACAGCTGGAAAAAGGCTCGGGGAACAAGAAGAAGGGGAAGAAGAAGTTTACCGACCCGAACGCTTCCCGCAAGTGCGGCAAGGTCGGGCACTAGGCACGCGAGTGCGCGGAGCGCAAGGAGAAGAAGGAAGAGACACATCTTGCGGAGGCCGACAGCGACAGTGATCACGCACTCCTAATGGGAGTGTAGTGCGCGGAGCAGAGTGGCAAGGAAGAGGGGCTGGAGGTGGAGCAGAGTCCTACGCCACCGGCCGTCCATCACCTTGACGAGCCACGGGCGCAGGTCCATCTTGGGGTCGTCGAAGATGAGTCAGAGTAGAGGTGGTACCTGGACTCCGGCGCGAGCAACCACATGATCAGGTGTTGCGTCGCCTTCTCTGAGCTGGACGAGAAACACGCTGAGAGCGTCAGGTTTAGCGACGGCTCTCGGATAGAGATCCGTGGGCGAGGCACGATGTTGTTCAGGTGCAAGAAGGGTGAGCACCGTGCGCTCTTGGAGGTCTACTACATCCCCGAGCTTCAGTGGAGCATCCTCAGCTTGGGACAGCTGGATGAGCACGACGCGGAGGTGCTCATCCACGACGACGTGCTTCGGATTAGAGACCAGGACGGTCGTCTCCTGGCGAAGGTACAACGCTCACGTAACTGGCTTTATCTCCTTGACTTGAAGATCGAGCAGCCGGTGTGTCTGGCAGCAGCGTGCACAGAGAGGCCATGGTTATGGCACGGCCGGTTCAGCCATATCAACTTCGATGCACTAGGTCGGCTTGGCAAGATGGTGGTCAGCTTACTGGAGATCAAGCACGCTGGCGAGCTCTACAATAGTTGCCTGGCAGGGAAGCAGAGGCGGCTGCCATTCCCCAAGGCGGCGAAGTATCATGCAGAGGACCTACTCGAGCTGGTCCATGGAGACCTCTGTGGGCCGATTACGCCGACGACTCACGGCGGGCGGAGGTATTTCCTCCTGCTCGTGGACGATTGCGGTCGCTACATGTGGCTGCAGCCCCTACATGCGGACGCCATCAGGCGCTTCAAGGCGCGGGTGGAGGTGGAGTCCAGGAAGAAACTGAAGGTGTTGCGGACAGATTGTGGCGGCGAGTTCACGGTGGTCGAATTCACCACCTACTGTGTCGAGGAGGGGATGGGGCGTCATCTCACTTCGCCCTATTCTCCTCAGCAGAACGACGTGGTGGAACGCTAGAACCAGACCATTGTTGGGATGGTGTGTTCGATGTTGAAGGCAAAGGGGATGCCGGCGATGTTCTGGGGCAAGGCGGTGAGCACGACTGTCTTCATCCTCAACTAAGCCCCCACCAAGGCACTGAAGGGGCAGACACCGTTCGAGGCATGGCATGGGCAAGCCCAATGTCTCGTTCATGCGCACATTCAGCTACATTAGGCATGTGCGCACCACTAAGCCAGGCCTCAGCAAGCTAGAGGACAGGTGCACCAAGGCGGTGGTCCTCGCCTACGAGGGGGGTCCAAGGCCTATAGGCTCTACGATCCGGTTGGCGGGAAGGTGGTAGTGTCCCGGGACGTCGTCTTCGATGAGGCGGCGGCCTGGAAGTTGGAGGAAACCAAAACCGGGGAAGCACCAGTGGGCGGTGGCATCGACGACACCTTTGTCGTTGAGCACGTGGTGATTCCTAGCCACGGCACGGCGGCGGAGCAGCCGCCAGAGCCAGCAGTTGCGGCGGACGTCGAGTCACCTGCTGCAGCCGAAGCAGGGGAGCCACCCAGTCCAGGCAGGGCTAGGCACCTAGATGCGCCCCGGCTGACCAGAAGGATCTCTTGGTTCGCCCAAATAGAGGACGCCGACGACGGCCACAATTGAGTACGCCTCGCCACCGTCCAGCGTCTCCGACTTCGTGGATGCTTTCCATGAAGGGGAGGAGTGCGATTTCGACGGGTGGACAACATGGTCGGAGAGGTGGCTATACCAGGTTTAGCGAAGCGGCTGCTCGATGACAGCAGCCACACTCTGCTCTTGATGAGCGCAGAGGAGCTAGCAACCTTCGCCATCGCGGAGCGAGATGCGGCGTGGCGAGCGGCCATGCTCGAAGAGATGTGGGCGATTGAAGACAACGAGACTTGGGACTTAGTCGATCTGCCGGCAAGATGCCGACCGATTGGACTCAAGTGGGTCTACAAGGTCAAGCGCGACGAGCGGGGAGCCATGGTAAAGTACAAGGCGTGGCTCGTCGCCCGTGGTTTCATGCATCGTGAAGGAGTGGATTTCGAAGAGGTGTTTGCGTCGGTGGCACGCATGGAGTCGGTGCGGCTTCTGCTAGCGCTCGGGGTGGCCAAGGACTGGCCGGTCCACCACCTCGACGTGAAGTCTACCTTTTGAACGGCGACCTGGCGGAGACCGTCTTCGTCAAGCAGCCGCCGGGCTCGTCGTCAAAGGCGCAGAGCGCAAGGTCTCACGCCTACACAAGGTGTGATACGGGTTACGGCAAGCGCCACGGGCCTGGAACCCAAGCTCGACGCCACCATGGCGGAGCTTGGGTTCTCGCGGTGCGCCACGAAGCATGCCCTGTACATCTGATGACGGGGAAGGAGCACCTCATCGTCGGGGTGTACGTGGACGATCTTATCGTCACCGGCGCGCAGGCGGTTGATATCGCGCGGTTCAAGGAGGAGATGGCGGCGTGTTTTCGGATGAGCGACCTGGGGGTGTTGTCCTACTACCTCGGCATTGAGGTGAGGCAGGGCGAGGACGCTATTAAGCTTAGACAGCGAGCCTACGCGCTGAAGCTACTTGAGCGGGCATGCATGGCTGGTTGCAAGCCGGTTGCCACGCCGATGGAGAGCACATCAAGCTCTCCACGTAAAGCACTGCAGAGAAGGTGGACGCCACTCTCTACCGCAGCATTATCGGCGGGCTGCGCTGGCTCACACACGGCGCCCGGACATCGCCTTCACGGTGTGGTTCGTGAGCCGTTTCATGGAGGACCCAAGGGAGGACCATTGGGTAGCGGTCAAGCGGCTGCTGCGGTATGTCCAGGGCTCAGCGGAGTTGGGCATCGTCTTCCCCAAGCGTGGCGGCGTCCAGCTTTTGGTGTTCAGTGAGGTGCCGCCAGAGGCGGTGGAAGGAGCAGCGCTGACGGCGTTCAGTGATGCAGACATGGCCGGCGATATTGATGGACCGCGAAGCACCTCCGGCGTGCTCGTCTTCCTTGGCTCATCACTGGTGGCTTAGCAGTCCCTAAAGTAGAAGATGGTGGCGCTGTCGACATGTGAGGCTGAGTACGTCGCAGCGGCCACAATAGCGTGCCAAGTGGTCTGGTTGTGGCGGTTGCTGGGAGAGCTCACTGGAGCCAAGGTTCAGCCACCGACACTTAAGGTGGACAATCGGCCGGCGATTGCACTGGCAAAGAACCCAGTTCTCCATGATAGGAGCAAGCACATTGATGTGAAGTTCCATTTGCTTTGGGATTGTGTCGATGGAGGGCAGCTGGTCATCGAGTTCGTCGAATCTGGGCAGCAACTCACTGACATCCTCACTAAGTCACTCGGGAAGCTTCGGTTTTAGGAACTGATGAAAATGATTGGCATGGTGGAGGTCAAGTGAGGACAACAGGATTAGGGGAAGATTGTAAGACATAATTTGTTGTCCCTCTTCTCTCTTTGCGCTGCGTTGGCAGGAGCAAGTGGTCAGCTTCAACTGCCACTGTAGAAGTATGGCAATAAACCATTTAGTCTTCCATAGTTGATAGAAGTACATCAGCTAGAGTAGTGGGCTGGTATAGGCAGGTACAAGAGTAGATAATGGCTGATATAAGCCATGAAGAGTAGTTGTATGGTGTGGTGTAGTCACCATCCAAGTAATGTACCAACTGGTACATGTTTTGTGTATATATACTCTACCTATGCAATGGAAAAGGGCAGCTCGATTTGCCACAACATTCAGTGTGCAGGTTCAGTTCAAGTCTGAACCATGTGGTGTGTGTTCTGTGTGCTGAAGAGCTCAAAGCTCTTCTTCCACCTTGGTATAGGGGAGAATGGGAGGAGAGGAGAGTAGGAGCTGCTCACCTCGGGTAGGCCTTGGGCCAACATAATGCAGATTAAGAACTAACTGAAGTGGAGGAGATCGAGAAGTTGTATGAATCAGTGAATCACTGACCTGAGCACCAACCTGTGGCCTACGGGCGGCGGCGGCAGCAACTGGGGCAGGCGGGCAGCAGCGGTGCATCGTTGGCGGTGGAAGGAGCAGTCGGCCTCGCTGTCGTGGGTGGCCGAGCACCGTCACGAGCGCAAGACCAGGCAGCGTCGGCAGGAGGCCAGGAGCAGCCACGGTCTATATGGAGTCTGAGTTCTGGACTAGGGTTTGAGGTTGTGTACATGGGCCACTAAAATGGACTGCTGAGATGATGTATGGGCTCCTAAGTATCGGAAAAGTATCGGCAAGTATCGCTGAAGTATCAGTATTTAATTTAATTATTTTTATTTCACTATTTCCTCGATACTTCACCGATACCGTATCGGCGGCGTATCAGCGTATCAGATACGTATCGCGATACCGGTACGGCAATTCACTAACGTATCGCCGTAACGTAGGTTGCCGATACTGGTCGTGCTCCATCCAACATCCGTGCCCCCTCCAGCCGAGGCCAATAAAGTAGGAGGAGGCACAAGAAGAGCTTGGCAGCACCTTGCAGGTCGTTTGTTCCTGGTCCCTGTCCGCCGTTGAGGCCAGCACCGTGGAGGCACAAGCAAGCCTAAGAAAGCCGTGTCGGGGAGTGGTGGCGTCGATGAAGGGGAAGACGAAGGGAAGGGAGCGGCAGCGACATTCTAGTGCATGTTCGCGAAGGGTTTGGCGTGGAAAAAAGAATTTCTACGCAAAAACACGCTTGTGGGACCAAACTTTTGATTTGGGAAGTGAATTATACCAAACTCTTGGAAATGGTCTCTTTTTATCCTCCCTATATTATTTTAGGAGTTGGCAAACAACGTGATTTGGAAAATGAAAAATACCAAACTGTTGGAGGTGCTCTTAGAAAAGATAGAAAATTGAGATGACAAACTGTTGGAGGGGATTTTTCCTCGTTTTGTTAAAGAAATTATAGATGGGAAGTCGTTTGCCAAACCGTTGGAGATGCCTTTTTAGAGAGTTTTTTTTTATTTTGCTAAAAAAATTATGGATAGAAAATCATTTGCTAAACCGTTGAAGATGCTCACATGAAAAGGGTGATGAGGTTGGTGATAAAGTTGGAACAGGCGGTAAGATAAAATGCAGTAAAAGATAAAGTCAAATGGGATTGGGATGCTGCTGAACTAACTACAGCGTCTGATAGTCAGTAGTCTTTATACTCGGACACACCTCAAATACGTTGTGCTAACTTTGTGTATTTTGTTTTCCTATAAAATAAAGTGGAGGACTCTAAAAAAAAACAAATCCTCCCTCCTAAAATTGATTCTTATTTTTTTTTCTCATAGTAAGGTTCCGTTTGGTTACATGGACTTGATGTGACAGCATATTTAGCATATTTATTGAAGAAAGGGGTAGAAAAAAATAAGACTCCAAGTCTTATTTAGACTCTAAATCCACATTGTTTGAGGTAATTAATAAATAACTTTAGACTCTATGATAGAGTCTGTATTGTGAGTGCTCTAAGGGCCTATTTAAAATGCAGGAATACCACAAGATAAACGTAAGAATAGAAAAAAAAAATCTGCATTCCAAACATACCCTAACACAAACTACTGATTTGTGAAACTAATTCATAAAAGTAGTTTATTATATCGTCTCGCTGAAATTTAGTATGCTAATGTTTATGCTGAAATGTTACGAGAGAAAAATACTGTTGGTTCTCCTAATCTTAACATGGAGTAAATCATAACCTCTTTGAGGGACCTAAATGCAATTGATGAAGAAATCACCAATTAGCTAGTTGATGGCGGTTCGTTGATCCCACCACAGTCCACAGGGTACGCGGTCCGCTCATCTCCCAAAAAAAAGGTTCAAAACCCCAAGCCGTCGGTACCGTCGCCGCCGCCGCCGAGGGGAGCAATGGAGCCCGTGGCGGCGGAGGAAGGAGAGGACCCACGGTGGAGGCGGAGTAACACCGATTGCGTCTCCTTCCTCGCTTCCCGCTTCGCCTGCACCAAGGTAGCCCTACTCCCTTTCTACCACCACCCTTCCGCGAAAACCCCAATTCCGGCGCCGCCTCCATTTCTAGTGTCTCCGTGCATCTCCACCGGCGAGCTGCAGTTGGAGCCGCCGGTTGGTTGGTTGGTTTGCTGCCTTGGTGGCTGATCGGATTCTCGCTTGCTCTCTGTGCGTGATGCGTGTATGGGGTTTTGCACTTTTGCTTGCAGGGGGCTAATTGCGAGTTCCGGCACTGCGAGGGCGCGCGGTTCAACCAGAGCTGCTGGTACTGGTTCCGAGGCAACTGCGTCAACCCGAGCTGCACTTTCCGCCACCCCGTGAGTGATCGGAGCCTGTCCACGCTGAGTTCAATTTCTTGGATACTGTGATGATACGCTGTGTTGTTGTGGACTTGTGGTTGCTGTGTACCATGAGTAGAGAATGTGGGCTTCAGTTTGGTATTTTATAATTGATACTGGTGGATGCAATTGCCAAGCTTGTGCTGTTATAGCTTGGTTAACTTATTTGTGGAGCCACATACTTTGTGGAGATGTGTTGTTTGTAAGAAAGATTAGATGGCAGTGCTCTGGGCTAATGGGCCTACTGTGAGCTAATCTTTAAAACACTTGCAGTGTCGGTGAGTCGGTTATTCGATTGCATACAGCCAGCCCAGACTATCTCCAATTGATTCTCTAAGAACACAGAACATTGGTTCTACCCTGGCGCATGCTGGTTGAAGTTAATAATTCTCTGTGGCAAACTGGCAACATTGACTGATTCCGTGTTGTGCTGCTGATGTGTAGACGGGGTCAGGGAAGCAAATGAGGTTCAGTTGACCCAGTGGTTAATTTAGTTTTGTTTGTTTTGTGTTCATTAATTCATTTCCTATTTTAGAAATAGGAGGTCGTGGTATCTTGTATTTCTAATCTAATAACCTCGATATTGTCTTTCTAATTGTTAATTTTCGCTCGTAATACATTGATTGAATTAACTTTGTGGTTTACATTATTGACTCTAGATCTAATTTTTGCCTTGGTGGACCTTAGCTTCTCATTAGCTTTCTGGTTATGTAATTTTGTATGGTGCTTGTTATCTCACTACGCCCTTATGTTGCAGCCATTGGAAAGCTTAAACCGAACCAAACCCTTGGCAGATCCACTTGTTTCATATGCTTCTGCTTCTATCAAGGCAGCTAATCCTTGTTATTTCTACTACAACTCGTATTGTAAGAAAGGTGACAGTTGTTCCTTCCTACATGATCCTATTACTCGTAACAATGTCGGAATTTCTTCTGAAGCTCTCACTTCTAATCTTGCTAAAAATAGCACTCCTGCTGGCAATGAGATGATTGAATCATCGAAAGATGCTCTTGTTAATCCTTGCCAAGGCAGCCCTGACCGCACAAAGGATCACCAGTCAGGACTTCCAGCCTCAAGCAGTCCCAAACATAATGGACTTATTCTCAATGCACCTCAAACATCAATTGATACAGTGGGATACATGAAAAGCTTCACACTGTCTGATCAGAGTTCAGGAGATTCAGGGATTGAACATGCTGAATATGATATATCGCGTGATTCCTCCCCTGGGTTTGATGTTCTTGTTGATGACGGACTTTCTAACATGATTGATCTTGAGCATCAATCCACACAAGAAAGGGACACAGAGGTGCTTCATGTGAAACATCATGTTGGAGACTCCATTGTTTATGGTCTGGATTATTATGATGCAGAGTACAATGAACAAGGACTTCGTGGCTTTGAGCATGGCAGTTGTCTTGATTATTTTGAAGGAGTTCAAGGGCATGACCGTGTGACCACTTCAGGACATATGTTGCATAATAGAATAAATCTTGTAAATCCCTCTTGTGAAGAGCATGTACCAAGATTCTTCAATCCAAGAAGCTTAATGGACTCACATGTTGGCTCTAATCATCAGAACTCTCAGATTGGACACATTTCAAAGCGACCACCTGAGAGAAGAGGTGCTAAGGGCAACAATGGCCGCAATAAGAGATGTCGTATTCATGAAGCCAGGAATGGTTCCGAAGAGATCGACACTAGACCAACTCATGACATGCAAAATTCATTGATAGGAGATTGTTCTCGGCCTCTTGCCTGTGCAACCTTCAGAGGACAGAAGAAGAAGAGTAGAAAAAAACAACGTCATGCTCGTTCTGCTGGACCATCTAAATATTCTACTGCAAATGTGAAGCACCTGGATCCTGAAGATTTTATGGGTCCAAAGACACTTGCTCAGATAAAAGAAGAGAAGTGTAGATCCAAGTCAAGTGCTAGTCATCCCACTGTTCACATGCCTCATGGGAGTGGGAGATCGTCCTCAAATGATTTTGAGGGGCCTAAATCTCTGAGTGAGCTTCTCAAGGTCAAGGGGAGGACTTCTGTTGATAGGGAATCATGCTGTAGCAAGTAATTACAACATAATGAACTTGGTCAGAACTCAGAATGATGTCATTGACAGCCACTTTTGTTATCATAACAAACAACATGGAAATACTTCTGTTGAAGAGCATGGAAAGTGTTGACAATTCTGTGATCTGCAGACAAAATTGTTAACATGAGTTTGACTGTGTGAAGAGGAGGAAGGTTCTATTCTGAAATTACATTTACTTATTTCCACGTTTAGCAGATGACGTTAAACCTCCTGTTGTTTTGTGTTACTAAATGCTAACTGTAAGTTATGGCTTGCTGGAGATGAATCACGCTCTTGGATTCCGTCCTTTCACTCCGTGAAACAGTGATGAACCTTCTATGTAGGTTTTCTTACTTATGTCATATCAGCTTATTTATAAGCAAGAAAAAAACGATGTCTTCCTTAGTGCCTGGTCAAACGTTCCTAGGACGATGATTAATGGATTTTGCATGCATGGAACTATTAACAAAAACATGTGTGTTTTATTTAGTGATGAAAATGATTTATTGGTGGTAAATAGTATCCTCGGTTCATTGGAATAACCGTTTTTTTACTATGTCTTCCTTTCTGTTTTTATAATGATTTAATACCCTTTCTTTTTTGGTGTGTGTCATTTTCACCACCATTACAGATGTTTTAAAACGAATTTGTGTGCGAAGAGACAGATAATTTGCTCCTTCTGCTGCCTCACATGTTAATTTACTCAGGCTAATAACTATTACTCCCTCCAGTTCATTTTATCTGGCGCACACGCATATCATGATTCAAACTTTAAAAACTTTGACTAGTAATTAGGCTAATATTTTTTAACTATTATAATATAAATTTTATATGATTAGATTTTTAAGGAATTACACTATCCAATGATTATAAGTTTATAAGCATAAATGATATAATATAAAGCAAATTAATAGTCAAAGTATAATTTAGGAGATCGTGTCATTCTAACTCGCGTCAGATAAAATGGTCTGGAGGGAGTATTTGGTTAGCTCTTATATACATAAGTACAAAACAAACAGAAAGCACGAGTAGATTGAGGGCCCTATTTCTTTTATCTTGATGTCAACGTTTTGCACAGACATACTTTACAGTCTTCCCTAAACCCTACCTAAGACCCCCGCACTTGTCACCGCCATCTGACTCTTGCTATGATTACTTTCCTTTATATGCATGTCTATTATTGATTTATTGGTTTGGGCAATACACCATTTCCTCCATGCAGCAGTCCTCCTTGTACCCCATAGGACTCCATCTCCATAGCTGTATACCCTATTTAGAAAAGAGGGGTGAAAGATGGAAAAGTGAGGTGGAGATGCAGAGCTGCAGAGATCTTCTCAAACATTTAGGAGGTGGTTCAACAGGTTTGGTCTGGGACAAGAACCAGAGAGGTCATGGGGTAGCGCTGCTGATGCTGTTCTACCTGCTTTGGACCGGCCTTCACCTAAGGTTTCATGGTGCATGTTCTGTGGGATTTTTAAGAAGATCACAGCCATCCAAATCCGAGGAGGTTTCATTTGACTGATAAGTCATGACAGAAAGTACTGTTAGCTGATTTGTTTGTTGTGAGAGAAAAACACTGTTGAATGACCGGTAGATTTGGCTGATAAGCTGAAGCGAACAAGTTATTATATGAGTGTTTTTGTTTTGTGACTTGGGAGTTGTTTGAATTGGTATGTGTTTTTGTTTTTGTTCCTGTATACTAATCATGGTCCATGCCAATGGCCTTGTGGCCTAAAAATTAAATTGCATATAAATTCGCTGCGCCCTGAGTTCACTTTTTTTTAAAAAAAAGATATGGTAGGAGCTCTGCCTTTCGGTTAAGGTAGGAAATAGAGTTTATTTTATAAGGCCATTATGCACGTGTCTTCCAGATGATTGTTGAGTATAAAGCTTTTATTTTGAGAATGGGCTGCTACTGCTATGCCGAGTACGAATTTTAAAAAAGTCAAAAAGCAAGTAATACTTGTTAGATACTCTCAGTGACGGACTGCACCCCAGGCTAACTAATAGCAGCCACCGTGTAACCGTTTGCTTTATCCAATAAACACAACCCATATACTGGTTAATATATAGTTCACGGCTTGTGCTTGGCGCATGCATTGTTACTGCATAGTGGCACAGTGCCCAGCAGACGTGGACAACAACGAAACTCGCGAGCGGGGTTGGCTGACTACAGCGGAGACGAGGAAGTGAGATGGCGCCGAAGTTGGGACTTCAGATTTTAGAGAGCTGTGGAGGGCTTTAATTGCCTGACCGAATGGGGTTGGGCTTTCAAGACCACGCATGATTTTCATTTCAACAGGCTGCCGAGGGAAAAACTCTACATATGTGTATTTATGTTTCTTTAGTCTCACCTCGGGCTGCAGCCCCCTAGCCTGGGGTGTAGATCCGCCCCTACCTATAAAGCAAGTCGTTTTGGACAAGGTTTGAGTCAAACATTAGGAATATAAATCATGAATAACTTTTAAGTTGTTGAATTTGAAAATGTGAAAACCATATGAATAGATTTGCCTTGAAAAATACTTTCATAAAAAGTATATATATACCACTTGTAATAAATATTTTTATAAAAGTAAGGAGTCAAAGTTAGACTTTGGAGACCGTGTCGTTGTCCTAAACGACTTGCTTTTTTATGTATGGAGGGAGTATACTAGAAAATAAACTTCTGGTATATCCCTTCAATATTTGAGGCAAGTTGTAATACATCAATCCATGGTCAACCTGTTTTGTGTATAGCAACTAGTAGCAAGAAAAAAGCAGCAAGGTTGGGAACATCTGAACAGGTAGACAGCCTTTTTGTTATGTTGAAATGACACAAACATAGCACGGTGAAGTAAGGAAATAACATGCGCCCCATCTGTTCTTTTCTATTTGACCTACTCCTTGAGTCTCCTAAACATCATATATTTGAAAAATGTAGGGAGTCCCTATGTTTGGAAAATGTAAAACTGCTGGAAAGATAGTCTTATTACTTTCTGCATATTTAAGTCCAGCTTCTATCTAGTTGCATACCAAAATCAAGAATATCATTATTAGTTCTGGTTGTACACGTGTCACGAGCTCATTAGTGGACCTATTCCCCTATCAAGACTATTGCTGGAAGTCTGAAACTCCTATTTGTACATATTTATAGAGGGTCCGGAGTTCAGTGTGACCCCCACCCAACAACACATAAAAACATATTCTGACTGTCAATGGTCGTCCAGGAGCTCTAGCCGATGGAATCATTCGTCTCACGCACCACACTTTGACAACATAAAACTAACTCTGACCCTCACTCGGCTTGAATCAAAATCAACGAACTCCATCATATAAACCTCCGTGATTCTTTATTATTGGAAGAAAATGTTTATGCAACTTTCTATTTTTAGAAAGTTATAAAATTATACTCATAAATGTCACTAGGATAGAACTGATTGTTATTGACGCTATGATTTTTCTCATTGACGGTTAAAAAAATATTTTTTGTTGACGATTATCGTAAGGTTACCACAAGTACAAATCCTCACATTTACACTAGTTGTTAACTTAATCTACTGTCATTATAAATGTTATTTATGAGTGAATGTTAAATGAACCACCGGTAGAAAAGTTTTCACAAAAACCATACTTTCTGCTCACTCTGGGTACAAAATACCAAAAACCGAGAACCGAACCGAATGAACCAAGAACCGAACCGAACTTATCGAAACCGAAAAATTCGGTTCGTGGTTCGATACTTAGTTCTCAGAAACCGAATTTACCGAGGTATATTTGGTTGTCTACCTCAGTAAACCAAAATACCGAACTAGTACTAAATATGTCTAGTAGCAATATGTAATATTATTTATGGGTCTATCATAGATAATTATGTTACGTATTTATGTTAATCTACTCCTACTATATTGTGACTTTTATATGTATGATTTTAGCACTGTAATTCTATATGAAATCATGTTGAAATTTTATTAAAACTAGCTATTGAACCTGATGTTACATACTTGCTCTAATATGTTCGTTCTTTCGGTAAATACTAGAACTGAACCGAAAAAATCGATACCAAATTAGCTTGGTACCGAATTTTCTTAGAAATAGATCGGTACAGTTTTCTTACGAACCGAATTTATTTGAGTATCTAGGACCCGAACCGAACATTCAGACGGGGTTGCATACATTCCCGTGTTGAACGGTTCCAGGTGCCATGCGCTTCTACTTGCACGGTGTTTCAGCGAGGCCCATGTGCAGCCCACGTGCATGAGCGATGGAGCGAGCACAAGCACAGGATTTCTGTCCAGGAAGCTTCCAGGTATGTCTTGGTACGCATGTTCTCTTTTATATATATATACTAGTTGAATGATCTGCTCCAGGAATAATAGATCTTGTAAAATAGTCATATAGAACTGTCAATTTATTTTCTAAACAGCTAAGTATCAGCTTGCAGGTGGTGGAACTTGGATAATAAATCCTCTACCAGAGAAGAATTTGGGAGGCCAAGATCTCCAAACAACACAAAGGGCGGCGCAAGAAATCATGACAATTCAACAAAAAAAAAATCAGAAAATGAGATAAACACAACCAACAAAGACTTGCATATATATCCACTATATTCTCGTGCTAAAGTAAAGTTGTACAGGGTTATATGCCAAATAAAAAAACACTACTATATAGCTATATGCCTAAAGGCAGAAGCTCCCCAAAACGCCACACACCTCGCTCCATATAACCTCACCATAATAAGCAAAGGTACAGCAGAACCACTGCCCGCCGCCCATGCTGCTAGGGGTCAGGTATTGTGAACACCTGCAGAATAACCAGTATGGTCATGAAGTTCTCTTACGCATTGGTCTGAAACAAGCACAGTATCTGATAATATTCATTGCTGAAATTAACAGCAGACAAGATGAACTGGATCAAGTGCGCAGTTGTTTGCATTAATGGATGCTTGAAATACTGAACACGAAAAAAATGGATGTAAACATAAATAAAACAAATTCAACGCTTAAGCTGTCATATAGTCTCTGCAAAAGCTAAATATTGTCCAGTGTGTTAATTTGTCAGGCACGATTATTACCACCACTAAAACTGAAGAAACACCAGCGCTGGAAACAGACGATAATGTTGAATCCAGAGGATCAAGACCCACGCCCAGTCCACGCCGGAGCTCAAGGTCTAGGTCTAGGAATGTGTGCATTGCCATCTAGAATGGGTTCAACCCTTGTATAAGCTGTCATAAACTGTATTAGTTAACTACATATAGGAGAAGAAAACAAGAAAAGTAGGCGAATTGTAATAGAATATTCGATTCTAAGCATTCATAACTCCTATGCCTCCTCTTGCTTCCATATCTTCAACTCTTCTCTAGATATTTGGTATCCTAACAGCGCACTAAAGACATCTATTAGCATACAGACATAATCCCTCCATATTCTAATTTTAGTTTGGCAAGTATTTCAAACAATCATGAATTAATGGCCCACAAGTAAAAAAGGTTTACTGATCATGTGACTAAAGCCAACAAATCTGCAGTCACTGAACAAAGAAGACACATGCTACCAGATTAGCTACTTACATGTGTCACCTGCTGATGCTGTCATGCTGAATGGAACTGAGGTCCTACACCCTGGTTGGTTTGTTGCGCCTGAAAAATGGAACCAAGCTATTGCACATTGCTGAACCTACTACACTGCTAAAGATACAAGGAGTGCAGACAAGTGAGCCAGCGGGTGAAATCTCATTCAGATCGAACAAGCAGATGAGTTAGTCATGGGTCTCGGCAGCATACCCTAAAATTTCATTTTTATCGACCACAGAAAATGACAGTTCTGATAAAATTTGTGAGCTATACAAATTGGTTGACAAAGATATAAATTTTCATTATCCTTTGATCACTGCAACTCGACAAGGCTAATAGCACCTGTATCTACTAACAGAAAATGGAAGTTTTGAATTTCTTCTGTCTGAATCTCTTACTTACGCTATTGTGTCAAGCTAGCTTCTTACTTTTTATCTGTTCCTTCAGCATACCCTAACTTTCTCTTTGCGAGGGAGCATGGCGAGGAAGAAACTGGCATTTCTTCCCAATGGTGAAATTCCGGTTTCTTCCTGCCTCGTTGCGAGAGAAGACACGATTTCTCTAAGGAGAAACGATTTCTTCAGTCTTCTTTCTCTTTATTCGTTGATTTGATTGCCACATCAGCATTTTGCTTAGTTAGTAAGTTATTTAATGAGGATAGAAACTACCATTAATATTCTATTTTTTTGGGAGTGCCATTAGAAGCTCTCATTTGCTGAAGGGATGAATTACAATCGTTCCTGTATAGATGCAGCATCAGCTATCTTGTGTTCACCCTCACGCAGACCACACAAACCTATTCTACACATGCTTGGTCCCCTCTTGGAAGAAACCGCTGACAACCACTGCGCTACAAGCGCGTTCGCTGAAAGGACCAAACTAGAGCATCACATTTGGAATAAGGAGGCAAATATTGTATTCCTATGCTTCTGGCCTCCAAAAATTGGTTCAACAAAAAAATAGCTGACATATATCTCTGACTTAGAAGAAGCTTAAATGGAAGGCATGGAGAGCTTAGTGTTAACATGAAAACGGGCATGTAACTATCTAAGATGATAGAACGCTAATAATTACATCTATAAATAAATAAACATTATAAAGCGAGTACAAAGTGACCCAAGTTAACGTGGGAAATCCATGGACATCAAGATCTCCCTTTCCATACTAAACCGCCTGCTGATGTCATTCCCACCAGTACAACTCAGTCGCCCGGCTAAAGGAATGTTCACTACGTGCTCCTCAGTTCTTGGAGTGTTTTTAATGTTGGTTGCTGCACTTTGCAGTACCTCAAGTCTTATCTCGACTTGCTTCATCGTGGGCCTATCTTCCCCGCTTGAGCTTACACACATTGCTGCGATCTCTGCCACTACTCTGGCTTCTTCCTCCCCTTCTTTGGCAACTTGTGGGTCTAGTATCTCAGAGAGCTTGTCCTGCCTATGTAGTATCAGAAACTGCTCCACTAGACTGTAACCTGCCGCTGACATGTAAATATGTGGTTTCTCCCTTGTTAAAAGCTCCACAAGCATGACACCAAAGCTGTACACATCGCTCTTCTCAGTGAGCTGTCTCGTGTTATAGCATTCTGGATCTAGATATCCAAATGTTCCTTGAATGGCTGTGGTTATTCTAGTCTCATCAATAGGGATACCTCGAGAAGCTCCGAAGTCTGACACCTTCGCTGTTAGATTATCATCAAGCAGAATATTGGTAGCCTTGATATCTCTGTGAACTATTGATATCGAAGCAGCAGAGTGTAGATAGGCAAGAGATCTCGCAACTTCAAGGGCAATTCTCAGTCGTTCCCTCCATGCCAATGATTGTGGAGAATTGACATGAAGATGATCATAAAGGGTTCCATTTGAAATAAACTCATACACTAACAATGGAACCTCTGTCTCCAGACAGCATCCGAAGAGTTTTACGACATTTCTGTGATTTACTTGAGAAAGAATGGCAACCTCATTTATGAAATTGTCAGTTTCACTCTGTATTGCCCGTCTTGACATTTTAATGGCTACAACACGTTGGTCAGACAAAATGCCTTTGTAGACAGTACCGTGGCCTCCTTTGCCGATCTTCCGATCCTCATGGAATGTATTTGTTGCCTTTTCTAGCTCTTCCAAGCTGAAGATCATCCTTTCTGCAATATCCTTGTCTACTAATTGTTGCAACAACAACCCACGGTTTTTCCTGAAATAAAAATTTCTCAACTTCTTGGCTTTTCGGGCTCTTAGCTTTTGCCTCAAGAGAATAGCAGCGAAAATGAGAAGAACAAGGCCTCCGCCACACCAAATTCCTGTAGCAACAGCTAATCCTGGAAAATATATGGACTCAATCATTCAAATATGTTTCAAGTATTGCTTCTGTCAAAATATAACACTGTAGCAGTAGAAGCTACATGTTATTGGAAGATCTTGTTACCTGAAAATTTCTCTGTATCTTTGATGCAACCACGTGGTTTCTTGGGGTTCCCAGAGGTGCCATATGGACAGATGCAATTATAGGATCCATCCATCATAATGCAATCGCCAAAGCATGGGTACTTATCTCGGATTGTACACTCATGAGTATCAGCTGCAATGCAAACCACAGATGTGAAGCATGATGCTGTGAGAAGAATTGGCACAGCAAAATTGGAACACTTTTTTTATTTTCTTCTCTTATTTTTCAGTGATGAAGTGAAACTAGAACTTAACCTGTGAATGACAAGTTGCATACCATGGCATCCATTTGTTATGTAAGGGTTGCCCTCATAGCCATGTTTGCAGCGGCATATGTACCCTGATGATTCACCATTCCAGTGATCATGGCAGTAACTATTGGAGCTAAGGCACCCATAATCACTTGATCTCTTCGCATCTGCACAAGACAAGTTTCTAAAATTCCACTTGCCACCAGCCTTGATCTGCAGCGGAGGAGCAGAGCCAGGTATGCCCCATTGTGTGACTAGGCCATCTGAGACTGCCTTCTGCAACAACATACCATGGTTGTTTGTGTTCCACCATTCCTTATCTGCAATTACAAAGGTAGCGTTGAATGGCTGCTCCATCGTGCCATTTTCTGTACCCAAAGGGTCAAGCTTGATTGAATACATGTTGCTTGATCCCGGCAAGGATGCCTCGCAGCAGCCAACACCAGAGCATGTGCCATCAGTGGCTACCGCAGGATGCCCATTCAGGCATGACGAATCACACATAACGATCATGCTTTCTGAATCTGGGAGCTTGACTTGAAACTTGAACCCACACCCCATGACGAAGAAGTTGTTCCAGAAAGAGGACAGTGTGTAGATGCTGTTGTCAAGGGGGGCCCCCCAGTTCATACTGTACAGATTTCTCCCTGTCAAACTGGTGATACCATTATCAATGTCCAGCCTCCCATCATGCAGAAAAATGTCGAGCACCACAGTGCTAGTATTGCCCAAGAAGAGCTTAGGGGGACTGTGGGTCTCATCACAGGTGAGCATAAATCCCTCGTAGTAGCAACCGGTACCAACACCAAATGGGTAAGGAACACTGACCTCGCCACACTTGCTAAGGCAACCAGGCAATGCTACGTTGGCGGCTACGTGGAGCACTGGTGTGACTGCCAGGAGATGTAGCAGGTGCAGCGCTGCTATGGCTGCCACAGGCATCATATGATTTTGAGGGGTGAAGCAGAGGGTCATGGTTGAACTTGTAAAACTGGAGATATCTCCTAATCCTAAATATGAAGG
Source organism: Sorghum bicolor (assembly GCF_000003195.3). NCBI lineage: Eukaryota > Viridiplantae > Streptophyta > Magnoliopsida > Poales > Poaceae > Sorghum > Sorghum bicolor. The sequence goes on along the minus strand of NC_012878.2, from coordinate 6,765,968 downwards.
ACATGTTCGTGCAATCCTGTGGATGCAGTAAAATAAGGTAGTACTTTGACCCCAGAACTTAGGCAATTCTGGACTAGGCTGAAAGGATGAATAATCTAGTCAAATGGTGAGTGCAGAGTTTCAGCCTTGTTCTGCCATTGTCAAATGACCGCACCTCGTAACACACGACGGTATGTCAATGTCAGAGAAGTTACCTTCGGACTGAAAATTGATGAAATGTAAGGCGGCAAGGTTGAAGAGTAAATAATAGCAACGTAGTTGACCGCCACGAGCTACCCTGTCAAAGACAAAATCGGACTTATTAGAGAACCCTAGGAGGCATAACGACAAACGGGTAGCGGGCATCATCATCATCAATCAAATATTTGAAAGAGAGTACCCAACAGGCCAACACGACAACGGCGACTCAGCGAGATGCACTGCAGCGGAAAAATTGCTGAACTTCACTTCTGAGGTGTTGCAGCTAAGTCGGTGGCTCCGCGCGCGCGCCTTCCACCTGGACGTTGGCGGAGCCTCGCCGGCAGCATCGACCATTTCGGGACTCGGACAGCAGGACGCCCATCAAGGAAGTTCTTGGCCAGCCGAACGGCCGGCAGACCCAGAACATTTCTGTCCTCCGCTCCAAGGGGGAGGCGGAGGGTGCCCCGTGCTTTCCGACCTGGCCGTGGCATGGCATCGCCGGTACGCAGCCAGCGGGGGGCAGCCACGCCGGCACCTCCGGCCGCCGTTAGCCCGTTGCGGCGCCACGAGCAAAAGGAATCCTCTGCTCCGCCCCTTTCAGGCCGTGATAGATTTCAGGTGGGTGGACTGGGCCGTTTTCTTTTTTTTTTTTGAATGCACTGGGCTGTTTTCTTTCTTCTGCTTATCTTTTTTCTTCATCTATATACAATAAGAAAAAGTCCCTACAACATAAACTAATTACAAAACTAATTACATAGATGGAGACTAATTTACAATATGAATCTAGTAAACCTAATTAGTCCATGATTTAATAATATGGTGTTACAGTAAACATATACTAATGATATACTAATTACTAATTAGACTTAATAAATTTGTCTTGCAAATTAGTCTTCATATGTGGAATTAGTTTTATAATTATATTATGTTTAGTTCTTCTAATTAGCACCTGAATGTCCGATGTGATATGGACTAAACTTTAGTCTCTGAGTTTGCACCCACATTACATACCATATACAGAATTTTTTTGCTGTTGATGGAAGCTATGTTTGCAATTTGATTCGAGACAACGAACGCAAAGGTATGTGTTGGACAAAGGGAAACCGTGCCAATCTATGTGATCCAAGCCCATTCCAAAGCGCTTAGAAATTACTAACTAATTAACCAACCTCGGTGGAAGGGATCAAGAGACCTAGTCCACTCAATGCTTTGATTCTCCATTGGTTTCTCCTCTTGCCAAACGAAGCCTAAATGAGTTTGTTGACAAATGGTGCACCATCCTTGATATGGCTAGACAAGGCCAGGGCTACCGCTTGGGGCTTAGTCTGCTTAGTCGGCTTAGTCTGTAACATTGGTTTTATGATGTTGTGACTCAGGGGTACAACCTAGGAATCATCTTGTAACCTCCTTGTACCCATCTATAGTTTTGAGCCATTATGGGCTAATAAAGCATTGAGGTGGGGATCGCCCCCCCCCCCCCCCCCCCCCCCCGTGTGACCATAAAAAAAAAGAGTTTGTTGCTCGTGAAATTATCCTTAGAAGCTTTCAAAAATTGGATGTATCACTACAAAAATGGAAAAATAATATTTAAAAAATAAAAAATATTTCATGTCATTCTAATGTATTTTGAAATCTTTTAGCAACAAAAACATGAGATGTAAACATCATAAATGTAACAAAATGTAATTCTAGTTGTATTTGTGTTGGTTACATCAAGCAGAACACATCTCATATTTTTGTTGGGAAAAGTTTCCAAAATATGTTTAGACATCAATTATAGTGTTTAGAGGATTTTCTACATTCTTTTGGATATTTTCTGATTTTACTATAGCTCAATCCAATTTTTGGAAGCCTTCATAGATAATTTCACGAGCTCCAATATTTTATTTTGATATCTCTTGTCCTCATATATCTATTAGAATTCTTTGGATGTTGATATTTTCTATGGTTTAAATTCCTATGTAGTATATGACCAGATTTGTTTTTAACTAGTAAAAACAATGATGTGCTTGAAAACCGCTTCCAACTGTTGTAGGGGGGATTTGTCCGATTTTGAAATTTAGGGGGGACATACAACTTCTATACTTAAAGGAAGCTCTACTGAAGACATTGAAAGCATGGTAAAAATGTCATCCATACTAAATGGACAAGTTACCGTGGGAGATCCATGGACAGCAGCATCTCACTTTCCATACTAAACCTCCTGCTGATGTTGTTCCCGTCATTACTGCAACTTCTTTGCTCAGATGAAGGAATGCTCGCTACGTGTCCCACAGTTCTTGGAGTGCTTTCAATGTTGGTTGCCGCGCATTGCAGCACCTCAAGTTTCATCTCGACTCGCTTCATTGTGGGCCTATCTTCTCCGCTTGAGCTTACGCACATAGCTGCGACCTCTGCTACTTCTCTGGCTTCTTCCTCCCCTTCCTGTGGGTCTAGAATCTCAGAGAGCTTGTCTTGCTTCCATAGCAATAAAAACTGTTCCACTAGACTGTCACCTGCCGCTGACACATAAACATGAGGTTTCTTCCTTGTTAAAAGCTCCACAAGTATGACACCAAAACTGTACAGATCGCTCTTTTTAGTGAGCTGTTTGGTTTTATAGCCCTCTGGATCCATATATCCGAAAGTTCCTTGAATGGCGGTGGTTATTCTAGTCTTATCAATCGGGATGCCTCAAGAAGCTTCAAAATCTGACACCTTCGCTATTAGATATCATCAATGTTGGATGCCTTGATATCTCTATGAAATATGAATTATTGATACCGAAGCAACAGAGTGCAGATAGGCAAGAGATCTTGCAACTTCAATGCAATTCTTACTCGCTCCCTCCACGGTAATGATTGTGAAGAATTGACATGAAGATGCTCATAAGGCGTTCCATTTGAGATGAACTCGTAGACTAACACTAACAATGGAACTTCTGCCTCCAGGCAGCATCCAAAGAGCTTTACCACATTCCTGTGGTTTACTTGAGAAAGAATGGCGACCTCATTTTTGAAATTGTCAGTTTCACTCTGGATTGCTTGTCTTGACTTCTTAATGGCAACAACGGTTTGGTCAGACAAAATGCCTTTATATACAGTATCATGGCCTCCTTTGCCAATCTTCCGATCCTCGTCGAATGTATTTATTGCCTTTTTTCAAGGTCTTTCAAGCTGAAGATCATTCTTTCACCAATGTCCTTGTCTACTAATTGTTGCAACAACAATCCACGGTTTTTCCTGAAGAAAAAAGTTCTCAAATGCTTGCTTTTCAGGCTCTTATCTTTCGCCTCAAGAGAATTGCAGACAAAATAAGAAGCACAAGGCCTCCACAACTGAGAACTCCTGCAGCAACAGCTCATCCTGGAAAATATATGTGTTTTCATATATATATACTTTGAGCAATGTTTCGATCAAAAGGTGACATTACAACAGTTGAAGCGACAGTTTATTGGAAGATCTTGTTACCTGAAAATTTTTCTGTCTTGGATGCATCCATGTGGCTTCTGGAAAATATATGGTGTTGTGAAGAGGGATCCCTCATGTCATACTGTACCTATTGCTCCCTGTCACACTGACGACACCATTATTAATGTACAGCTTCCCATCTGCAGAGGTATGTTAAGCACCTCAGCTTTGGTATTGCCCACAAAGAGCTTAGGGACATTGTAGGTCTCGTTGCAGGTGAGCTGAAACCCCTCACGTTAGCAACCAGCGCCAATACCAAACAGGTAAGGTACACTGACCTCACCGCACTTGCTAATGCAACCAGGCAATGCTATGTTGGTGGCTGCGGGGAGCACTGGTGTGACAGCCAGGAGCTCTAGGAGGTGCAGCATTGCTATGGCTACCACATGCATCATATGATTTTGAGGAGTGAAGCAGAGAGCCATGGTTCAACTTGTAACACTGGAATCTTCTCCTAAATATGAAGGGTGTGATCGTGCAATTCTGTGGATGCAATAAAATAAGGTAATTCTTGACTTGGTAGAAGGGGTGAAGAATCTAGTCAAATGGTGTGTGCACATATTTTCAGCCTTGTTCTGCCATTGCTAAATGCACATACACGCCTGGTAAGATACGACCGAATGTCTATGTCAGAGAAGTCACTTTCGGACTGAAAATTGATGAAAATGTAAGGCGGCAAGTTTCAAGAGCAAATAAAGAACGGTGGTGGTCTGAAATCTCGTGATCACTCACTCTGACACCCTCCTTCAACTTCAAGTATTTATATAGCTGCATCTTAGTTGACCACCTCGGAATACCCTATCAAAGACAAGCTCAGATTCCTCGGAGGCATAACGACAAACAGGTGAGAGGCCGGCGGCGTCAAAGATTCAGGAGAGTACCCAAGGTCAGCAGCGCGATACAGTGCAGCGAGCAAATTGATGAACTGAACTCCTGAGATGCGGCAGCCGGCAGCCCACTCGGTGGTGGATCTGGCACCCACGACTTGACCTGGACATCGGCGGGGCCTCGCCGCCGGCATCAAGCATGTCGGGACTGGACGCCTGTCAAAGGAGTGACCGGCCTGCGATGGCCAGGAAACCCGACGACGTCGCAGGCTCGGTGCTAGCCATGGCATGGCTGCCCAGCCCCAGCGCCCACGACGGCCTCTGACTCCGACACGACACGAGCAAACTCGTCTGCGCCGCCTTGTGTCAGCACTCAGCAGAGATGGAAGAAGAACCAGTGGCCTGCGTCGTCAATATTTCAGGACCATGTCAAGCTATACAAAATGCCTATCTAACCTCTCTCTCAACTTTTAAGTAAATTCGATTTGATAGGAAATTCAACTTTCAGCTATTAAAACCGTACGATTTACTTTCCTCAGAGGTTTTAAAAGTGATTTTGACTGCCAGCGCAACATCAGGCATCTTATGTAACGCTCTAACCTTTTTTTTTTTTTTGCAGAGAAAAGAGGGATCTTTATTTAGTTAGGATGAAAATTACAATCTTACTTCAAGAGGTCAACAACATACGAAGACGCTTGCTTCAACCATATTGCACTATGGATATTCCGTCTAGCTGAATGAGCAAGTTTATAGGCAACTATTACAATTTCTTTTGACCTTTTTTAATCTCCCACTCGAGCAATAGCTACAGATATTTTTGGCCCTCAAGGATGGTCCATCGGAGCTCCCACTTATCCTCGTCTCCTAAAGTAACGACTAGTCTGATTTTAAACTCCAAAATAGTTGGGCAGGACACCACTATGAAGCTAGTCATAGACCCTCCACGCGCGCCTGTCCTTCGACTTTATCCGTTGAGGCACATCGAAACAAGACACGACATACCGTTAGAAGGACCTCGTCCTTGTGATTCCTGATCACAACCCCAACACCAGCATCACCACACAAAGAAGGCATCAACATTAACTTTAATCCAACCGCATGGAGGAACTAACACCCTAACCTTTGGTTCCTTGTTTAAGATTATTTAAATTATATATGGTCTCCTAAAATTTGAAATTAGGCTAAATATGAAACAGAGGTCGCAAATCAATACCGATTCTTGTAGACCACCGCCCACGGTGTGAATCACCGTGCAACCCGTTGTGCAAACTGCAAAAAAAAAAGTTTTCTCAACAGCAATCTCTTGCTTAACTATCAAAACATGCATTAGAAATTCAAAACAACAATATAATTCAAGCTCTGGTTGCACATTAACAATATGTATTATGTAGTTTAACTTTGTAACAGCACTGCCTTACTCAGAGGAAATTAGGGTACTCACAATGCAAGACTCTATTAGGGCACTCCCAATGCAAGACTCTATCATAGAGTCCAAGACAATTAATTACATATTATTTATGGTATTTTGCTGATGTGGCACTGTATTTATTGAAGAAAGAGGTAGAAAAAATAAGGCTCCAAGTCTTATTTAGACTCTAAGTCCATATTGTTCGAGGTAATAAATAACTTTAGACTCTATGATAGAGTCTGCATTGTGAGTGCCCTTATAGAGTCCAAGACAATTAATTACATATTACTTATGGTATTTTGCTGATGTGGCAGCATATTTATTGAAGAAAGAGGTAGAAAAAATAAGACTCCAAGTCTTATTTAGACTCTAAGTCCACATTATTCGAGGTAATAAATAACTTTAGACTCCATGATAGAGCCTGCATTGTGAATGCCCTTACGATGGTAATGTATGCAGACATCAGCACTAACCAACATGTGATTTCCTAGACACCCGAATCGATGTCTGGGACTTGGGTTACAAGTTACAACATCCAGATGGACGTGAGTGCTTCGTTGATTGTTGTTGTTGTCAACTTGTCATAGGTCTGTGCACACACTGAAAGTACATGATCGAGCATGAAGGCAATTTAGATGGGTACATGATACCATCATACTGGATTTCATGTGTTTTATAAAATAATGCTCTATATGTTGCCTAGATAAAAAAAACCAATTTTTAGAAAAAAATATGAATCTAGTTTATTTTTTAAGTTAAAACAAATTTTCTATGAATTTTATAATACTAAATCAGACTTTACTATCTTCAAATACATATTTATTCCATAAAATGTTTGATATTTTTTTAAAAAATATTTCTACAGAATTATCTCCATATTGTTGACATGATGTCATGTTAGCTATTTAAAAACGCTCAAGAAGTTAAATTGGATGGTTTCAAGAGTTAAGCGAGTTTAAAATTCTGGTTTTTCATGGAGGAAAATCGGACCAACTTAATATGTACCTTTTTCTAGAAATTACCCATAGCAACTACAAGAGTTCTCGTATTCATCTCCTATAGCAAAAATCACCATCCAACGGTCTTCAACATCCTATATTTAGGCCTTGTTTAGTTTCTCAAAAAAATTGCAAAATTTTTTAATTCTCCATCACATCGAACTTGCGGCACATGTATGGAGCATTAACTAAATATAGATAAAAAGAAATAACTAATTGCACAATTTATATGTAATTTACGAGACGAACCTTTTGAACCTAGTTAGTCCGTAATTAAACAATATTTGTTAAATACAAACGAAAGTACTACGGTGTCTATTTTGTAAATTTTTTTGGAACTAAACAAGGCCTTAACATCTATTCATTCAGTTCTTGGCCTCTTGTTTTTGGGTCACTGCCTTGGCTGTCTGCTCTTGTGAATATTCCTGCGTTCCATTTTCCAACAAAAATCTGGCAGGGGCACATGTGACCAGCAAAGCGAAGGCACGTTAAATAATGTTGGTTGATGCTGCTCCAAATCCAGCGAAGCATCCACGGGAGTTGACACTGTCACACTCTAACCTCGTGCTTAAACTTAATTATGCTGGGCCTGGGCAAGAAAGGGTAGAGCTGTTTTTTATGCCAGCTACAGCAGTGGCGAAGCTAGAGCAAATTAGAGAGGGGTGCACTTAGCTTGTGGATACATAGATATCTTCCATAGAGGGTGCATATATGGTAAAATTTTAGGCCTAATCACTGTTTTTAAAATTTTTGGGGGCTGCATTTGCACCCCCTAATAACCACATAGCTTCGCCCCTGAGCTACAGTATCACTTATATGACTACCGCTTTGGGCTGGAATTATGACATTCCGACCTGTGGGGTTGCCTGCAGTTTTTGGTTCCTAAACGTTGGGTGTTGGATTTTAAGTTACTGTTTTCCTAAATACGTTGTTGAGTGTTAAACATAAGAGTAGATCAGACCCACGGATTAGCGTCATGCCAGTCGGATTAACCCTCTGATTGATCCTCCAATCAGCCATGAGCTCATGGGCTTGCGAACCCATGACACACGTATCTTGCTAGAAATTTGTATGGTTACCATCATTTAATTTGAATGTTCCCAAACTTAGAAAAAAAACTTTTTACACTCATGAGACTCATCCAAAAATCCATGGCGTCTTTCCTAGCCAGTCCCACCATTACCACCCCCTGACTAACACCACAAATGAACCTCCTCACTGCCCATCTAGTGGTCATTAGCCATGCCTCTGCCCTGCGTTTGTCTCCTCTGCTCGGTTTCCTTGTTGCCATCATATCATATTTTCAAAGTTCTCATATCCCAAAATCCCTGCTCCTGTAACCATGACTTTTTTTTTGAAACTTGTAACCTTGATCTTAAAGAAGTTCAAGATAGCTAGCACATTTGTGTCGTTTTAAATTTAGTCCCTCTTTTTTTTTAAAAAAATGCTCGTCACATTAAACTTTACATGGTCCTTGATTCATACCTTCAACCACTTGTTTCTTTTAGAATATTAAAGCATCTTCAAAATCACTTTAAAACAATTGGTAATTCGTTTTTGTTTTGGCATAAAGGGATTCGAACAGGTTTTTTTAAACAACTCTCTTAAAATAAGAATCTGATAACACCCTCTCCCTGTTTTTCAAATTTTAGGAAGCTGACTATTGGAATTCGGAAAGTATAGATGAAAGAGAAAAATAGAGCTTCCTATTTATTTGTTTACTTGGTATAATTATTGGTTTAATTTAGACCCCGTTTGACACGGCTCCACTTCATCAGTGAAGCTGTTTGTTTAGGCTTTAACTCTATGAACAACTTTATCGGTGGAGCTGGAGCCGTTTTGGTAAATCATGGAAATACAACTCCATATGTAGACTTTCTTAAAATATGCTCTTACAAAAAGACATGTAGGGCAAGGTGAAGCCGGGAGAAACCACTATTTTGGCTTTTTTCTATCTTAAAGCTATGTGAGAACACGTTTTTAGGGGCTTCATCGGTGGAGTCGTTTTATTTTACCCAGTTTGGCAGAAAACGGCTCCAAACAACTCTTGAAGCGGTTGGGAAAGTTTTGCCAAACGGGGCCTTAGTAGGTATTGGAGAGCCCCAATAGAGCTTATATGTAACTTTTCATAAGATATGCTAGAAAAAAGATAAATTCTAAAAATGCTCAAGAAAATGGCAAAACTATATATGTTGCCTTCTATTGGATAAAGTCTACTCATCATTAACAATAATAGTCATAAGAGAATTTTTTCTATTTTCTAACTAGAAGAGGAAACAGATTAGAAAATGATATAATCAAACTTTAAAGACAAAATCATTTGGCCATCTATTCAGTAGACTCTGTTGTAGATATAATCTATGTTCTATTTTCTAAAACATTAGCCACACCTCTACCATAGTAAAGTACTAATCTCACCCCTCAAAAAAGAGTACTAATCTCCAAAAATTTGGATCCAAAGTAGCCACCATTGCCATTGCATAAAAAAAATAACCCCCTAATATTCATCTAAATTATCTACATACACCATTATGAAGGACCTCGAGTTATGTATCAAAGCTATTCAGATCTATTTTTATCAAAGTAATCTAAAAGAGCCTCTAAATCCAAATTACTTATTTATTTCATTATAGAAAAGTATTCCAAAATATTCTACAAAATACTCTAAGCTACTCACTTATACCATTATTAATATATATAAAAAAAACTCATGGTATACATGCATGCCATGTATCACTATGCATACCATATATGTATATGCATGAAAAAATACGCATATGGATTTCCAAGCCAAATATATAGTTGAAGCTAAGGTTTCAACTAAACATATGTCGAACACACATAAAGATGGCATTGTGCTTTAAGTGGTAGATGACGTTTCTATTGACAGCAAGGCGTCTTTATCAATCTCAAGGATTTAGGCCTTGCTTAGTTCCAAAAATTGCAAAATTTTTCAGATTCCCCGTCACATCGAATCTTGGGGCACATGCATGGAGCATTAAATATAAATAAAAGAAATAACTAATTACACAGTTTATCTATAATTTGCGAGACAAATATTTTGAGCCTAGTTAGTCCATGATTGGATAATATTTGTCAAATACAAATGAAAGTGCTACAGTACCCATTTTGCAAAAAATTTTGAAACTAAACAAGGCTTTAGCGGTCTAGTCTTCGAAGGTAGTCATAAGGGCAAGTTTTGCGCGGTGTGTTCATAGAAGTGAGTGTGCATGTGTTATGAGTGTTTGAGTTGTATAATGGATTAATCGCAAAAAAATATGAATGAGGATGAAGAAGTATAAAAAAGTAATTGAAAACTTCTATCACAACCGGGTAAAGATAAGAAAACATCTATATGGAGGTTATATTAGACAAGAACATCTATGACTCTATAAGAGAATCAAATGAACACAGTTGAAATAGACATGGAGGTGCAACACAAGTGGAAAGAAATGTGAACAAGGATGGAAAAGGAGATAATTAATCAGAGCCTATTAGGATAAAGCAAAGTAAACATGCAAAATATTTTTGTGCATCATGAACACATTTAGGCCTTATTTGGATGTAGTCGTATTCACATCAATCCACATGTGTTGAGGTGGATTAGATTGGAACTTGAACTAAATTCCACCTCAATCCATACCAACACACATGAATTGAAGTGAATACGACAACATCCAAACAAAGCCTTAGAGAGATTGAACTAAACACAAGTCTATCACACTTGGGTTGCAATACAAAGTGAACAGTAGTGAATGGGATGAAAAAGTATTTTGGGCAATTTAACTAAAGCATATCAGAATCGGATGTAGATAGGAAAGTTTCTACATGGGTATTTTATTAGAATCTCAATAAATCGGACAAAACCAAGACAATCAATTTTAATTAGTCGTGATGCTTAAAAATCTCTTAAAGTTACTTGCTTGTGCGGCAGCATGTGTCTTCTTAAAATATTTCAGATTTATAAGATTTTGAGAGTACTTTTTCAATACAATTCTACTCATATAACTTGTATGCTTTGAAACTAAATAATTTGAAAGCTATTGGTCTTTGTAGTTTTTCAGTATTTGACCAAATTTTGTCCTAAACCTAAATGCATGGTGGGAGTAGTATATTTGCTTGTAAGCATATGGCCGTGGACTCTTGGCATGACACATTTTCCACCTCCACCATCCAAATTGCAGCAGGATACCATGACACGTTACGCAAATTTGGTGAGGGGTGACTTTCACAGGAAGAGAGGAGTCTCGGAGGTACTACTGCTACACGCGTGGAGTCGTCAGTGACAACATACACCTTCGGTGCCAGTGCACACCACAGTCCACACACACACACACACACGGAGAAACCTTACCAACGGTGATTCGGTGAACGTCCGTCAGATCATCCATAGCATCAACCTGTTTTAATTTCTTTTTCACATGGCTTCTGCCATAACGAACAAGTAACAATCACACAGACAAGACTATCACACAACAAACAAACACACAGCACACTGTTGTCAAAAACCCCAATCAGACAGAAGAGGGAGAGAGAGAGAAGCTGGAGGCGGAGGGCAACAATAAAAAAGGAGGTCACCGACGGCCAGGAAAGCGGCACCCCAACCGCCATTATTGGGACAAGAACGGATTACCGGACAAAGTTTAATGCAAAGCACGAGCCAGCAATTTTTATATGAGTGACAGCACTGCACCCCGCTGCTCTCTGCACACGGAAGGGAGGACAGAGCCCATTTGTTTTGACACAAATTAAGCAGCATATGCTATTGTTTAGTTCACCCTAAAAACCAAAAACTTTTCAAGATTCTCCGTCACATCGAATCTTGCGGCACATGCATTGAGCACTAAATATAGAAAACAAAAACTAATTGCACAATTTGTCTGTAAATCGTGAGACAAATCTTTTAAGTCTAGTTACTTCATGATTGGACAATGTTTGTCAAATAAAAACGAAAATGCTACGGTGTTGAAATCCCAAAAATTTTTGGAACTAAGACTAAGGTAAGCTTGCTTGTTTGAAGTAAAACATGTTTATTTACTATACTAAATTTTGTTGCCCCCTTTGTTTTGACACATAAATGCTAAGTAGGCTTGCCGGTTTGCAGTAAAAACATGTTTATTTACCACTGAAATTTATAAGGATTTGCAGAACCAAAACAGATTCTCAAATCCATCGCAGTTGATCCTCCAATTCGTCCACGCAAGCAGTTCACTTTAAGCAAGGACGACATTATATATACCCAAATAAAACGTCCTGTTTATCATGAATATTTTGCGGTGCTAGACGAAGATGCAGATACTGAAAGTGAGAGTTTTCGTTGCATGGAGTGCGAAGCGTACATATATATTTATTTGTTCATAACACGAAATCTCCTGCCTTTTGTTTTTAAAAAGGAGGTAGCTGATTATGAAATGTTAATGTTAACAAGACAGGACCTGCAACCACTGCCGAAGGAATAAAGAAAAATTCGTGCATGCACATAAAAAAAAAAAGACATCGTATGGATTGTCTCTCTCTCTTTTTAAATCTTTATTTTGGTGTCGGTGGATGAAATCAAAAGGTTGAAGATAGTGTTGTCTATGGCCTTGTTAAGTTTCCAAAATATTTTGCAATTTTTTTCACATTCCCCGTCATATCGAATCTTAAAAGAAATAACTAATTACACAGTTTACCTGTAATTTGCGAGACGAATCTTTTGAGCCTAGTTAGTCTGTGATTGGACAATATTTGTCAAATACAAACAAAATTGTTACTATTCATATTTTATAAAAAAAAATAAAAGTAAACAAGGCCCATGACTCCAGGAGCGTTTAGTAGTCCGAGCTAGCATTTCCAATTTGGCTAAGAACAAGTATTATAGTGGACTGTAACCTGACTAAATACAGAAGTGGAGGAAAGAATGGAGGAGAGAGAAGAAGCAGGTTGTAAGCTTACAGCTGGCTTAAGCATATGAACCAAGAAACTTTGTAAGAGAGATAAATAGATCATGTATTAATAGTGAATAACCAACTATTGTATGAGTGGACTAGAAAAAGGTTGCAAAGAACCTTACAACCAACAAATAGGTTGTATTATTAAACTTGCTCTAAGAGATGTAACCAGTCGAGGAAGGGAACAAAAACTTGTGAAGCCTAGCTTAGATCTAAAAAGTTTTTTAAATTTTAATATTGTAGTATTTTCGTTTGTATTTGGTAATTATTGTCTAATTATAGACTAACTAGGCTTAAAATACTCGTCTCGCAAATTACAGATAAACTGTGCAAATAGTTTTTTATCTATATTTAATGCTCAATGTATGTGCCGCAAGATTCGATACGATGAAAAACCTTGAAAAGTTTTTGGATTTTAGAATAAATTAAACAAGGCCTGATGCTCTTCAACCTAGAAAGAAGGATACGTTATTTCCAAGAAAGTTTGTTGGCTTGAGTTTATCAGCTGAATCTGCCAGCCATTCATCAGTGTTTTTCTGTCACAACAAATCAGCTAACAGTACTTTCTACCATAGCTTATCAGTCAAATGAACTAGTCTGAGTCCTATGTAGAAATGCACTTGGCATCAATGATGAGTGACAAAAACATATACTAGGGTCTGTTTAGATAAGCTAGAGCTAGTTATTAGTTAGACTAAAAATTAACTCAAATTAGTTAAAACTAGAGCTAGTAACTAGTTAAAGATTTATCTAAAAAATTAGACCACCTATAGATTCGTCTGTTTAGATGTACTAAAGCTTAATTTAGATTATTTTTTAGCTAGCTAATAACTAGCCCCTGTATCAAACAGGCTCTTACTGTAATCCTGGGATTTCAACCGTGATCTCTGCATCTACCAATCACAAGCCCATGATCAGGGGCCGATGCCAACTCACACGGAACACGCATGGTGCACATGGCATTTCCTCTCCCTTTTGCCACCACTACTAAATAATTAAAAGAAAAAAATTATCAACAATCAGCGGCAGGTAGGAGGGCAATTCGGTCCGCCGACGAAGGCGCCGACAGATCGACCCGCTGCAGCCGGTCACCCGGGCGCCCACTCGCAGCGGGGCGCGGCGGGGGACAGCCTGTGGACAGCGACGCCCCGAGCGACGCGACGTGGACGTGCACGCTCCCGCCCCCTCCGCATCCGACGGCCCAGCACCCCCTCCTTCTCGCCACCCGACGGCCCGGATCGCCCCCGTGCTCCCTCCCCGCCGTTACGTGTACCCGCTCCGCGCGCCACCGGCGGTAGCCGGTGGAAGGCGACTCCCACCAACTCAACTAAACTAACAACCTAGTGAGAAGAGCGGAGGAGTATGTAATAGAAGAGGAAGGTGTGGAGCGGAAGCAGCAGCAGCAGCAGCGCCACCACCACTGCGCGGCATTGCAGCGAGGGAGAGGGAGGGATCCGGGGCATGGTGGTGGTCGCCGCCGCTCGGATCTAGAGGCCCGCACGGGCCGATCGGTCTCCGCCGGTGTCGGTGGAGTGTGAAGCGGTGTCGGTGGGAGGAGGAGGAGGAGGAGCGTGAAGGGGGGGAGCGGAGGAGATGGCGGCCAACAAGGGGATGGTGGCGGGCTCGCACAACCGCAACGAGTTCGTCATGATCCGACACGACGGCGACGCGCCCGCCCCGGTACGTTCCAGATGCCCTGCTTCAGATTCTGGTCCTAGCTAGCGGGCTCAGGCCGGACGCGCGCCTGTGTCGGTGGATCTGGCCCGAGGTTTCAGTCCTATAGTGTAAACGCTCGGGGTTGTTCGCCCCCTCAATTGTTCCTGTCTCTGCTCGTAAGATTTCGGCCTGCCCATTTCAGCGATGCGTCCGTCGCGCCGTGTAAGTCACCAGATCAGACATGTCGTCCTGGCGTTTTTTTTCTGAATTGTTCGTGCTCGGTCCAATTCTTCCAACAGTCGGGCGTGATGCGCCAAATCGCCAGTTGGTTGTGCCGTAGTGGACAGTTTTTAGTGTTTCTGAGATCCAGTGAAATGCAGCCTCGGATTGTTTAGATCCCTGTGTTTACCCATGTCTCAACAGATCCTTACCATGGCACCGACAGTGAATTAGATCCTTATTTGCCCTGCTGCAGCCTGCCTTTGTTTGTGACTACTACACCATTGATGAATTAGTTCATCTTATGTAAATTCTCAATTACCTTTCTGGCATTTTGATCTTAGCATCGACTTGCAGACTAGTAGACACTTGATCGCAGACTGATTTTTTTCAGTCTGTTGCTTACCAGTGAAATGCATGGGTGGCTGATGTGTCCTCTAATTGTGTAATTGTGTTTGCACGTGTGCTGATTTTGTTGTTGTCTCGCTGATGCAGGCTAAGCCCGCGAAGAGCGCGAGTGGGCAGGTCTGCCAGATTTGTGGCGACACTGTTGGCGTTTCAGCCACTGGTGATGTCTTTGTTGCCTGCAATGAGTGTGCCTTCCCTGTCTGCCGCCCTTGCTACGAGTACGAGCGCAAGGAGGGGAACCAATGCTGCCCTCAGTGCAAGACTAGATACAAGAGACAGAAAGGTTGGTTTCCTGGCAACTTCTTTCAGTGTGTATGTAACTTGTATGATGTATTGATGTTAGCATGAGGGAGTCCACATCACGTGCTTACTTTACGTGAATAAAATGTTGCAAGCTTTCAGCGTAGTGGATATGCCTTATGATAATGACATTTGACAGCCTAGATTAAGCCTTCTAATCCATTTTTTCCTCTATAACAGTAATTAATGAATTCTTCTTACTTCCTCTTTGATGAAATTCAGGTAGCCCTCGAGTTCATGGTGATGAGGAGGAGGAAGATGTTGATGACCTGGACAATGAATTCAACAATGGGAAAGGCCCAGAGTGGCAACTGCAAGGAGATGATGCTGATCTGTCTTCATCTGCTCGCCATGAGCCACATCATCGGATTCCACGCCTGACAACTGGCCAACAGGTACAATATATGTCATTCATGTTTGTTTATTGATCTGAGTGATACTGTGGTGCATTGTTTGCTACTGCCCACTGCTGCACTTTTGTTATTATACTTATTTCTATATGAATTTGTGCTCTTACTAACTAACATACTGATACTTATATCTTCAGATGTCTGGAGAGATCCCTGATGCTTCTCCTGACCGTCATTCTATCCGCAGTCCAACATCAAGCTATGTTGATCCAAGCGTCCCAGGTATTTTATCAAACATCATAAATTGCTAGTTTAGAGAATTTTCTGCATATTAGCTGGGGATCATTAATATTTCTTTACTATGATTTCAGTTCCTGTGCGGATTGTGGACCCCTCAAAGGACTTGAATTCTTATGGGCTTAATAGTGTTGACTGGAAGGAAAGAGTTGAGAGCTGGAGAGTTAAACAGGACAAAAATATGATGCAAGTGACTAATAAATATCCAGAGGCTAGAGGAGGAGGAGGAGACATGGAGGGGACTGGCTCAAATGGAGAAGATATGCAAATGTATAACACCTCCCCTTGCCTGTGATATTACATGCATTAGATTTGGGTTTGCATGTTATATGTTCACGTTGTATCTGGGAACTTGTGTTGCTTTAGGATGACCTAGTGGGGAGCATACACTGAAGAGGACTGACATTAAACTGCCCATTCACGTTAATCAATGACTAAGATGATTTTGCATTTCCGAGTAGATGAAGATCTTTTATTCCTTCCTTAGCTAACCCTTACTAATAGTGCACACATTTCAGTTATTGTAGATTTTGCTTCAAAGAAACTGAGTTCTCTGCAATTTTTTTCTGTCGCAGGGTTGATGATGCACGGCTACCTTTGAGCCGTATTGTGCCAATTCCCTCAAACCAGCTCAACCTTTACCGGATAGTGATCATTCTCCGTCTTATCATCCTGTGCTTCTTCTTCCAATATCGTGTCAGTCATCCAGTGAATAATGCTTATGGATTGTGGCTAGTATCTGTTATCTGTGAGGTCTGGTTTGCCTTGTCTTGGCTTCTTGATCAGTTCCCAAAATGGTATCCAATCAACCGTGAGACATATCTTGACAGGCTTGCATTGAGGTAAGCTACAACGTTGCACATGGTTTTTTTTGGTTGCTGAAATGCTCTTTGTGTTGACATTTTGTGTGTTGATATACCTATTCTAATGTTTCAGGTATGATAGAGAGGGAGAGCCGTCACAGCTGGCTCCCATTGATGTCTTCGTCAGTACAGTGGATCCATTGAAGGAACCTCCACTGATCACGGCCAACACTGTTTTGTCCATTCTTGCTGTGGATTACCCTGTCGACAAAGTGTCATGCTATGTTTCTGATGATGGTTCAGCTATGCTGACATTTGAGTCTCTCTCAGAAACCGCAGAATTTGCTAGAAAGTGGGTTCCCTTTTGTAAGAAGCACAATATTGAACCAAGAGCTCCAGAATTTTACTTTGCTCAAAAAATAGATTACCTGAAGGACAAAATTCAACCTTCATTTGTTAAGGAAAGACGAGCAATGAAGGTAAACTGCTATCTCATATTCTCATGGTTACATCACCGTTGCTCTACCTTCTTCTCTTATTTTAACTCTGGATATGCCTTTTTTTCAGAGAGAGTATGAAGAATTCAAAGTAAGAATCAATGCCCTTGTTGCCAAAGCACAGAAAGTGCCTGAAGAGGGGTGGACCATGGCTGATGGAACTGCTTGGCCTGGGAATAATCCTAGGGACCATCCTGGCATGATTCAGGTGCTTAACTGCCCATTGCTTCAACTGAAGCTTCTTTAGAAACATGGATGATCTGGTTCTTATGCCTTTTTTTATGTGAAATCAGGTGTTCTTGGGGCACAGTGGTGGTCTTGACACTGATGGAAATGAATTACCGCGTCTTGTCTATGTCTCTCGTGAAAAGAGACCAGGCTTCCAGCATCACAAGAAGGCTGGTGCAATGAATGCACTGGTATGCTTTTCTCTCCACGAATTCACTTCTACCCCAGGCACTTCATTCATCTATTCCATGCTAATCATACCCCTTTCACTTGTGGGCAGATTCGTGTATCTGCTGTGCTGACAAATGGTGCCTATCTTCTCAATGTGGATTGTGACCATTACTTCAACAGCAGCAAAGCTCTTAGAGAAGCAATGTGCTTCATGATGGATCCGGCTCTAGGAAGGAAAACTTGTTATGTACAATTTCCACAAAGATTCGATGGCATTGACATGCACGATCGATATGCTAATCGGAACATAGTTTTCTTTGATGTAAGTATTGTGGACTGATGGTACCTTTTGTAATCATTACAACAAAACATTCATGGATCACATGTTATTTGTTTTGCAGATCAACATGAAAGGTCTAGATGGCATTCAGGGTCCAGTCTATGTGGGAACAGGATGCTGTTTCAATAGGCAGGCTTTGTATGGATATGATCCTGTTTTGACTGAAGCTGATCTGGAACCTAACATTGTTGTTAAGAGCTGCTGTGGTAGAAGGAAGAAAAAGAACAAAAGTTATATGGATAGTCAAAGCCGTATTATGAAGAGAACAGAATCTTCAGCTCCCATCTTCAACATGGAAGACATCGAAGAGGGTATTGAAGGTGTGTTCTTGCTGTTATGCATTTTTTTTATCTTACATTTATTCTTAAAGATCTGAGAAAATCATTGCTTATATTGCATTATCAAACATGATTCTTTTAGTCTGATTTCTGGACATAAAATAGCAAAACAATCCTTAGCTTCTCAAGGTTGGCTGGCTCCTGCTTATCTTACTTTTGGAATCCCATTAGGTTATGAGGATGAAAGGTCAGTGCTTATGTCCCAGAGGAAATTGGAGAAACGCTTTGGTCAGTCTCCAATTTTCATTGCATCCACCTTTATGACTCAAGGTGGCATACCACCTTCAACAAACCCAGCTTCTCTACTAAAGGAAGCTATCCATGTAATCAGCTGTGGGTATGAGGACAAAACTGAATGGGGAAAAGAGGTTAGTGTGGCAAGCATATTTTCCCTCTTTGATTCATATCATAGAGTTATTTAGCTTAACATTGTGGCATGGGATCTCTTTTTGTGTTGTTTCAGATTGGCTGGATCTATGGTTCAGTTACAGAGGATATTCTGACTGGGTTTAAAATGCATGCAAGAGGATGGCAATCAATCTACTGCATGCCACCACGACCTTGTTTCAAGGGTTCTGCACCAATCAATCTCTCTGATCGTCTTAATCAGGTGCTCCGTTGGGCTCTTGGGTCAGTGGAAATTTTGCTCAGCAGACATTGTCCTATCTGGTATGGTTACAATGGCCGACTGAAGCTTTTGGAGAGGCTGGCTTACATCAACACCATTGTTTATCCAATCACATCCATTCCGCTTATTGCCTATTGTGTTCTTCCTGCTATCTGTCTCCTTACCAATAAATTTATCATTCCTGAGGTTAGTGACAAGATATCCTCCCTTCCTTCTGTTGTTCAAATGTTTTTAGGTAGAATCCTGTTCTCATAATTTCTCATTTGTCAGACCACTGCTCTACCCTGTATACAAATATTACCAGTGCACAAGTAGCCATAACTAGTATTTGTTTTCCCTTGGCTTTTTTTTTACTCTATGTAGTCTATTATTTTGAATTATTTCACTTGTAATGTTAATGGATGCAAAGCAAATAGTCATTTTGTGCTGTCATATTTTCTAGATCAGCAGGGCTGTGTGTTTTTTCCCTAGATTCCGCCGACCTTTCAATTGATTGTCGTATGGCCATCTTTCTAATGTTCATATCATTTTGTGATCTGCAGATTAGTAACTATGCTGGGATGTTCTTCATTCTTCTTTTCGCCTCCATTTTTGCCACTGGTATATTGGAACTCAGATGGAGTGGTGTTGGCATTGAAGATTGGTGGAGAAATGAGCAGTTTTGGGTTATTGGTGGCACCTCTGCCCATCTCTTCGCGGTGTTCCAGGGTCTGCTGAAAGTGTTGGCTGGGATTGATACCAACTTCACAGTTACCTCAAAGGCATCTGATGAGGATGGCGACTTTGCTGAGCTATATGTGTTCAAGTGGACCAGTTTGCTCATTCCTCCGACCACTGTTCTTGTCATTAACCTGGTCGGAATGGTGGCAGGAATTTCGTATGCCATCAACAGCGGTTACCAATCCTGGGGTCCGCTCTTTGGAAAGCTGTTCTTCTCGATCTGGGTGATCCTCCATCTGTACCCCTTCCTGAAGGGTCTCATGGGCAGGCAGAACCGCACACCAACAATCGTCATTGTCTGGTCCATCCTCCTCGCGTCCATCTTCTCCTTGCTGTGGGTGAAGATCGATCCTTTCATCTCCCCGACACAGAAAGCTGCCGCCTTGGGGCAATGCGGTGTGAACTGCTGATCGAGACCGTGACTCTTATTTGAAGAGGCTCAATCAAGATCGTCTGCCCCCTCGTGTAAATACCTGAGGAGGCTAGATGGGAAATTTTTTGTTGTAGATGAGGATGGATTTGCATCTAAGTTATGCCTCTGTTTATTAGCTTCTTTGGTGCCGGTGACGGTGCTGCTGCTGCGGACTAAAAATCATGGAGCCTTTTCTACCTTGCCTGTAGCACCGGCCAGCAGCGTAAATTGTGAATTTTGCATTTTTTTTATACGTGGTGTTTATTGTTTTAGAGTAAATTATCATTTGTTTGAGGGAACTGTTCACACGAACTATATGGCAATGCTGTTATTTATACGCAGACTGATACATTCTTTGTATTGTGAGCAAACAGTCAGAACACTGTAATTTCTTAGCACAACTATATAAAAAGGCAGCTGTTGTACTGTATCATCACTATTGTTTCTGATGGCCCTGGGATATGTAATTGTGAATCACTTGCAACATTATATTGTTGGCTGATCGTCAGCCAACAATATAATGTAAAGGGATTGATGCGCCTTGGTCTCATGAATTGGGGAACCAGATGGCAGTCCAGTTATTGGAACTGCTGCTAGCGTATTTTCTGATGGCACTACTGTTCCAGCTCCACTAACTGTTGGTGTTGCAATCAATTCTCAAACTGTTCGTTTTTGTTGTTGATAATCACGATGGTAAAGGCACATACCATCTGGTTAGTTCACTTAGTTTCATCACATCTGCAGATCTTTGAAGCTTCCAAGGCTCAGCTACAGTTGCCGTTTTATATGAAAATCATAGTAACTATGTGCTGGTCTATCTGGACTGTAAAAAATGATGTTATCTTCAAATGCATTCCAGCTTCAATTCAGCGCTGTAAATCAATTTTCAGAACAGAATTTGATTTAGTTATCCTAAGAGCAAAAGTAGCATCCTTCCAGCTATTGATTTATGGCTAGAAGCTGTTGTGTATTTCTTTTAATTTTCTTGTTGTGTAATTCTTTTAATTTTCTTTGTATCTTGATCCTTATTCCCAGACTGTAAATTTAAACAAATTAATAAAAAATCCTAGTAGGGGGCTTTACCCCTCCTGTTTACCTTAAAAAAATTTATGCCTCTAGCTACGAGGACTTAGATATTATTTGTTGGCCAGAGTTTGTAGCGGATTCTTTTTGGTAAAGGGTCGTCGTATGGGCTAGCAAAGATGCTCAGAATCTATATATGTAGCGGATTACCCGGTGTTTGTTCAACAGAATCTATATATGTGCGTGTGATGCAAGTCATCTGACATGTCGGAATGGTTTGTGGCCGCAGACCGAGATGAGGAAACCTCTTTTTTCCTTTATAAATTTAACTGAAAGCCACACTCGATGAGGAATTGAAACCTCATTTTTCCCTTCAAAAATCTAACTAAAAGCCGCACTCAATGTTCTACGTACAGGATTTTTTTTTTCTTTAAAAAAGGAAAAAAATGCACGAGATATTTTTAAAACAGAAATGCTAACCATCATCTAGTTGATTTGCCGGTTGTCCTCAACCGATTTTTGGGCCTTGCGATGCAGAATCGACGGACGCGCGCAGTTGCTGCACGGCAAGGCCCATCGACGGACGCGCGCAGCTAAAACAACTAGTTAGTGGCTAAACATCTCCTTTTAAAATCCCCATCCATTGGGAGAACCATCTCTTGAATCTGTTGATGTGATGGAAGTAAGAGAAACAAGAGAGTTATATATTCTACTATTAATCTACAGTCAGGTCAAGATGCAATGGTTGAACACCTATTACCTACTAGTTTTTTTTTTCTTAAGAAAGGACGAAAAATACTTTGCCACGATTTCTATTATATGAAAAAAGGAAAAAAAAACAAGTGATAGTCCAGTTTTTTTTAATAAAAACTTAACCAGAAAAACCATACAACTAAACCAGAAATATCGTCTCTGGTCTTATTCTAGGAGCACACAATATGTTGTTTAGCCTACGCAGTGAGCAGTCATCTCGATCGGCTGGATATATTTAGATCCTTGCCTGCTAATTTTTCATTTTGCCTTTTTCCTCCCCCTTCATATATACAGTACCCTGGTCGTCTGGTCCTGCTGTTTTCTTGCTGCTAACCGGCCGCCGGACAGGCGTATCTTGTTGTTGCAATGCGACTTGCGACGGAAACTTGAACCTTCAGGCCTTGTTTGGATGTTGTCGGATTCGCATCGATCCACATGTGTTGGGGTGGATTGAGGTGGAATTTAATTTAAGTTTCACTCTAATCCACCCCAACACATGTGGATCGATGTGAATCCGACTACAAGACCTCAGGTGATGTCTGTGTCGCTGTCCCCGGGCCGGCCCGTTGCATTGCATTGCATTGGGGGTTGGATGGAAGCATCCATCCAATACACACACACACCGTCCGTCTACCTACGACAGAGACACGGATGAAAAAAAACGGACGGATGGTGTCACTTGCCTGCACGCCTCTACGAAGAGGTAAATGCTGAATCGAGTGGTCTCCTCTGGTTCTGGATGGATTAGGGCGCCCACGGAACGCCGCGTCGGCGAACGGGAAGACAGCGACTACTACTAGCGGTAATATACCTGATTAATGCGCGCAAGCTAGTCACAGACACATCTGTCACACGTCTCACGTGATTTCGTGTGGCTGGCAGATCTTCTCCACGTAGTAAATATCTCTGCATCCTCGCAGTGTAATTGGTAAATACGTACATACTTTGGAGATAAAAAAAAAATAAATAAATTTGATGATCGCTGCTACGATTCATTGTTTCAGCAGTTTGCTGTCTGTCATGTTACTTATGATGATGATGAAGAAGAGAGCAACAGAGGAAAGAATCTCTGGGATGCTCACATCATGTGCCAGAAACTCACATGCAGGCAGAGGGAGCAAGCTGATCAGGGCTTCATCAACTTTTGCCGTACGTGCGTACTATACTTATGTCCTTGTTGACGACAAATTATTTACACTATGGACTTTCTGAAAAGCGCGCCTGTTCGTTTTTAATATATATTTCAGTAGGGATCAGTAAGCCTCTGACCCCTCCTGTTAATTTGCTCAATGTTCTGAAAAGCTGAAACAATGCCAAATTAATGGGAGCAAGCAGGTCAGAGCAACGCAACAGCTGATGCATGATGAATTGATGGTGGTATAATAAGAACATCATCGAAATTCGAAACGCAAGGATTATTTGCATGCGTTGTCTTTGTCACCCCATCATGCATCAATTCATCGTTACATCGATCTGCAAACAGATATCTATCACATCAGCAGAGAGTCGTCCTAGGTTGGTCATCTGATGACTCATCTCCTCCTCAATCACTCTTGTGGATGGATTTTCAATTCGCATCTCCCCTGGCTGACTTCGACCTCTCCGACGTTGCATGCACAGCTTGACCAGGCACGCTTGTTGCTTGTCAAGCATGACCCCCGATGCCCTACGGCGCCATTGACGTACGTGGTGCCCCCACCAACTTGTTGCATTGCCGTCGTACGTCGTCAGTCATGTGCTGGATTACCCTACTACCGTCCCCAAAATCAGCAGCATGCGGATCCGCACCAATGAATAGTCACATCATCATCATCATCATCATTACTAAGTGGCGATCGACGGCGCTCATGGTCATTTCAAAAAAGCCACGCATGCCTGTATAGGTAATTAGGTATTGGCTCCAGGGCATATATCTATCGATTTGCAATGGGTGGGCACCATGATATAACGATCGATAATAAGCACCGACTTTCCTGGACTAATTAACCTATGCGAGGTCGTGGCTACTGGATTCGGCTTCTTTGCCGAGAGCCAAGAGCCATCGGCAAAGGCCCAAAAGCCCTCGGCAAAGTCTTTGCCGAGGGCCAGAAACGCCCTCGGCAAAGCCCACGGCGCCGTCGAAGAACGTCAATGTTGACGTCGTCTTTGCCGAGAGCCAGCCAGTCAGGCTCTCGGCAAAGACTTTTTATTTTTTTTAGAACCAGTCTTTGTCGAGAGCCTAGATGGCAGGCTCTCGGCAAAGGGGGTCTTTGCCGAGAGCCTGGCTGGCTGGCTCTCGGCAAAGACTTTTTATTATTTTTTTAAAAAGATCTTTGCCGAGAGCCTGCTAGACTGGCTCTCGGCAAAGGAGGGCTTTGTCGAGAGCCGTCCACACAGGCTCTCGGCAAAGACTTTTTATTTTTTTTTAAAAAAAAACCTTTGCCGAGAGCCTCTCTCGACGGCTCTCGGCAAAGGTGGGAATTTTTTTTGTTTTTTATTTTTTTCTCTGATTTTTACATGCACAGCCACATATGTATATATATCACAATCCACATGTCTATATCACAATCCACATATATATCACATGAAACATATCGAAGTTCATAGATATCACAAATCCACATAGATATTACAAATCTAACATAAAGTCCAACATAAACACAAGTTCATAACATAAACCACAAGTCCACGTGAATATCACTGCTCGAAGTCGCTAGCGCCTTACCCCTAGTGCTGTGACTCTGACCCGTCGTCGCCGTGGCCTCCGTCGTGTCCCAAGCCCCCATCTGGCCACGCCGACCAGGGTGAGTGCCCCCCAAGGTGTGGAGAGCTCCCACCTGCCCACGGCGCCCAAATGGCCTACCCTGGCGCCGACTGATACGGGTACGAGTACCCGGAGCGCGGAGAAGGGCTGCCGGACAACCCAGGGTGGCCGTGCTGCTGATGGGCACCAGGCCACGTGTGCTGCGTACTCGGGTGGCCATAAGGACTAACCTACTACCCGCTGCCTGGAGAAGGGGTCGGGTTCGAACCCCACGACTGATGCTGTATAATATAAAACCGATCTCGTTAGTATCTGCAGGACGACCGCGCAAGCCAAAGCAACAGACAAATATATATATACTCACCGGACTCCCTGTAGGGGCAGAAACAGGGGGTGGAGCGAAGAGCGAGGCAAGCAACGGAGGCGCTCCCGAGCTCTGAATGGACTAGAAGTAGCTGACTAGGTCCGAGATCTGTCGCTGTGTGTGCTGCTGCTGTGCCTCCATGTGGCGCCGATGGGCCTCGTCTCTGGCCGCCAGCTCTCACCGATGAGCCTCCTGCAGCTCGTCCTGCCTAGCCCGCAACTCCTCTAGCTGCGACTGCAATATTACACCCTTGATGGTAAAACAATACAAAAGGAGATGTACATATGTAAAACCAATGGACGACAGATAAAGGTGTAGTTACCTGAAACGTCGTCTGCATCGTAGCCATCTGCTGCACGGAGCTCGGCCGACGAGGCCGTATGGGGATGTCGGAGGTCGAGCTGCTCCTCTGACGAACCTCGCGGAGCGTGGGTACACTGGCCGGGTCGATTGCGCTGTGGGCAATCATGTACCGGCCGTGCTGCTTCCCTCCTCCCGTCCTCATGAGCAGGTCTGTGTCCAGTGGCTCGGTGGTAAGGTCGAAGTCATCCCCAGGGCGCGTGCGAGCTGCAGTGGCGTACGCGGACATCTTCTCGTAGGCGGCAGTGTTGGTGTATGCGTCGGGCCCGTCCTGCGGGTTGTAGACGTTGTTCGGATCCGACGCTCGCCCCTTGTTAGCCAGGGCGTACCCAACATACTCGCTGATGGGCACGTTGCCATGGGTCTTGCGCTGCGAGGAAAACACAAGGTTGATTAAACGTAATGAGAACAAAGCATTAGCAAAAATAAATAAACAAACAATAGAAAGAAACGTACATATGTGTCCATGTACCGTGGGAGGGACACGCTCCCCTGGTGGTGTGACGCCCCTCTCATCGCGGCCAGGCGGTTCTCCCGTCTTTTTCTGCGCTCCACGTACGCCTCCGGCCTTTGCCACGAGTCCACAATCTGGGCCAGCAGTCCATGTGTGATTTGCACCAATCAGCAGGCAACTGCATGACAACGTGCATTTGACATGTCAGAAGATGAATGAGAATTCATGTTTCATACTTATATTTCAAGGAAGAAAATAGAATAAATGTTTGCTACTTACTTGCATGTACTGCTCCCTGGTGATGTAACATGTCAAGGAATGCAACATGTCAACCCTCTCGCTAATGTAACATGTCAAGGAATGCAAGGGAAAAGTGATTTTAAATTATATAAATTCAAAATAAAGTCCAAAAATCATGAAACTTGGCGACATGTCGTGTTATCGCATGTTGAGGATGTGGTAAAAAATTCATAAGGTTTCAAACAAGTTGGGATACCAAATGTCTAAAACCCATACATCTCCACATGTGATCAAATTTGATCACATGTGGAGAAATTTTGGTTTTAGACATCCAAAGTTGCAACTTGCTCGAAACCTTATGAATTTTTTACCACAGCGTCCACATGCGATAACACGGCTCGTCGCCAAGTTTTGTGATTTTTGGAGTTAATTTGGATTTTTTAGAATTAAAAATCATATCTACGACACATGGATAGTCATGTTTCGTATAGAAGATATTCAAACTTTTGGGTGAGTTTATGGATACGGCGTCAAAATGCACTCTCAAACATGAATATCATTTTTCGAATGGCTATATTTTACTATTTCATGCACCTCTAGTTCAAATTTACTTTTTCGAGAAAAATGCAAAGAAAATAAATTAATTGATGAAATATAGCAAAATGTTATAAAAATATCTAAACTTTGAACATGTGCTTGTATACAATATGCAAGGGCTACAAAAAAAGTCTAGGTCCAAAATTCAAAAAAAAATCTTCCATCTTTGCCGAGGGCCAATTCTAGCCCTCGGCAGAGGAGCTCTTTGCCGAGAGCCAGGATGGCCTGCCCTCGGCAAAGGTTGTTGGTCTGGACCTAAGTTTCAGACAACGAGGCCTTTGCCGAGTGCCTGCCGTTGCCCTCGGCAAAGGCCACCTCTTTGCCGAGAGCCTAACGACGTGGCTCTCGGCAAAGGTGACGATTTCAGCAGCTGTTCACGGCGCGATGTCTTTGCCGAGGGCTAGCCTCTCGGCAAAGCTGACCTGTGCCTAGAGCCCCTCTTTGCCGAGAGTCTGGCCGTCGGCAAAGGCTCTTTGCCGAGAGGATGTCTTGGCTCTCGGCAAAGACCGTCTTTGCCAAGCGCCTGGCTCTCGGTAAAGCCAGGCCCTAGGCAAAGCTTGCGTTTCGACCACTAGTTTCAGTGTTCGGAGTTCTGTCGGGTTGAGCTGCTTTTTGTTTAGGAGTGCATGTAGTTGCGTTAGGTAGAGTTCCCAACCTGATGATGAAACCAAAACCACATGTAATTTCCATATAGATGAGCAGCATGCATGTGTGCGTTGTCGATCTTGTTGCATGCCTAACTTTGAGAGTCCAATAAATTCGATACGCGCGGCATGTTTTTGCAATCTCCATCATCGTCGGGTCCATCTCCATGTGAGTTGGTCGTGTCGTCCGTGTGTTCCTTTAATTTGCGTTCCCAAAGAATGCCGGAAGGGATTTCAGTGCCGTCTCTTCCAGCCGAACCACATCTACACTGATGTAAGAGCTCTTGTAGTCCCGCTTTCTAGATCAGAGATTATATACGTTCATTATCCACGGATGTGTACTTTCTGAATTTCCTTTTTATATAGATAATGGTGTACTTCCTGAAAAAAAGACGTATGTACTTTACTTCTGAAAAAAAACTGAAAGAAATATAGAGAAACCAGAAGACACCACTTAGTAGCTATTAGTATAGATCGATGGAGCCACCTTAATTGGTTCGTTTATTCTTTACTAAAAACGGGCAGTTTGCTTGCACATCCAGCTACACACGAACGCACGCACGCGCATGTACAGAGAGACTACGCTTGGCCGTGACGACTCCATCGATAAATCCATCGTGCCATGATCCAATGCGTCACCGTCTCGCTGTGACGACGACGGCATGCATCATCGACGATCCGGCACGACACTGACCGATGGATCCTCTCGTGTAGTCATCAAATCACGCGCACGAAATGTGCGACGACGACGACTCCTCGGCGACGCGGATAGCCTGATGATGCGCGGCCGCCGTCGCGGTGACCGGAGGGGAAGGAGGAGGCACGACGACGACGACGCTGCTTTGCTGCTGCTGCTGCTTGCCGACGACGACCGCCGCCGCGGCGCGCTTGCATGACCCGAGCTGGACGGCGCCGGCGAGCGGGATGACGGGGAGGTTGTCGCAGTTGCAGATCTCGATCATGAAGCCGTCGGGGTCGTGGAAGAAGATCTGGTCCACGTTGATGCCGCCTTCCTCCACGCAGCGCTGCACGTACGGGATGCCCATCTCCTTCAGACGACGCTCCACCGCCACCATGCTCTCGCACTGCATATATATGCATATGCAAACATCCATATTAATTATATTTCACATGGAACATATAGATTTATTATTATTATTACCTCATCAGTTGGATATATATCATCATCATCATGAACTACTAACATATATATATACGGAACTACTGTAATTAACACCAGATTTTTTTTACTGTCGTCTAGTAATTAAGAAATTTTTACTACTCCGACCGAGTATAGCTAGCTAGGGGATCGATCTGTGACTTGTGAGAATAGATATGAGTCAGCTAGGTGCGTGCATCCTTATCATTGACCATCGGTGCATGCTGACTCAGATACACTACACTACACAAATTAAGCACGAGCGACGATCTTTTATCTTTTACCGACAAGGACGGAGATGATGATGACGATTACTCCAAGCGACACATCACCAGATCGGCTACACTAGCTAGCTGCTGTCGTCTGATCGAGCTGAAAAATATCTTGTTGACAGGCACCCGATCCGTGTGCCACAACCACAAATCCGCCGGCCCCGTACGATCGACGCAACAACGTGATAAACACTAATCCGACACATCCAAACTAAGCCAGCCGTGATATGCATGGCCACATCGAAAATGACGTGTCACTTGCTTCTCTCATATCTTTTTTCCGTGGTACGTACTATATGTACAAACAAATACATGCAATTATATAAAACGTTGAGATTTTTGGATCCTAGCTATAGTACAGTGCAGGCAGGTGTCTCTTTCTTGATTGCCTGCAGGAGTGATACTTATTTGCTACAGCAGCATGGTCTGTTTGTCAGCGCTATTAGGACTTCTTTTAAAAAATAAAAGTTACTCTTGTTCAGCCAAACAACAAAAAAAATCATACCAGAATATATATCGATCGCTCTTATAATCACACTCCCCACATGCTTCCCGTGCTGCCCCCCCTCTAGAGAATCACATACTACACTCTTCTATCAAAGAATTAGGAAGCTGTAGCTAATTATAAGAATCAAAGAGTATGAATGAAGGTGCCTGTACCAAACAGGCCTAAAAAGATGTCTTTAATTGTGCATGTTGGTTTGTGAAAGGGAGATGACCGAAAATAACCATCAATCAACGTTTGGGCCGCGCGCATCGACAGGACATGGTGACCTAATTAACAGAAGATTGGCTACCTACCTAGAGGAAGGACCAAGGACGTCGTGCATGCATGCATGTGAAGCTAGCTCGATCTAGACACTTCTAAAAGGTGGTCCAACCAAAATCTCCCAACACGAATTAAATTAAACAACAGAGAGAGCTTCCATAGATTCAATGCCTGCCATGCACTTGGAAAGAGTTGGGGACTATGGCCAACCAAATGAAAATTGATATTACACACAGTACTGTATTAGGACTAGGACTATATCATACTCGGTCTGTATTTCAATTCCGGACCCTACTGCTGTGATTTCTAATTAACATAGTTGAGAGCTGTATATACATTTAATTCCAGACTCTGTTTGGCAGCTCTTTTTCTGCGAGCACCTCAAACAAGTTACTGTGCAAACAGCAGTCCCTACTGTAGTAGCAGCGAGCGCAACTCGGTATAGTTTGGAAGGCGTTCACTGTCAGCATGATTTTACATTACAATTGTGGAAAGATATTTGCACTGTGTTGTAAAATTGTCGCTACCATGCATATATTAATTTGTTAGAGTGCATGCACGTCACAGTCGACTATAAAAGCGTGCTGTACGTACAAGCCGCCAATGTAAACCAATGATGTTTGTTCTTGTTTCCAGCTTGATTAGATTGCCTAGCTAGCTCATCACATCCAAAGATCGATTATTAATTGATGCAGCAAGCTACTGACAGTGCCAGCTAGACTCGACTGATTCATTGTCGTATAGTGATACGGAACCATGATGATCCTTAACCTAATTATTAACCAGGGAGCGCAGCAGGTAGCTAGTACGTGTGGCGTACTACTAGCTAGTAAGGAAATAAACATCTACGACTTCAACTTCTCCTTTTCCTTGCAGATGTATTGGAAAGACGTAGTACACGCTTCTTCACTACTCATACCTATCTAAACACAGTATCCATACCATCTCTTAGCTCTCGATCCCTCGATCGCCAATATAATGTCACTTGTTGCGTACCGTATGCTCTAGGTGCGTTTGGAAAACACATATATATGCAGTAACAAATTAGCCTTGCTTTCCTTCACGCGACGGTATTAATGATCCGTGGGAACGACGACAGACTATATATAATCAAGTTGGCGGAACAGGCGGGCAAAGCCTTTGGCTGAAAACTCATGACAGAAAATACTGCTCGCTAATTTAAAATTAGCCGCTGACTTAAAATTAGCAGGAGCGATTCATTTAATTATACCCGCGAACGCACGGTGTCCTAGTGCGAAGCTTAGCGTGCACCGCGTGCATCTCATCGGGCGACTCCGTCCGTGACGACGACAGAGATATGGATGGGATGGGGACACCGACGTGGCTTAGCTAGCTTCTGGCTAGGGTGAAAGCAACCCTAGCTTGGCCCGCCCATGTGCATGCAAGCAGGAATGGCTACCTAGCTAGTTCCTTTGCAAGTTGCAAGCAGCTGCTTGTCACTCCCATCCCATGTAAGTACTACTATAGTTAATAAGATTAGAAACTTGTCAGCTTCAGAGCAACTTATTAATCATATAACTAATTGGTTGATGTTTGTGATCTTTTTGATCGATTATTATTAGGATAGTGAGTTTTGTGTGTGTGTGTGTGTGTGTGTGTGTGTGAGAGAGAGAGAGAGAGAGAGAGAGAGAGAGAGAGAGAGTAGCTAGTGAGTAGTGACCTGGAAGGAGATATGGTTGTCCTTGGGGTTGATCTCGCCCTTCTCCGGGAGGCTGCCGGGGTCCTCCGACTGCAGCAGGTGGATGCCGATCCCGTAGTTGAACAGCCTGATGACATCAAATTATATATACAAATCCATAAGCATAGACCGTGCGTATATATACTAATACTGTACTCTGCGTTGCAAGATTATTAATTAATTGAAGGTGTATTACAGTACAGATTACTCAACGTACATACCAGGCGCCGTCGAAGTCGAAGGAGCCGGGGCGGCGGATGGGGACGAATCCGAGCACGTCGGTGTAGAAGCGCAGCGACGCCTCCACGTTGCGACACACGATGCTGATGTGGTTCAGCGACGCCAGCGGCAGCACGCCCGCCGCCCTCACGCCGCCGCAGCTCGCCGCCGCCATCGTCGTGCTGCTCACCATCCTCTCTCTCTGCTCTCTCCCTCTGGTGGATCGATGGAGATGGCAAGCTACTAGCTATAGCTGCTTCTACTACAAACTACCAGAGGCCAGCAGCTAGCAGGGAGGAGATGGCAAGCAGCTAGCTAACAGAGCGAGGAGTGCTCTGCTTTTTCCAGCTCCTTCTACAAACTGCCGATCGAGTGCTATCACTTGAGGTCGATGGCCGATGATGGGGGCTATATATGCTTTTTGTGTACGATTTGTACGTACGCTGCAACAGGAACCTGCTGCTACGATACGATACGAGTTGTGCCTGCCTGCCGATGCCGATCGAGTGATGGATGTGGGGAGGAGTTGGGCGGATTTTATAGATGCAGAGCCTCGCTGTGGGTGCGGGCGTCGCAGCAAGACACGTGGATCCACGTCATCCTCATCGGGATCTTTCTACTTCTACGGAGATGAAGCTCGCCCATCCCTATGGGTCGTATAGTATAGTAGACTAGTAGTAGTAAAGCTACCGCCGTTCACTTGCACCCCGTTTCATTTCACTCCGATCCCTAGTTCACATGCATTCCCAGTGTACGAATTGTTTCTTTTTCGGATATCGTCCTCTAATAGTATTGATTATTATTACACTCTTGAATCCTAGATAAATAGTTTTTTTTTTCTAGAGTTATCTAAAAGGCATCTATTTTAGAAGTTGACTCAATATTTAAAGAATACATCCAGATCTATAATACCATGCCTAAAAATATTGTTCGCTAATTTATTGTGAAAGAAAAACACTGTTAGCTAACTCATAAGAAACAAATGGGCTCCGATCTAAATTAGTACATTATTGAATATATATTTATAATGTGCTCATCTTTATTTTTCTCTATAAAATTAGTCATATTTAAAATAGTTTAACTTACACAGATTCTTAGAATTCATTTATTTAGAGACTGAAGCACTAAGTACCACAAAGGTAAGTCTCCTAGACTCCTAGTATTACTACCATTTGAGACAGTTGTAAGTACTACTATGCACCAGCAAGGCACATCATCATGTTCTGGCCACTCTTAATACAAATGAATAAATGACCTCAAATCAGACACTGTGAATTCTTTATCCATCATCTGTGCCAAAATATATAGATGTTTAATTACCATTGGAGACCGATAAAAGCAAAAGTCATAAAATCATTGAAATTTTCAGTCAAAATTTGTAATTTTTTTTGGCTAAAGTTCAAAAAATTAAATAAACAAGAACCAAAATTACCGATACGTGTATTTGATGTATTACTAAAGGTCACCTATACATAGAACTAAAAATTATGAAAATAAACGAAAATTCCAGACTTTCAGGTGTATATGACCTATGCCTTATTTAGTTTGCGAAATTTTTGGCTTTGGCTACAGTAGAACTTTTGTTTATATTTGATAATTATTATCTAATTATGAATTAACTAGGCTTAAAAGATTTATCTTGTAAATTACGGACAAATTATACAATTAATTTTTATTTTAATTTTGTCTATATTTAATACTTAATGGATATATCAAAGATTTGATGTGATAAAAAAATTTTTTTAAAAAAATAAAAACTAAACCAGGCCTATATATTGGCGGCCAAATTCGAGCGTCACTCGTCAGACGCTGCGCGACGAGTGAACAATATTTGTACCTTGGCAGTTTGCACCATGCTCAGCCAGCTACTCGCATCTGCACCATGCATCTTAATTCTGTCTAATACTACCTGCTGCTACGCGGTAGAGTTCGAGAGGCTTCCATGGAGGCTGGAGGCTGGAGCGGTCGGCCGGCGTTCCAAGAGAAGGTTGGCCACGGCTGCCGCGGCCACAGGATCCATCGGATGACATCTGTCCTTGATGGATCATGGATTCATGGTTGAGGGCGGATTGAAAAGGAGGAGCAGTGTCCACGCCCGCTTTCCTGTCCCTGAGCCCTCATCACGATGCATGCGCACATGGAAAGAAATACTAGGTAGTCTTCCAAGCTGTCTGAGGCTTTGTTTAGTTCCGAAAAATTTTTGAATTTCAGTACTATCGTTTTTATTTGATAAATATTATATCATAGATCAAATAGGTTCAATGCAATTAGTTTTTATTTTTGTCTATATTTAATACTTTATGCATGTACCGCAAGATTCGATGTGACAGAAAATTTTAAAAAATTTTTGGTTTTTGGGGCGAACTAAACGAGGCCTCAATTGAAAGCCTCAAGACGACGCGTCGCCTTCTTTTCAATTGCATTAGTTATTCTATTAAATTTTCCAGGTGAAATCATTAATTTATGGTTTTCAAAATGTTGTTTGAAGATGTTATTTTTGGAAATTTTAAATGTTGAGTTGATAAAACAAAATCGTATGAAAAGATGACTAAACGAATAGATGTAAGAGCATAATAAATCAATAGAGCATGATTTTAGAAAAATTTTGAGAAAAAATTCGTCAAATTTGAAGTTAGTATGAGAACAAAAGACTAGATACAAATTTTAGAGAGAGATTAAAAAGAAAAATCGCTTGTTCATATCACAGGGGCCTGTTCTTCTTTTCTAAGTGTGTTTATTTTTTCTATGCATTTTGTAGAAACCCATAGAATAATTGTAACTTTTCCGTGCGTGCATAGTATTTTTCCATGTGTGTGTTGTCATGAACAGAAAAATTGTGTAATTTTTCTGTACGTTTTTTGTATTTTTCTGTTAGCATATTATGAAACCCAAAAAAAATTAGTAATTTTCTGTGCGTGTAACACACAGGAAAATTCATCACTTATAGAAGTATTTGAGATTTCAGTAGTGAATAGAATTACTTGTTGAATTTGTTGCACAATGTATAATATGGAGGAAGATCCCTTCCGTTCTTCTCTCTCTCACTTCACCGTTCTTTTTCCTCGTCTAGGTAGCTCTGCCATGCTAGTACACATCCAGCATTTTAGAGGAAGCTATAGATGGTTCGTAGAAGTGGCTGCTTAAGGCGCCTCTAACTTTGATCAATTTCTAGAGGTAGGCTAAATACCAACCACTTCCCCTCCATTCCAAATTATAAGTTATTCCATAAATCTTGGAGAGTCAAAGTATTTTTAAGTTTGACCAAAATTATAGAGAAAAATACTAAAATTTATAATATAAAGTGAATATACTATGAAAATATAATTAAGAAAGAATCTAATGATACTTAGTTGGTATCATAATAATTATCATATTATCATATAAATTTGGTCAAACTTAGGATAATTTGACTCTCTAAGATTCCTGGAATAACTTACAATTTGGAATGGAAGGAGTGCATGTCAATTCCTAGAGATGATCTGAAATCCAACCACCTCTATAAAATTGTTTTCTAGAATCTCAAAATTGAAACAGATAAGACAGTTATAAAAGATATTTTAATCTAGGAGAGGCCACTAGCAAAAAAAAAAAACTATTCTAGAGTCACAAGTCATGCGGCTTTTCACACTTTGTGGCCTCGCATGTTACTTGCTTAACCAATGTGCCTCAAAATCACTTACATCTAGTAGCAAATATTCTTTTTTTATTCACTTTAGAGAATATTATAATACATATTTAAGACTCTAAATGAATTCAAATTAAAGACTTTGAATTGAAAAGGTTTTAGATATCCTCAAGTAGTAAACTTTGATTTAGATCATATCTTCATCTAAGGTCATTTGATTTTTAAAAAAAAAGAGATATAAATTTTAAAATCAGTAATCTTAAAACATAATTTTTAAGCATTAAATGATTCCAAATAAAATGTCAACTATAAAGTTTCACATTTTCTCAAATAAGAAAACTCATTTCTCCGAGATACTTTGAAAATTTTAAAAAAATAAAAGGTCTGCAAACTTAAAACTGAATTTCTAGGCGCTAAATGATTTGGAATTAAAAAGTAGTCAACAAAGATGCAAATCAATTGTAGTACTGCAGCTTTATTTAATTGAGATCTCTTCCATCCTAGATCATTTGAAAGATAAAAAAATTAAATTTAAAACTCTGAAATTTTAAATAGATTTTTTGCGCACTAAATGAATTCAAACAAAAACACCGTCAACTACAAAGTTGTAGATCTCTTAGTTCAAGAACTATAACTTCATTACAAAGTCTGTTTTGTGTGAACTCGGTCTACTCTACTCCCTCCGCAGATTTGTATCGTGTGAAGTCGGTCTGGAAAGGAGTAAACTGGATTCTATAAACATTGAGGCAGGAATGCATATATTCATATTGACCGGGACAAGATGAGAAATGAATCGATCTCAATCGTCTGGCATGCAGATCTAGAGAGGTTGGTAGTGGACGTACTACGTCGCGGATCCGATCCACACAGCTAGCTGACCACAGACGCCGGGATTACTGGACCGGCCGACGGCGTACGTCATCATCCAGCGCCCAATCTAGCGTTCCTTGATTACCATACCATACAATACATGATGCATCATGCATCATATGCATGCATGTCTGTCCATGATGCATACATAGCTTAGTACAGTACATGTACTACTTGTGGGCCGTTGGTGAGAAGCTGTCATTTTCTGACCACTAGCACTAGCTGATAGTCTTTTTTTAAAAAAAAATATTTTGGAAAAGCTGATGATAGTTGGTATCGCTGTTTCGACACATACAGCCGTGGTATTACACCTACTTTTTCAAGTGTTCTGAAAGTATTTACATCCGATATAAAGTAACCACGACAAATAAACTATAGTCATGTCCGTGACCTAGCTCGCCACCTCCACCATATCTTTACCGACCATCTTTACCCCAGTATATACTAATGTGATATGCCGTGACACTTTAGGGACGTGGAGAATATGTCTTGCACAAAATGAGACCCCTAGACCTAACACTAACAGCATCCTATAGTCATTCACCTGTCCAAAAAAGCATCAACTGTCCAAAAAAGCATCAACTTTATTATAAACAGTATGTTGTCCACTTCAATTTGTCGACACAGGATCGAACAGCCAAAACAAAAAAAAACTGAGAATCTATCTGTTGAGTTGTAGAACACAATACACTAGCTAACAATGCATGGACCTGTAGTAAAAGTAATCCTTAGCTGCCAGGTTGCTCCCCGCAATAAGAAACAAAGGACAAATCATATCAACATGCCTGTCATGTTCAATCTGATTACTCGTGTCATTTGGAACCAACTTTTTTTATACGTATACTCCACAACCAGCCGTTTTTGTTTTATATATGTTTCGGAAGGCAACTTTATATTAACAAGTTACTGCTAGAGACAAACTGAGTCGGAGATATGTTAATATAAATAGTCAACATCTTTGCTTAGCTACGTCTTTAGTTGATGCCAATGAGAAAACATAACCAACACGTTGCCATGACATGTCGCTTTAACCTAACCAACACTTTTGCATGAGCTTGGTTTCGGAGCTGGGTGGAATGGGATGGTTTCACCCCTGACTCCATGTTTCTCATTCAAGCATGGGTGTGAACCGTTGCATTCTCTTCCATCCTTTGAAACCAAACACATGGTATAAAAATATTGTGCTTTGTCATTTTGTAGACACTACTACTTTCCTATCGAACATCCTAAGCAACTCTAGCAATGGTCATCAAATCAGGACCCCTACATTTAATATGTAAGGACTCTCTTACTCTTGAGAGCTCAGTTTTGTATGCTGAACTCTACTAAGGGTGCTCAAACAGCCCCCCTACTTTCGTATGGCATGCAAGACCCCTGCATCATTAAAACAGATTTTTCATTAACATAGATCTTATGGCATGCAAGACCTGTGGATGGTGTAGAAGGCATGTTATGGAGGTAGGGTTAGGTGTAAGGGCGGGCAAGCACAACTGGCATGTGGGGGAGTCTGGGGTAGGTTGAGGCAATCAAGCATAGAAGGGGTATGGTGGATGCGGTCAAGCTCAATGATGGCCAATACTCGAGGTTGGGGAAGAATGCAAGACAGGGTTGGCTAAAGGTCAAGGTCCCGGTTGGCGATGGTGGAGACTGGGCGGAACTAGTGTTCTAGTTAGGTGCCCAAATCCATCTAGGAAACTTGATAAATGGGCTTGGGGTTTAGAGGATGTGATTCCAAGCGACGGGGAGGACAGATCTAGTGGCAGGATTTGGAGGTGACGATAAGAGGAGTGGACTACTAGGAGGGAGCATGGCGAGATATGAACAAGTGTAAGGATGCAATGGCCCAAAGAGTGGGTGAATTGGGGTTACAAAAATAAATTTGCATCAACCATAGCCTTTGCAATTCTATCACACCCCATATGTGGTTCTTGCCTAAGGACTAAAAGATTCACACTAACATGAAGTCCTTATTAGGGCTATCACACTGAGCATGTCTTTAGCAAAGGGCATATTAATTAATATATTGTCTTAAATGTTGAATTGAGCCCTATATAG
Source organism: Sorghum bicolor (assembly GCF_000003195.3). Taxonomy (NCBI): domain Eukaryota; kingdom Viridiplantae; phylum Streptophyta; class Magnoliopsida; order Poales; family Poaceae; genus Sorghum; species Sorghum bicolor. Next base: position 6,727,963 of record NC_012878.2, on the reverse strand, counting down.
CTAATTAAGCACGCTATAGTGTGCAATCCTCATTGTCGCACATAACGTTCTTGCACAAACTAGCGCTAACACATAAGTTAGAAAATTTAAATAATCCAAGACATAGGGCAAGACAAAGAGACAAACCAAGTTTATCACGTGATATTGCTTGCAAAAATGCAACCTCTAGTCTACATTGGAGCTCCACTGAGGGACATGCTCCCCAACACCAAGCTCTCTTTCAGTCTTGGTGTTTACTCAACCAACCAAAGGCATTGGAGGAAGAAGTCACCGCCACCCCCACATCCTTGCCTCTAACTTAGGCCCCTTCTAAGTTGGCGTGCACAGAAGAAACTACTTGCCATCTCCTATGTGTCGTAGCAAGATCATATGAGCATCACTTAGGGATGCTGATATGTACAATGTTGCTGCTTTTGCTGGTTTTTTCTCCTAGGAGCACGTACACGTCTGAAAGGATCAAGATGCCCAAGAGGGGGGGGGGGGTGAATTGGGCTTCTCTAAAAATTTAAGCAACCTATAAGCTCCAATTCAACCCCTTGTGCCTAGTGTGACCTAGAGAGCTACCGGATAAAAGTTTTGCAACCTAGTTCCAATCCTATTCTAGCATGGCAATTCTAAGAATATAAAAGCACAAAGTAAATGCTAGAATGTAAAGGAGTAGTGGAAGAAAGTGCTCGGCGATGTTTTGTCGAGGTATCGGAGAGTCGCCACTCTCCACTAGTCCTCGTTGGAGCACCCGCGCAAGGGTCTTGCTCCCCCTTGATCCGCGCAAGGACCAAGTGCTCTCTACGGGCTGATTCTTCGACACTCCGTCGCGGTGAATCGCCCAAAACCGCTCACAAGCTTGACACGAGCCACCCACAAGAACTCCGGGCGGTCTTCGTGCCTCCAATCACCACCGAACCGTCTAGGTGATGGCGATCACCAAGAGTAACAAGCAAAGAACTCTCACTTGACCCAAACAAGGCTCTAGAGAGTGGTGGATGCACACTTGACTCTTGGAACTCACTAGAGAAGGATTCTCTCAAGAAATCACTCTAATCTCAATCCTCTCTAGGCTCTTGCAACTCTCTTGCTCCACAACAAGTTTCTCTGATGTTCAAATGGGCAAGAGACCTTTCATGGACGAGGTGGAGGAGTATAAATACTATACACGAAGTCCAAAGGTCGGCCAACCGTTTTCCACTGAAAACGGGGTCACCGGACGCACATTATGTTGCACCGGACGCACTGCACTGAGCGTCCGGTGCACCATAACGGCTAACTGTACTTGCTTCTGACACGACACCGAACGCTAACTCCCAGCGTCAGGTGCACCGTCCGGTGCTCGGGGGATCTTTACAAGCTCCCTGCGCATGGGACCGGACGCTACCCGGCGCGTCCGGTGCTAGCGTCCGGTGCTCGCGGAAAGCTTGCAACCTCCCTGGGTAAGGGACCGGACGCTACCCGGTGCGTCCGGTGCTAGCGTCCGGTGCCTAACCTTAAGTACGACACTGTTCTAACTGCTAAGGACCTCACCGAACGCACTCACAGAGCGTCCGGTGCAGCGTCCGGTGCCCCTTGCACCCAAACTTCGTCGAAACGCGATCGCTCCAAAACGAAGTTGGTTTCTCTCGATCTAAGGACTACCTCTGAGCTGCCTAGTGCTAGGTTTACCAAGTGTGCACCACACCTAAACCTAAAGCCTTGCCTAAGTCAAGCTACTAGATCAAAGCCCCTCTTAATAGTACGGTCAAAGAAAAACAAAGTCCTAAACTACTCTAAGTGCCCTTCTTCACCATATGGCACTTAGACCTAGTCTAGTCTTGACGATGTCCATCCATCCTTTGAAAACCGAAATGATTTCCACTATTAAGTAGGCATGTACGTCCCTGTCCATCGAGTACCTATTTACCATGACCTTACCTATGACTTTGCTTCTGCAAAACACACGTTAGTCATAGTAATCAATAATGTCATTAATCACCGAAATCACTAGGGGCCTAGATGCTCTTTCAATCTCCCCCTTTTTGGTGATTGATGACAACCTCCAGTATGGAAAGAGTTGAGGATTTTGAAGTGACTTGGTTTCAATAAGCATGTTACAATAAGAACAAAAAAGATTAGTCATGCTTATATCAACCAAGTCCAATACCCTGCATCCAAATATGTGAGTGGTATACGACAGGATATAAACATAAGGCTCATAAGTATATCGGAGTGAAACGCGGAAGCAAAGGTAATATGAGCCAAAACACATGACATTAAGATAACACATTAAGCACAAGTCATGTCTCATAACCATAGTATCTCACACAAGTGCAATGCATAAAAATAAACGTGATGCATGGTAAAGAGTAGCACACAAAAGAGTATCTCAAAAGAATAAACACCTAAACACCCTCTCTAGCTCAGCTCCCCCAAACTCCTAACTCTCTCATACGCACTCTCTCTCCCTTTGGCATCAAGCGCCAAAAACCTAAGAAGTCGGTGGAGGAGGCGAAGCAGTGGAGTCCCTCGGCACGGCCTCGAAGCGAGCTGCATCGTCTGAACTGTCGGTCGTCGAGGCAGAAGAGGTGGAGTGACCCTCTGAAGCTGCAGGTGCTGGCGAAGCTGTCCGGGTCTGCTGTGAGGGTGCTGGAGCTATCACGGGCTGTGCTGGCTGCTCGAGAGGCACGGACTCGGTCGCTGTAGCTGTTGTCTCTGGCACGGTAGAAGACGGTGCAAGCTGCTCGGACGACGCTACAGACGACGACAGAAGCTCTGTGGTGGTGACTGGCACCGTAAAGACTGCAGGGGCCTGCAGAGGAGGAGGCGTAGGGTCACCAGTCAGAGCACTGTAGGTGAAGCTGAGGTGCGGATCTGTCGACGAGTCCCACACAAGCTGTGATGCTGACGCTAACTGAGGAGTGAAGCCGGAGCGGATAGGAGTAAACTGAGGTACCTGCTCAAAGCCTGAAGAGATAGCACCCTAGGAGACCTGGTGCTGTGGCGTCGAGAACCGCTGACTCTGAGCTGGTAGCTGGAGAGGCTGCTGTGACTGGCTCTGCGTCTGAGGCGCTCGAGTGGGTGGCCTGACAGTCGACGTGCCTGGAAGCTGAATCTGCGGTAGCTGAATCCCTGAGGCGGCCATGATAGCGGCCATCATCGCTGTCTGCTGGGCCTGGAACGCAAGCTGCTGCTCCTGAAAGGTGAGAAACTGACGCTGGAGCTCATCCTGCCTAGCCTGCACGGCTGCATTGATGGCAGCCTGGTCCCTGTCATGCCTCGCCTGCTCCTCAGCTACACGGCGCTGATCTGCCCTCATACCCTCTAGAATAGCAAGAAGAGCGGGGTCTGAAGCACTAGAAGAGCCCCCTGCCTCGTGGTCATGTGCTCTGGGGGGAGATGTGACACTAGCAGCTGATAGTCATCATCAGAGCTGTCTGAGGCGAAGTCAAACTCTCCCTCTGCCTCGGCATCTGCGAAAGCCCCAATGGCTATGTTCTGCTGCTCCTCTGTCTCAAGTACTGCTGCCGTACTGCGAGTGCCCCTGGGAGAAGGTGGGGGCACAGGTCCACGTGGTGCACGAGGAGGAGGTGTAGCTCGGAGGTCGTGATGCGCTCTCAACATCTGCCTGGGGTCGTAGTGGGGGAAGACGGTGTCTGACTCTGTCAACTCCCTCTGCAAGTGAGCTGGCAGGGGTAGCGGCCTGGCACGAAGAATAAGCAGGGTAATCCAATGTGCATACGGCAACTGACGCCGTCCCCTAAAACTCTCTGAGATGGTGTCCTCGATCTCTGAGACGATCAGATCCCACAAGTCAAACTGCGTCTGAGTGATGAGATGAGCAATGAGCCACTGCTGGATATGAGTGAATCCATCTCTGTAGCCTGTCCTGGGGAGAAGAGTCTTCCTCAACACAAAGTCAAGGATCCTAGCTGGTCGTGTCAAGTCTCCCACTGTCCTGCTGGAGCCCTCTCCAAACGGTGGACGGAAACAAGGGGCCACGAAGTCAACTGGTGGTATCTCACCACCGTGAGGACGTCGGGGAGGGTCAACGTTCCCGTAGCAGAGCTGGTGAATCCTGGTGGAGTAGGCTCTCAACCCCAGCACCTCTCTGGCCCTCTGAGCTGTCACTCTGTAGTCTGTCCCGGCCAGTGCGTAGTGGAGATAACTATGATCTGGAGAAACCCACACTGACGCGTAGAACTCTCTCACCCACTGCTCGCAATAAGTGCCAGGGAGAGCGAGCAACTCTAGAAGTCCGTGGAGATAGGTGAAATACTGACGGATGTCTGCTCCAACCACGTTCTCCAGTATCTCAAGGTCAATAACTCTATGCTCCCTGAACTGTGACTGGGAGCGAACCAGTGCCTCGTAGATGTCCTTCTGGACGACTGTGTAGAACCTAGCACCGGCTCTGGGATCCCTGGCAGCTGGAAACCAGGTGGGAAACCGAACGAACCGCAGCTGCTAGATCTCTCTGGCTGACACGAGAGTGAGATCCCTGTGGATCCTGACTGGCCTCTGTCGAGAAGCTGGAGTGCCTCTAGGTGGTGTGGCACGAGTAGTGGAGGTGGACTGACCCTGCGTACCAGTCCGAGGAGTGGCCTGGGTACGAGCACGAGTCGACCTCCTGAGGGTCTGCTCCTGCTCCTGCTCCTGTGCTGGAGCCTCTGCCTGGGTCTCTATCTCAGTGTTTGGATCCTCCTGAGCTGGATCCCTAACCACGAGCCTAATCCTCTGTCCTCCAATCGTCACGGTGCCTGGGGAGATCCGTGTAGGGCCTCTGCCTGAAGAACTGCACACCGCTGCTGTGGCGTGAGATCATCCCCAATCCTCAGTCCACCAGCCCGACCACCTCTCTCTGCTGCCACTGCCTCTGCGACCTCTGCATCTCTGTCACTGCCCTTGCGCTTCTTGGTGGCTAGCTTCTTGCCCTTGCCTTTCTCTGCCGCTGATAGGCGACGGGGAGGATCACCTCCACCATCACCACCTGAGGAACCTCCAGTGCCGGCTGCCGGACCGCTGACATTCTTGCATCAAGCCATAGCAAAGACTACCGACCGATCAGGCATCCGACAAACCGACCGACAACGGAGAACAACGCACTGCAGAGAATAGACAAGATAGGGTATATATAAGAAATCATAACGACTAGAGGTGAGAAAACCCTAATGGATCGCAAGATAAGATAACGAACGGGCGCGAACAGCTTACGATCCGAAGACGGGACGCGTTCCGGAAGAGATGTCGCGATCAAAGGCCGCCGGAGAACACGAACCAACTTCTCAAGGTGCTACAAGGGAAGAACGAATCGAATCGATGTCAAAAACACCAATCAGATTCATTCACACAAAGAATTGAACACCTTAAGGGAAAAAACCTAGGGCTCACCCAAAATCCAAGTCTCAACGGATTCCTTCGCGAGGGGAGAGCGGATCTGAGCGCGGGGAAGAAGGCAAGGATCGCCGAGGACGCCGAACTCGACGGCGGCGCGGTCCCGGCGGCTTAGGGCACGGGGCGGCGAGCTAGGGCTTGGGCGCGGCCGCAGATTGGAAGAGGAAGAAAAAGAAAACGACCACGGAAAGCGCTAGGGCGCGGGCTATATCCGCCCGCCGCGGGGTCACCGGACGCTCTTTATGTGGCACCGGACGCGTCCGGCGACCACCGGACTCATGCGCAGAGAAGGTTGCAAATCGGCATTGCACCGGACGATGGGCACCGGACGCTGGCTTTAGCGTCCGGTGCTTCAGGTCATGCCAGGGGAGCACCGGACGCTCCTCACCGGACGCAGCAGGGACACTGTTCCTGCGTCCGGTGAGTGCAGTCTGGCACTCACTGAAAGGCCTAGTTTGGTTTTGGATAATTGATGAAACCCTAGTACTAACCTCTATGCTAAGTGTGTGTAGACTTAATGAGGTTGGTACATGCCAAGTGATGAAGCAAGTAATGATCATAGTGATGATGGTAATGACCACAAGATGATCAAGTGCTCAACTTGGAAAAGAAGAAAGAGAAAAACAAAACCCTATGGAGATCAAGGCAATGGTATTGCTTAGGGTTTTGGTTTTGGTGATCAAGACACCATAGAGGGTGTGATCACATTTAGGATAGATAGCCGTACTATAAAGAGGGGAATTCTTTGGCTAAGCGGTTATCAAGTGCCACTAGGTGTCTTTGTTCATGTGCATGCATTTAGAACCTAGTGAGCTAACTTAACTCCTTCGAAGAAAATGATTGTGAAAATGCTAACACACGTGCACGTGTTGGTACACACTTTGTGGTGTTGGCACTCTTTGAGAAGGGAGTTGAAGTTTGAAGGGTAGAGAGAGGATGGATTCCTCTCTCCCTCCCGCCGAGCTTGCGAGAAAATGAAGTGCATATTTTCTATTGCGCCGGTGGGAAATTTGGAGAAGTCACGGGAGTGTTTCTCGTTGAGGAACACTCACCGGACGCTGACTCAGAAGCATCGGACGCTGTTCCTGTGCGTCCGGTGAGTAGGCAGCCTGACTCGGTTAGGGTTAGGCACCGGACGATAGGCACCGAACGCTGGCTTGAGCGTCCGGTGGTGCACGTCCGGTGTGGGGGCGTTTTGGCGACCCTCTCTGCGCATGAGTCCGGTGAGCACCGGATGCTCACGGTGCGTCTGGTGGCTTGCGTCCGGTGACCCTGCGAGTTTGCGGAGCTCTCTGCGCATGAGTCCGGTGTGACCTGCTCAGCGTCCGGTGCTCTACAGGTTACCGTTAGATTCTGACATGCGGCTGATGTTGGAGCACCGGACGCTAGTGTTGAGCGTCCGGTGCCCCTTTAAGAGCGTCCGGTGACCCCGAGTTTTGCCCAGTGAAAGAGCCAATGGCTCTATTTGCTTGAAGGGGTCTATAAATACGTGTTTGGCCGGCTTGGGGCTCACTCTCTTGGCATTCTAACATACTTGACATCCTTGTGAGCCTAAGCAAACACCTCCCACTCATCTCCTTCATAGATTACACATCTTTGTGAGATTGGGAGTGATTCCAAGTGCATTTGCTTGAGTGATTGCATCTAGTGGCACTTGGGGATCGTTCTAGCTGCGGTTTTCTTGTTACTCTTGGTGGTTGCCACCACCAAGACGGCTTGGAGCAGCGGAGGAGTTTTGGCACGAGTTCGTGATTGTTCGTGGCCATCTCTCGGTGATTGTGAGGGGTCTTGTACCTTCCCCGGCGGTGAGCCGAAAGGTAACTCTAGTAAAGTGCTCGTGTCATTGAGCTACCTCACTTGTGGGTAGGTTCTTGTGGTGTCCTAGTGAGGACGAGGTTTGTGCAACACCTCTTAGCCACCGAACCACCAAGTGTTGGTCGAAACAATGGGGACGTAGCGTGCCGGCAAGCACGTGAACCTCGGGAGAAAAATCGGTGTCTCAATTGTGTTTGATTGGCATTCTCCCGGTGCTTGATTGTTTATATTGGTGATTGGTTCATCCCCTACATGGCGGTATAAATATCTCATCCTATCCTTACCGCAAACTAGTGTAATTAGTTTAGTTGCTTTCTTTGCCTTGTGTAGCTTAGTTCTTGTGTGGTTAGTGATCTTAGCAACTAGAATTGTTGGGTAGGTGGCTTGCAAACCCCCTTTAGAGCTAGAGCAAAAAGCTTCGCTTTGTTATTTACTAACCTCTTGCTCTAGTGAGTTTGTAGAATTTTTAAATAGGCTATTCACCCCCCCTCTAGCCATATTAGGACCTTTCACTCACAGAGCACCGGACGCACAGAGGCAGCGTCTGGTGCATCGTCCGGTGCTTCTCTGAGCACTTTTTCAACGAAGCACTACGCCCGACTTTGACCCAACCAAGTTCCATCTTCAAAAGCACACAAATAAACACCAAATGGAACTGGTATGAGTGACTTCTCTCAAACCCTCAAATTTTCACAAATATTTAGCCATAAGCTTAGTAGTTTTTATGAAAATAATTCGAGAAAATCACCAAGGAGCATCATATGGCCATAAAGCTAGGGGTTAGAGTCACAATGAGCTTTGAATGCTCCCCCTATCTATGGACGAACACAGCGGATACTCAACGAATAACCGAAAAGAAATGGTTAACTAACAAGCATGCACATGATATGAGTTGTGATGCAATACTTTGAAAGTAAACTAATGCTTGTCAAGTTTGATCCAAGGTTAAGCTTTTTCACACACACGAGGGGGTTATCTTAACCATGTTAGACAAGCCCTACATGCAAGTTTTGTATTTTAGATTTAGTATGCATGATATGCAAAGCAAAGGTTATTTACAAGTTTCAACACACAACCTTTTACTTTTTAGTGAAGTTAGAGAGGTCAAGCACATTAAGTTCATTTCTTAACATACAAAACCTAGCTTCATCTAGGGGTTTTGTGAAGATATCTGCCAATTGATTTTCCGTTCCCACATTCTCTAGTGATATGTCACCTTTAGCAACATGATCCCTAAGGAAGTGGTGGCGGATGTCAATATGTTTTGTGCGGGTGTGTTGAACCGGGTTGTTTGTAAGTTTTACGGCACTTTCGTTGTCACACAACAAAGGTACTTTGTCTAGTACTACTTCATAGTCTAGCAAAGTTTGTTTCATGTAGAGTATTTGTGCACAACAAGCACCGGCGGCAATGTATTCCGCCTCGGCCGTTGACAAGGCAACACTATTTTGTTTCTTAGACATCCAAGAGACAAGTGATCTACCTAGGAAGTGGCACCCTCCGGATGTGCTTTTTCTATCAATCCGGCACCCGGCATAATCCGAATCAGAATAGCCTACAAGTTGGAATCTTGCACCTTTGGGATACCACAAGCCTAGGCAAGGTGTGTATTTTAGATACCTAAGAATTCTCTTGACCGCAATCAAGTGAGATTCCATAGGCATTGCTTGATATCTAGCACACATACACACACTAAACATGATATCGGGCCTAGATGCGGTGAGGTAGAGTAGACTTCCTATCATGGAGCGATAGAGAGTCTTGTCAATTGGGTTACCTCCCTCATCCAAGTCGAGATGCCCATTTGATGCCATGGGAGTCTTGATTGGCTTGCAATCCATCATCTTGAACCTCTTGAGAAGATCTTGAGTGTACTTCTCTTGAGAGATGAAGACTCCTTCCTTCATTTGCTTGACTTGAAATCCTAGGAAGAAGGATAGCTCGCCAATCATGGACATCTCAAACTCCTTGGACATCAAATCACCAAATTCCTTGCAAAAATCTTCATTAGTAGAGCCAAAAATAATATCATCAACATAAACTTGGCAAATGAAGATTTCCACATTCATTTTCATGGTGAAGAGTGTTGTGTCAACTTTCCCAATCTTGAAGCCCTTCTCAATGAGGAAGTCCCTAAGTCTCTCATACCAAGCTCTAGGAGCTTGCTTTAGACCATAGAGAGCCTTGGACAACCGGTAGACATGCTTGGGGTACCTAGGGTCTTCAAAACCGGGGGGTTGCTCAACATAGACAAGCTCATTAATATATCCATTCAAAAAGGCACTTTTCACATCCATTTGAAATAACTTGATATCATGACTAGATGCATATGCAAGTAGGATACGGATTGCTTCAAGTCTTGCCACTGGTGCAAAGGTTTCACCGATGTCAAGACCTTCCACTTGTGAAAAGCCTTTTGCCACAAGTCTTGCCTTGTTGCGCACCACTTTGCCTTGATCATCCTTCTTGTTCTGGAAGACCCATTTTGTTCCAATCACTCTTGCATCTTTGGGTCGCTCTTCAAGTGTCCATACTTGGTTGCGAGAGAAGTTGTTTAACTCCTCTTGCATGGCCATGATCCAATCCGCATCACGAAGAGCTTCCTCTATAGTCTTTGGTTCATCTTCAAGAGACACAAAAGCGTGATGTTCAATAAATAAAGCATGTCTAGAACGAGTAGTTACACCACGTGATGGACTCCTGATGATGAGATCTTGAGAGTGATCTTGGAGGAGATGTGATGTTCTTCTTGGTGCCACTTGAGGGGTTGGTTGGGGAGCATCAACATCTTGTGCTTGTGCCACCGCTTGCTCAAGAGTTACTTGAGTGTCTTTGTGAGCATCTCTCACATCCTTGTCTTCATCTTGTGGACCATGTGAGGTGGATGGTGGCTCAATGACTTGCACATCATCATCATCTTCTTTAGGCTTGATGTATCCCACGGGCATGTTCTTCATGGCATCCCTCAATGGTTCACCACCTACATCATCAAGATTATCACTTGCTCCTTGGGAGCCATTAGTTTCATCAAATTCAACATCAAATGTTTCTTCAACCATGTTTGTGGCATGGTTAAAGACTCTATATGCCTTGGACTTTGATGAATAGCCAACCAAGTAACCAATGTCACATCTTCTTTGGAACTTTCCCAAGTGTTGGCGCTTCTTGTAGATGTAGCATTTGCATCCAAACACTCTAAAGAATGAGACATCGGGCTTCTTCCCATTGAGCAACTCATATGGTGTCTTCTCTAGGAACTTATGAGGAAAGAGCCGGTTTGAAGCATAGCATGCGGTGTTGATTGCCTCGGCCCACATCTTCTCCGAAGTGTTGTACTCATCTAGCATTGTTCTTGCCAAGGTGATCAATGTCCGGTTCTTTCTTTCTACAACCCCATTTTGTTGTGGTGTGTATGTTGAGGAGAACTCATGCTTGATTCCCACTTCATCACAATATACTTCAATGTTGGTGTTGTCAAACTCTTTGCCATTGTCACTTCTAATTTTCTTGATCTTCACATCAAATTGATTTTGAGCATTCTTTGCAAACTTCTTGAATATTGATGCAACTTCGGCCTTGTCTTGCAAAAAGAATGTCCAAGTATACCGGGAGAAATCATCAACTATGACCAAGCAATATTTGTTACCTCCAAGACTAGCATATGTGGTTGGTCCAAACAAATCCATATGAAGTAGCTCAAGCACTCTTGAAGTAGAGAGATAGGCTTTGGTTGGATGGGTGTTTGCAAGTTGTTTGCCGGCTTGACATGCACAACAAAGCTTGTCCTGCTCTAATGTCACATCCTTCAAGCCTCTAATCAATTCTTTCTTCATCAACTTCTTGAGTGTGCTCATTCCAACATGTGCTAACCTTCTATGCCACAACCACCCAAGTGAAGTTTTGGTGAATAAGCAAGTCTTGACATCAACTTCATCGGATGAGAAATCAACTACATATAAGTTGTTGTGCCGGAAGCCTTTGAATATCACTTCATTGTCATCTTCCTTGGTCACAATTACTTCCTTCTTCTTGAATAGGCATTCAAATCCAAGGTCACAAAGTTGTCCAACCGAGAGCAAGTTGAAACTTAATGATTGCACATAGAGCACATTGGTGATGGAGTTGTCATTTGATATAGCAACCTTTCCTAGTCCCTTGACCTTGCCTTTTGAATTGTCACCAAATGTGATCTTCTCTTGGTTGTCAACATCTTCATCAAGAGAGGTTAACATCCGGGGATCTCCGGTCATATGTTGAGTGCAACCACTATCAATTACCCAATGTGATCCACCGGTCTTGTAGTTCAACTACACACAAGAGATCAAGCTTGAGATTTGGGGACCCACATTTGCTTAGGGCCCTTGACCTTCTCTACTAGTTGCTTTGGCACCCAAATCTTCTTTGGCCTTTGCTTGTTGGGTGGCCCCATGAAGCTAACCTTGACCTTGCCACTCTTGTCTTTCCTTACAATGTAGTGAGCATTGAAGGCAAATGGTCTTGCATGCTTGGGCAAGGGTGGTGGTAGTGGTGCCTTACACTCATGAGCAAAGTTCTTGACCACATTCAAAGCATCTCTTTGGCTTTGGCTTACTTGGTTGATCATGAGTGGCTAGAGACTTGATGAGCTTTGTTTGATGAGCCTTGTAGCCAATCCCACTCTTGTCCATCTTCATGACGGTGTTCATGAAAAGCTCACTTTGAAGGTCTTTGCCTTTAGTGAACTTGGCTAACCCCATGGTTAGATGTTCCTTCTCTTTCTTGAGCTTGTTGTTCTCTTGAGTTAGCTTCTTGATGATTGGGTCATTGTTGCTAGCTACCTCATCCAAGATGAATGTATCATCTTCTTCTTGCTTGTCATACATCAAACCAAGCTTGAGATATTGATTTTCTTCCTTGAGCAACTTGTTCTCATATGCAAGCTTCTTGTCTTGATCAAGTGACTCAATCACAACGGTCTTGTGCTTGGCTTGTTCTTGCAACTCTTTCTTGAGCATAACGATTTCATCCTTGAGCTTGATAGTGTCCTCATAGCTCTCGGCCACTACCACTTTCTTGCCCTTACAATCAACACATTTGCTTGTGCTCTCCACAAGTAAGTCATCACAAGATGTGGCTACATCAAGCTTAGCAACATTGTTAGTAGCAACATGTGTTTCATCAATTGCAAGTTCATAAGCAATCTCAAGGTTGTCATAGTTTGCTTTTAGAGTTGTTAGTTCTTCTTTCATTGCTCTATATCTAGTGATAAGCTCATCATGAACACTCTCAAGTTTATCATGTTTTTCTTTGAGCTCTTTTAGAGAAAGTTTGAGCTCCTTGAGCTTAGTGGTCATGATCTCATTTTGGTCTCTAAGCTCATCACTAGATTTAAGCTTTGCTAGAAGTGTGTCATTTTCAAGTTCAAGCTTTTCATTTTCACTTCTAGCCTTTCTTATGACTTTTGTGTACTTGTTAAGCAATTTTACAAGTTCATCATAAGAAGGTGATTCAAATTCACTATCACTTTCACTGCTCTCATCCTCACTTTGTACCTTCCGGTCACCCTTTGCCATGAGGCATAGGTGCATAGAGGATGTAGATGGTGGTGAAGATGATGGTGTTGGAGCATCGATGGCAATGGCGGCAACCTTCTCATCATCACTTTCATTGCCGGAGGATCACCACTTGAGCTCTCTATGTCGGTGAGCCAATCACCAACAATATAAGCCTTGCCATTCTTCTTCTTGTAGTGCTCCTTCTTCTTGCCACCTTTCTTCTTATATTGCTTCTTCTCATTCTTGTCATCATCACTTGAGTCATCTTGCTCTTTGTTCTTCTTCTTGTATTTGTCCTTCTTGGGCTTTGGACATTGGTGAGCAATATGGCCAAGTTCACCACAATTGTAGCAATCCATGTTGGAGATGGGCTTTCTCTTGCTACTTGTGAAGAACTTCTTCTTCTTGGAGTCAAAGTTGACTCCATTCTTGTTGGGCTTCTTCAACATCTTTGTGGTTCTTCTCACCATGAGGGCAATAGATGCATCATCATCACTTGAAGTTGATGACTCAACTTCAATCTTCTTGGCTTTGCCCTTGTGAGAAGCTTTGAGAGCCAAGTCCTTCTTCTCTTTCTTGGCCGATGAGGAGCCATCTTGGGGGTTCATGTGCATGTACATCTCATGAGCATTGATCTTCCCCAATATGGCGGTTGGTGTAGCGGTGGAAAGATCGCCTTGATGAAGCACCGTTACTATGTGCCCATATTTCTCAATGGGAAGCACACATAGTATCTTCCTTGCTACATCCGCCGCACTCATTTGAGTGAGCCCAAGTCCATTTAGCTCCTCTACAATGACATTCAAACGAGAATACATTTCATTAGCATTTTCTTTTGGAAGCATTTCGAATGTATTAAGCTTGTTCATTACTAAGTGGTAGTGTTCCTCGCGTTCACTCTTTGATCCCTTATGGAGCGCACAAAGTTCCTTCCAAAGTTCATGGGCGGTTTTGTGGCTCCGAACGCGGTTGAACACCTCTTTGCAAAGGCCTCTAAAGATGTGGTTTTTGGCCTTCGCATTCCACTTCTCGTTTTCTTGCTCTTGTGGAGTGAGAGAGGTGTCTTTTGCCGGAGGGGTGAACCCTTCGGTCGCGGCTTTTAGGCACTTTACATCGCATGCCTCAAGGTATGACTCCATCCGTATTTTCCAATACGGGAAGTCATCCCCATCGAACATGGGTGGCGGTCCATCCCCGTTAGACATCTTTTCTCTAGGCGGTGAAGCCTAAATAATGAGCACTAGGCTCCGATACCAATTGAAAGGATCAAGATGCCCAAGAGGGGGGGTGAATTGGGCTTCTCTAAAAATTTAAGCAACCTATAAGCTCCAATTCAACCCCTTGTGCCTAGTGTGACCTAGAGAGCTACCGGATAAAAGTTTTACAACCTAGTTCCAATCCTATTCTAGCATGGCAATTCTAAGAATGTAAAAGCACAAAGTAAATGCTAGAATATAAAGGAGTAGTGGAAGAAAGTACTCGGCGATGTTTTGCCGAGGTATCGGAGAGTCGCCACTCTCCACTAGTCCTCGTTGGAGCACCCGCGCAAGGGTCTTGCTCCCCCTTGATCCGTGCAAGGACCAAGTGCTCTCTACGGGCTGATTCTTCGACACTCCGTCGCGGTGAATTGCCCAAAACCGCTCACAAGCTTGACACGAGCCACCCACAAGAACTCCGGGCGGTCTTCGTGCCTCCAATCACCACCGAACCGTCTAGGTGATGGCGATCACCAAGAGTAACAAACAAAGAACTCTCACTTGACACAAACAAGGCTCTAGAGAGTGGTGGATGTACACTTGACTCTTGGAACTCACTAGAGAAGGATTCTCTCAAGAAATCACTCTAATCTCAATCCTCTCTAGGCTCTTGCAACTCTCTTGCTCCACAACAAGTTTCTCTGATGTTCAAATGGGCAAGAGACCTTTCATGGACGAGGTGGAGGAGTATAAATACTATCCACGAAGTCCAAAGGTCGGCCAACCGTTTTCCACTGAAAACGGGGTCACCGGACGCACATTATGTTGCACCGGACGCACTGCACCGAGCGTCCGGTGCACCATAACGGCTAACTGTACTTGCTTCTGACACGGCACCGGACGCTAACTCCCAGTGTCTGGTGCACCGTCCGGTGCTCGGGGGATCTTTACAAGCTCCCTGCGCATGGGACCGGACGCTACCCGGCGCGTCCGGTGCTAGCGTCCGGTGCTCGGGAAAAGCTTGCAACCTCCCTGGGTAAGGGACCGGACGCTACCCGGTGCGTCTGGTGCTAGCGTCCGGTGCCTAACCCTAAGCACGACACAGTTTTAACTGCTAATGACCTCACCGGACGCACTCACAGAGCGTCCGGTGCAGCGTCCGGTGCCCCTTTGAGCACCCAAACTTCGTCGAAACGCGATCGCTCCAAAACGAAGTTGGTTTCTCTCGATCTAAGGACTACCTCTGAGTTGCCTAGTGCTAGGTTTACCAAGTGTGCACCACACCTAAACCTAAAGCCTTGCCTATGTCAAGCTACTAGATCAAAGCCTCTCTTAATAGTACGGTCAAAGAAAAACAAAGTCCTAAACTACTCTAAGTGCCCTTCTTCACCATATGGCACTTAGACCTAGTCTAGTCTTGACGATGTCCATCCATCCTTTGAAAACCGAAACGATTTCCACTATTAAGTAGGCATGTACGTCCCTCGAGTACCTATTTACCATGACCTTACCTATGACTTTGCTTCTGCAAAACACACGTTAGTCATAGTAATCAATAATGTCATTAATCACCGAAATCACTAGGGGCCTAGATGCTCTTTCAACGTCCCTCTCTTTTCCTTGATTTTCCTTGAATGCTTTTATATGGAGGAGTTTTTTCTTTTTGCAAAAATGACAAATACATAGACGAAACAGACAATATTTGAGTATGTTGTATGTGCCTAAGCCTCCACCGTGGCTAAAGAAAAAAAAAGCAAAACGTTGGTGCAGTAGGCCTCAATTTTCCTTTATTTTTTTATCCTGTTGCTACTTCATTTATCTACCTTTTAGAGCGATGGATGTGCATGATGTTATTAACTTCCATTAACTATGGTACATTGTTCTAACTTTTTCCTTTGGTTGCAATGAACGAACCATGGTAAATATACGTGTAGGCCAAACTATTAACGAGTTTGGTGCTCCAAGAAAGCATATCTATCCGGTAATGCTCTGTATAGGCCGTCCGTCTGTCCGGATGGACTCGGACCTGACCAGAGTGATAAAGCAAAACGACGTGACGCGCTTGCTCGGCTCCTTATTTGTTCGCCTCCTTGTTCACTTTCTTCTTCACTCGTCTCCTCTTCCTCTCTTCTCCCCCGCACTTGCTGTTGCTCACGATATGCTCACTGCTGGTCACTAGGATGGAGCATGCTCGCATCTGGCTCACCACTGTCTCGCCTCATCATGCTCCCTCGCTTACTAACCTCTATGGCACTGGAGAGGAGGGTGACGGTGGCAGCTTCCCGCGAGCCACACCATCCCTCCCTCTCTCTCCGCCTCCCTCTTCTCTTTCGTGACCTTCATACCACTAGAGATGATGGCTATGGCACAACTTCCAGCGAGATAGGTGAGTCCTTTTATGGATCTGACCCTTCCTCTTCTTTTCTCCTCCTCTAGATCTAAGCTCTCCTTATCCTCCTCCTCTTCCTCCTTCCCCTCCTCCTCCCCCTCCTCTGGATCTGAGCTCTCGTACTTTGGATCTGAGGGATGCAGTGGTGGCTAGGATTTCGACGAGCACTGTTGCAGTAGCGTTGTTTCATTGTTGCAAAAGTTTTTCTGATGTTGCATTCCAAATTCCTCCTCTAGATCTAGATCTGAGGGACACAATGGTTGCTAGGGTTCCAGCGAGCTCTATTGTAGTACGCTTTGTTTCTACTGTTGTAGTTATGTTGTTTTGTTGTTGCAGAAGTATCATTCTTACTTCTCATCTAAATCTAAGATCTCTTCATGTTGCAATGGTTCTCTCAGGATATTGTCGTGAGTTTCAATTATTGTTGCAGCAGTTCTACTTTTGAGATGCACGTAGTATGTGTTTAGTTGCTTCAATCTGTATATTATAATAATTGTTGTATGTTGTTGTAGCAGTTGTTCAGTGTTGTTTCAATAATATATTCATGATGTTTCAGCTGCTTCAGCATAATATTTCAACTGTTTTTTTTGTTGCAATAATATGTGTCAAGGTGTTTCAGCTTTTTCATCCTAATATTGCAGCTGTTGTCTCTTTTTGTTTGTTGCAATATATATGTTCATGGTGTTTCAACTGCTTCAATCTATTGATGTAATAGTTTGCTTAGCGATGTTGCAATAACGTATTCATGGTGTTTAAAGTTGCACCAGTAAGGGGGGTGGGCTGTGGGTGCGAGCTGGCGATGGGGGGAGGTGATAGGGTTCCAGGGAGGTTGGGGCGGGTAGATCCTATGCGTGAGGGATGGGACTAATTCCTTGCGTAGGGAGCGGAGGAAGAGACGATTTCCTTTCTTCTCCATATGGGGGTGGGCGGGGTAAGTTCATACCTCTAGTTTTTTTTTCTCCGTGCGAGGGCGAGTGGGGTCAAGTTCACATCTTACTTTTCTTATTTTTTTTTCTTTTCTGTGTGGGGGGGCAGTGAAGATACATAGTAAAGTCATCGTCCGGATGCTAGCATCCGGCTCGGACGTCCAAGCGCTAGCAGTACCGATATCTATCCCCAACCTTCCAATATTTATATATCAAATATTTATTAATTAAATTAATATCAAAGAACAAATTTTTTATTCATTCTTCATTGCTCACAATCATCTGACGGATTCAATCTCTCTGGTGCTTATATAAATTAGATTAGAAGTAGCATGCCATGCATGTTACAGAATCCGAATTCAAAACAAAATTAGGATTTGGATTATTTCCATAGTAGTAAAGTGTTTAGGCATCGTGCAAAGTCCTATCCTAATAAAACGAATTGGGATTCATGATAACATTTCGTTTAGTAGATAGAGATGCGCACCTAGAAAAGACGGACTCCAGGTTATGCCCTTCTCACTTCTTCTCTTGTCTGTCCAGCATTCCTGCTAGCACTAAAAAAGCTCCGGTCTTAACGACCCTACGAAAGCTGTGCAGCCTTTCCTCGGGTTCGTAGAGTCGGGTTTCCCGTTCACCCACAACGGAGGAGCCGCCCCCACCAATCAAAGCAGGTAGGCGGCCACGGTTCATAACGCACTCTTCGATGTGCGAGAGCATCACACGTCCAGACACGGTACCGAGTTTGATTCATAGACGAATTTGAATGCATCACATGATCACGAAAATCTCACGTCATATAGGTAACCACGCAGCAATCTGAACATCACATTGCGACATATGGGTATGTTCACTAGTTTTCTATGGTAGGTGAAAGGACCTGATTGGCCTAGAGGGGGGTGAATAGGCCTTTTGAAGGAATCTGAAACTTACAAACTTGAACTTGCGAAAGTTAGTAACCAGACCGGAAGTTCCGGTAGTCTGGATCGGAAGTTCCGGTCGGCTTGACCAGAACTTCCGGTGCAGACTTCCTGAGCTTCCGGTTACCTAAAGTTACTGCCAAAGACTGAGAGAATGCAAGGGGAAGTTCAGATTTAGTATCACAACACACTCCTGGAGATTGTTGAAGTTGGTGTTGAACTTCACCGACTTCTTTTTACTCCTAGCTGCGGATCCAAGAGTATCACCCTGTGAAATAAGAGGAGAAAACAAAAGACAACAGCTCACAAGACAAGAGGGTGGTCGAAGCCACCGCCACAGTAAGACAAGAGATTTAATCCGAGGTTCGGCAATCTCCACTAAGGAGTTCCTACGTCCTCGTTGTTGAGGTGACCACTAAGGTCTGACCACGAAGGTCTCCTCTCTCAAGCAACCACACAGGTTAACTTAAGATATCCACTAAGAGTAGAGAGTAGTTACAAACGCTTCGGAGTGCCCTCACAAGTAAGTCAACATGGGCTGTCCCGAAGAACGCCTAGCCGGCTAGGGTTCAAAGAACCCAAGAGTAATAAACACAAAACCAGCCTGCAAGAAGGGGAAACCAAGTGCTCAAGTCGTAGATCTATGCTCCCACTCTCTAATCTCACTTCCCTAGCTCAAACAGTCTGGATTGAGATTCGGAGACACAGGGGGAGAGAGAGAGTAGGTGAGTCACCGCTTAAACAAGATGGAAGCTCAGCTAGAGAGTTGTTCTGGTTCACCCAACGGTTAGAAAGGAGATAAGGATATATATAGAGGAGGGCACCGGAACTTCCGGTAACAGGTACCGAAACTTTCGGTTTACTCAAGACTAACGGAAAGTGCCAGCACAGGCACACCGGAACTTCCGCTCACTGACCGGAAGTGAAAAGCGAAACGCGATACGCTCCACGGAAAACTTACAGCACGGACTTCCGGTCCTGGACCGGAACTTCCGGTCCGTACCGGGACTTCCGGTCAGCCACCGGAAGTGAAAGCTGAAACGCGAGACGGTCCGCAGAAAAACTCCAGCGGGGACTTTCGGTCCTGGACCGGAACTTCCGGTCCATACCGGGACTTCCGGTGAGCCACCGGAAGTGAAAGCTGAAACACGGGACGGTCACCCGGAAGCTGTCGGAACTTCGGGTCTGAATGACCGGAACTTCCGGTTTGCTAACTACGCGAAGAAAAACCCCAGCAACGAGAGCACTTTTATCCCCACTTTGCCAACCAGTTTCATGTCCCTCTTGATAGTGCGGCGTTTCCTAAAAACTCAAACAAGAAATAAAACTAGGTAGCTTCTTGAGTTGAAACGTCGCTTAGAAGAAGAAATTTTGGGGGTGCTGTGATTCACCAAATGTGTTTGTTTAATTCCATCAATAAACTATCACCTGTAGATTACACTTGATAGACATGTTAGTTCCTAATTTGATTGTCATTAATTATCAAAACCCACACCGGGGGCGAATGCACTTACAAACTCCCCCTTTTTGGTAATTGATGACAACCAACTTAGGCTTACAAAAGATTTAAAGAAGTAGAGCTTTTTGAATTCCAAAAATTTAGGTTGAGCTCCCCCTTAATGTATGCATTGGATTTGGAATTTCAAATCTTGATTAATATCAAGATGGCATACAATAAGATCAAGCTCCCCCTAAATTTTGCAATCCGTGGGGTGCCTAAAAGAGTGTGTATGTGACAAGAAATAAACCGTGATGCGTATGACAGGATATATCATAAAGAGTAGAAGAAGAATTTTAATGATTATGCAAGGGCTCAAGAGCTCACAATAACCATTCTAAAACAACATTGCATCAACAAGGATCCAAATAAGCTAACACAAGCAATATATAAACAGAAATAAAAGTGTTTAGCTTACAATCAACCATCACACAAACGTAGTTCTTGACCACCACACACAGTTCACCACATAGAAAAGTTTAAGACGGGCACCAACAACTAACCTATTACAGCAAGGATAAGCCTAACACTCCCCCTTTGGCAGCAAGTGCCAAAAAGGGTAGGCGCGGGAGAAAACATCAGCGAACTACTCGGCATCGTCATCGTCATCATCATCATCGCCATAGTCGACAAGGGAAGCTTTGCCAAAAGGATCAGCAGAGGTAGACTGGCCTACCCGGGAGGTGGAGGTCCTTGTGATGTGATCAGCACCACTGAAGATATCCTGATAAGAGAAACCAGCCTCGGTGTCCTCCATGGTGTAACCAGCAGGAAGATCAGCTCCATAAGAAGGATCAAAGGCACCTGACTGCTGAAAACCCAGCTGCTCAAACTCTTGATAGGGATCCTGAAAGGGGCGAAGAGGAGAAGCAGGAGGAAGACCAGCCTTCTCCTCAAGGCGCCTCATGCGTCTGTCCTGTTTTGCCTGACAGTAGCAAAAATACGACATGAAGCGCTGCAGGGCATGGCGAGTGGCATTGCCCCGACCACGACCACGACCACCGGAGGCACTAGGAGGAGGATCCATCGAAGGAACATGGGGCTCATCATCAGCAGCCGGCTCATGGTCACTACCACCAACATCAGTTGCAGGCTCTTTCCCTTTACTAGCTTTGGCTTGCAACCTTTTCACATTCCAATCCGGATGAGATACATCATGGTGAAAACCAAAACCAGTGACTTGCTCAATGATGTACATGAGATATGGAGCATAAGGGAAAAATTGACTGGAGGTGAGGGAAACTTCCTGAATGTGATGCCACATAAGGTCGGTGACACTGAACCTTTTGCCAATACCAAAACAAACAGGTATGGTGGGAGCATGATTCTGCACAGTAGTAGCATCACCGATCTTGGGATCAATAGTGGCCCTGAGCAAGTTGTTGAGCACATAGAAATAGGGCTTCAAACCATCGGTCTTGCCATTTGCTTTGGTTGGATTAAGATAGAGAGCTGCCTCAACAAAATCATCCTTCGCTGCACCATCAGGATATAGATCATAGAGACTGGGTGCGGTGCGATCATCCCTGTTGAAACCAAGAAGGCGAGAAAACTGTCTGTAATCACAGCGGTAATGAAGACCCTCTGTCATCCAATGCAAGACCTTGTGCTCTTCATCAATATATAATGTAGCCCAGAACTGGCAAATGATCTCGGAATTCCAATCTTGCTTGAAAGTCATAAGAGGCAAGATGCACCAGTCCTCAAGGCGCTGGATGAGGGCATCTATTTCGGGATGATTGTGACTTTGAAGAGAAAGCAAAGTGGGTGCCTTGTGCATAATGATAGGAGTAGTGAGACCTCGGATGCCCCTCTTCATGCAGACAGATGAATAATAATCATTATGAAACTGAGACCAGAACCTATCATCAACACCCTCAAACTTAGACCAAGCAAAAGGGTTGTCTTGCCGCATAGGACGCCTTGGAATGCAGTCACCCGGAGTGCTGGGGCCATGAAGACGAGGACAGCGGTTCTGAGGACGCTGAAGAACTCGGTTCATGGTCAACTGTCCAATACGCACCGGAGAGTTACGAACAACCTCCGGATTGATGGCCCGCCCTTCAACCTCAATCTGACCCGGAGCAACAGAGTCACGGACCACAGTGCGATGGAGAGGAGGAGGACATGTAGAGGTTGAGCGATCTGGACAAGAGCGAGGCCCGTCACTAGCTGATGCCGGTGCGCGAGAGGACGGAGGGTTGGTGGTACGTCGAGCGCGAGCACCACGAGCACGAACCTCCTCTCCATCCCCCAAACTCTGAGGACGGGGACGAGCAGAGCGAGAGGGATTCGAACGATGATCGGACATGCTGTAAAAGACACAAGAGAAGAACAAGACTGAGATAAGGAAAGGCAGCAATGGATAGAAACGAGGAAATGGGAGCGCATGGTGTCCATGACCCACCGGAAGTTCCGGTGCATAAACCGGAAGTTCCGGTCCAGAGCCGTGAACTCCATGTGGACCGATTCCGACGAATCCAACCAGGCAACTTGCAAGACAGGCATTCGTAGACCTCGGAGAGATAAAGAACTACAAGCACGTGCAAGGATTCGACTCAAAATAAAGGACATTGGCAGATCGGGCGCAAAGACCCGGTACCTTGGCCTTAGACGAAGAGGGAGGAGAAACCCACACATGGATCCCTTCTGCAGCCTACGTGCACCTCCAAAACGACCTCCAAGACAAGGGCAAGACTCCCCGCGAGCGGATTTTGAAAGGAGGGGAAGAGATGGGAGATCTAGAGGAGAATGCGGCAACCACCGCCGCCGCCGGGGGGAGAGAAGGAGGACGTGAGTCAAAGGATAAGATTACCAGTCAGCGCCTCAGCGGTATATATACCGCAGTAAAAAGACGACCGGAAGTTCCGGTCAAAAGGACCGGAAGTTCTGATGCCTCCTAGAACAACAAGGAAAAGGTGAACCACACCGAATTTTTAACCCAACGCAAAGATGTCCAGATTTCATAAAGGCATTACATAACTATGAACATCTTTGGGGTTAAATAAAATAGATTTTGAAAGTGAATCACACAACTTTTCACAACATATTTGCCTGTTTCTAAAACAATAAGTGAGTGCAAGACATCAACCTATGTTACGAGAATCAACGATATTGAGTTCACGCCTCAAAGCACAAAATCTTGACTCATCTAGAGGTTTAGTGAAGATATCGGCTAACTGAAATTCGGTTCTTACATGTTGTACAGCAATATCTCCTTTGGATTGGTGGTCACTCAAGAAGTGATGACGGATGTCTATGTGCTTTGTTCTAGACTGGTTTACAGGGTTATCAGCGAGCTTGATTGCCCCCTCATTGTCACATAAGAGGGGAATCTTGCTTTGCTCACAACCAAAGTCTCTCAAAGTTTGCTTCATCCAAAGTAGTTGGGCACAGCAGGCACCGGCCGCCACATACTCGGCTTCAGCGGTGGAAAGGGCAATGGAGTTTTGTTTCTTAGAACTCCAGGACACCAAAGACCTACCAAGGAATTGGTAAGTCCCTGATGTACTCTTTCGCTCTACCCTGCAACCGGCATAGTCCGAATCGGAGTAGCCAAGTACAGTGAAAGTGGAGCCCTTTAAGTACCATAAGCCAAGATTAGGAGTGAACACAAGATATCGAAAGATTCTCTTAACAGCCATAAGATGGCATTCTTTTGGACTAGCTTGAAATCTTGCACACATGCACACACTAAGCATAATATCAGGCCTAGATGCACAAAGGTAAAGCAAAGATCCAATCATGGAGCGATATACCTTTTGATCAATTGCCTTGCCGTCTCCATCAAGGTCAAGATGTCCGGTCGTTGGTATTGGTGTCTTTATGGGTTTGGCCTTGTCCATCTCAAACTTTTTTAGCATGTCGGTGGTGTACTTGGTTTGACTTATGAATGTGCTGTCCTTGAGTTGCTTGATTTGAAATCCAAGGAAGTATGTCAACTCTCCCATCATGGACATCTCGAACCTTTTGGTCATGATCCTACTAAATTCCTCACTAAAGTCCGCATTAGTACTACCAAATATAATGTCATCGACATATATTTGGCATATAAAAATATCATTATTGACTTTGCGAGTAAATAAAGTGGGATCGGCCTTTCCAATCTCAAACCCTTGTTTGAGTAGGAAGTCCTTGAGACAATCATACCAAGCTCTAGGGGCTTGCTTAAGCCCGTAGAGTGCCTTGTCCAGCTTGTAGATGTGATCGGGATAATGTGGATCTTCAAAACCCAGTGGTTGCTCCACATACACGGTTTCGGAGAGGGGGCCATTGAGGAATGCACTTTTCACGTCCATTTGAAACAACTTGAAATCGTGGTGAGCAGCAAAGGCAAGTAATATACGAATAGATTCAAGCCTAGCTACAGGTGCATAGGTTTCCCCAAAATCCAAACCTTCTATTTGAGTGAAACCTTTGGCAACCAACCGAGCCTTGTTTCTAGTGACCACGCCAAACTCATCTTCTTTGTTGCGGAAGACCCATTTGGTACCTATTACGTTTTGCTTGGGTCTTTCCACCAAGGACCAGACTTCATTCCTAGTGAAGTTGTTCAACTCTTGTTGCATAGCCATCACCCAATCCGGATCCGCCAAGGCATCTTCCACCCTATTAGGCAACATAGAGGAGACAAAAGAGTAATGTTCACAAAAACCAACTAAACGAGAGTGTGTTGATACCCCTCGTTGTATGTCTCCCAAATTGCTATCAACGGGATGATCCCGCTGAATAGAGTGATGAACTCTTGGGTGAGGCACTGCTGTTCTTGTTTGAATGGGACTATCATCTTCGTCTTCATGGTCTTGGTTGATTTGAGAGTCTAGATCTTGAATGTTTTGATCTCTATCTTGGTTTGGTTCTTGTGCTTGAGGTGAGTCTTGTCCAGCGTGTTCTCTTGAGTCATGACCTCTTCTTGATGTGGAAGCATCATCATGGGCATTGGTTGACCCATGATGCAAGCTTGGGTCACGAGAAATTTGCAAGTGTGCATCATCTTCTTCTTCTTCAACGGGTTTCACTTCACCGGTAGCAAGCTTTTTGATTACTTGGCGAGATGGCTCTTCTTTACCTAAAATTTCAGCATTGACTTGCTCCTTTTGAGAGCCGTCGCTTTCATCAAAAGTCACGTCTACCGCTATTTCAATTTGATCGGTGGTCTCATTGAAAACACAATAGCCATGATGATTAGTAGCATAACCAAGTAAGAACCCTTCATCAACCTTTGGTGCGAACTTAGAGCTTTTGGATCTTTTATTAAGTATAAAACACTTGCATCCAAAAACTCTAAAGTAATCCACCTTAGGCTTTTTACCGGTTAGAAGCTCGTAGGCAGTTTTCTTCCTCAGCTTGTGAAGATATAGGCGGTTGATTGCATGACATGCCGTGTTAACGGCTCCCGCCCAATAATCCTTTTCGGAGATCTTGTATTCATCCAACATTGCTCTTGCGGCTTCAATGAGTGTTCGGTTCTTTCTTTCCACCACACCGTTTTGTTGTGGAGTATATGCAACCGAGAACTCATGCTTGATGCCTTCTTCATCAAGGTATGCTTCAATGTTGGTGTTTCTAAATTCAGTCCCGTTGTCGCTTCTCACTTTCTTGATCTTCACTTCAAACTCATTTTGAGCCCTTCTTGCAAACTTCTTGAAGATCCCTTGAGTCTCACTCTTATCCTTCAAAAAGAATACCCAAGTGAAGCGAGAAAAATCATCAACAATTACAAAACCATATTTGTTACCTCCAATGCTTATGTAAGCATTGGGTCCAAATAAATCCATGTGAAGAAGCTCAAGTGGTCTTGATGTAGTCACGATGTTCTTTGCGGGATGCTTGGCTCCAACTTGTTTTCCCGCTTGACATGCACTGCAAATTCTATCTTTCTCAAAAGAAACATTCGTTAGCCCAAGGATGTGTTCACCTCTTTGAAGATCGGCCAAGTTCCTCATCCCAACATGGGCTAGACGGCGATGCCACAGCTAGCCCATGCTAGATTTTGCCACTAAACAAGTCTCGGATCCCACTCTACTAGCTGAAAAATCAACTAAGTAGAGCTTGCCCTTTAGTTGACCCGTAAAAGCAATAGAGGAATCCGACCTTCTAGAGACTTCCACACCCTTATCCGTAAAGAGACAATTGTAACCCTTCTCACAAAGTTGTGAGACGAATAACAAATTGTATCCCAACGAATCTACAAGCAAAACATTCAAAATGGAATTATCATTTGAAATTGCAATTTTACCTAAACCAAGGATATCTCCCTTACTATTGTCACCAAACACAATCCTTTCACTTGTGGTTTGATTTGGTTGAAAGGAAGTGAACATGTTCTTCTCTCCGGTCATGTGATTGGTGCATCCACTATCGAGCACCCAACTTGGCCCACCGGAGGAATAAACCTGCAAGATAAGATTAAGCCTTTGTTTTAGGTCCCGAGTTGGAACCTAGGGGGTTAGACACATAAGATTTGGGCACCCAAACACTCCTCAAGATTTGTCTCTTCTTGAGGGCGCCTACATACTTCACAACAATCTTGCCATCCTTATCCCAACAACACATGTAATCACAAATATGATTGCGTGAGATAGGCGCTTGTTGCTTGGGCATCTCCCTTTGCTTCTTCTTGATGTTCTTGTTGCTTGCAAAAGGGATTGTAGGAGTGACAATATTGTTCACTTTGTCAATAAGGTCAACAAGAGGCACACTCTTGTTGAACTTCACACAAGCCACCCCATTTATCATGTTTCTCCCATTGGCCTTACCATTGTACCGATTATATCCGAGGCCATCCTTGATTATGGGGTGCCTTGATGCCTTGAACACATTTACCGGCTGCTTGTCCTTGCACTTGCAGCCAATCTTGACAATGGTGTTCAGTCTTTGAATTTCTTTGTCCTTCTTGGCTAACTCATCACGGTTAGTGAGACATGCATTTATGTCAACATTTATGCATCTTTCACAGCTTTTACTTGTAGAAGCTTTTGATTCCTTGGAAGCGGTAGAGGTGCTAGACCAAAGCTTTTCATAGTTTAGTTCAAGCTCATGATATTTTGTTGTCAAGCTTGTGAGGCTTTCTTGAGCCAAACTATGATCATTCTTTAGGCTAGCCAAAGATCCATTGAGTGAGGAATGTTCCTTAGTCAATCGCTCATTTGAGTCCTTGACTAGAGACAATTCTACACCCAATTTCTCAACCCTCTCTTTTTCCTTGGAGAGACATATTTCGAGCCCTTGGTTCTTCTCCCTTTCCTCTAGGAGCAATTCACCTTGCGACTCGATGCATGACTCAAGCTTGTCATTAGCGTATATTAGCTTTAGAATTTTAGTTGCAGCAGCTTTACCATAATTTTTAATGAGATTATTGGCATAGTTTTCATCATCTTCATTATCACTATCATAGTCACTAGTGGTTTGAGGAGACGAGTCAGTTTGTACCTTGTCTCCTTTTGCCATAAGGCATGTAGGAGTGTTATCATCGTCATCGGAGAGATTGGCGAAGAGCCTAGGCGATGAGTGGGTGTTGGAGATGAGTGCTGCGGATGAGGCAACGTTGGTGAAGATTTTAATTGGGGAGGATCTTTCTTGTACGACGATGGCAGCTATACTCTTCTTCTCATTGTCATCATAATCACTGTCACTGTCCGATTGCCATTCTTGCCCGAGGTGAGCTTCCCCCTTTTTCTTGTCCTTGTACTTCTTGTCATTTTGTTTGGTGTATCTTGACTTCTTTCCTTTATTGGGACAATCTGCTGCAAGATGGCCGGTGTCACCACACTCATAGCAAAACCTCTTTCTATATGGCTTGTTTCCTCCATATCTCCTCATCTTATCTTTCTTCATTCTTAGACAGTTCTTGTAGTTTTCCACTAGCATAGCTTGTTCTTCATCCAGATCATCATCATCTTTGTGCTTATGCTCACAACATCCTTTGTTGCAATGACTTGACTCACTTCCATGTGAAGCTGTAAGTGCTATGTTCTTTCTTTGATTTAGGGCTTCTTTAGCTTCATCATCCAAGACTTCATGGTGCATCAACTTTGCTAGCATCTCTTAAGGAGTCATAGTATGATAGTTGTCTTTCTCCATGATGACGGATGCAAGCATGTTGTTCCTTTGTCTATACACTCTACAAATCTTTCTTGCTGCAGAGTTGTCATCCCATGTTGTTGCTCCAAGTGCTCTAATTTGATTGATCAATGACATAAACCTATCAAACATGGCTTTTGTTGTTTCTCCCTCAAGTATGCAAAAGTTCTCAATCTTGCTTTGTAAGAGCTCAATGTTTCCTACTCTTACACTCTTATCTCCCTCAAAAGACACTTTCAAGGTGTCCCAAATCTGCTTAGCATTCACCATACCATTTACTTTGTTGTTGTCTTCCGGAGTAAGACATTGCAGAATCAAGGTAGCAGCTGTTGCATTAAGATGAAAGTCTCTCTCATCTTTGGGAGTCCATTCACTTGAATTTTGTGGTGGATTTACTCCAATGTCCACTACTTCCCAGCATCTTGCAACAATGAGATGTAATTTCATTCTATGAGCCCAATCGGTGTACCTTATACCATCAAATGGAGGTGGCTTTCTAGGGTTGATCATGGGCAATGTTGAATTCTTGCTTGAGCTGCTATAATCAAACCCAATCTTGTGGTACGACTTTGACACCTTGCTAGCATCTTCATCTCCACCTTCACTGTCCGACTCGTGATTCTTTTTACCTAGGAGTTCCTTCATCTTGTCTAGTTCTTCTTGCATTTTCTTCATTTGCTCTTTCTGCTGCAGCTGCAAGGATGTTGTGATCAGTGCTGTGATTTGCTCAACTATTTGTTGTTGAGTTGTTGGATCCATCTTGGCCAATGTTACTCCTCACGTGGTTAAGCGTATGAACGAGGAACCTTGCTCTGATACCCATTGAAAGGACCTGATTGGCCTAAAGGGGGGGTCAGTAGGCTTTTTGAAGGAATCTGAAACTTACAAACTTGAACTTGCGAAAGTTAGTAACCAGACCGGAAGTTCCGGTAGTGTGGATCGGAAGTTCCGGTCGGCTTGACCAGAACTTCCGGTGCAGACTTCCTGAGCTTCCGGTTACCTAAAGTTACTGCAAAAGACTGAGAGAATGCAAGGGGAAGTTCAGATTTAGTATCACCACACACTCCTAGAGATTGTTGAAGTTGGTGTTGAACTTCACCGACTTCTTTTTACTCCTAGCTGCGGATCCAAGAGTATCACCCTGTGAAATAAGAGGAGAAAACAAAAGACAACAGCTCACAAGACAAGAGGGTGGTCGAAGCCACCGCCACAGTAAGACAAGAGATTTAATCCGAGGTTCGGCAATCTCCACTAAGGAGTTCCTACGTCCTCGTTGTTAAGGTGACCACTAAGGTCTAACCACGAAGGTCTCCTCTCTCAAGCAACCACACAGGTTAACTTAAGATATCCACTAAGAGTAGAGAGTAGTTACAAACGCTTCGGAGTGCCCTCACAAGTAAGTCAACACAGGCTGTCCCGAAGAACGCCTAGCCGGCTAGGGTTCAAAGAACCCAAGAGTAATAAACACAAAACCAGCCTGCAAGAAGGGGAAACCAAGTGCTCAAGTCGTAGATCTATGCTCCCACTCTCTAATCTCACTTCCCTAGCTCAAACAGTCTGGATTGAGATTCGGAGACACAGGGGGAGAGAGAGCAGGTGAGTCACCGCTTAAACAAGATGGAAGGCTCAGCTAGAGAGTTGTTCTGGTTCACCCAACGGTTAGAAAGGAGATAAGGATATATATAGAGGAGGGCACCGGAACTTCCGGTAACAGGTACCGGAACTTCCGGTTTACTCAAGACTAACAGAAAGTGCTAGCACAGGCACACCGGAACTTCCGCTCACTGACCGGAAGTGAAAAGCGAAACGCGATACGCTCCGTGGAAAACTTACAGCGCGGACTTCCGGTCCTGGACCGGAACTTCCGGTCCGTACCGGGACTTCCGGTCAGCCACCGGAAGTGAAAGCTGAAACGCGAGACGGTCCGCAGAAAAACTCCAGCGGGGACTTCCGGTCCGTACCGGGACTTCCGGTGAGCCACCGGAAGTGAAAGCTGAAACGCGGGATGGTCACCCGGAAGTTGTCGGAACTTACGGTCTGAATGACCGGAACTTCCGGTTTGCTAACTACGCGAAGAAAAACCCCAACAACGAGAGCACTTTTATCCCCACTTTGCCAACCAGTTTCATGTCCCTCTTGATAGTGCGGCGTTTCCTAAAAACTCAAACAAGAAATAAAACTAGGTAGCTTCTTGAGTTGAAACGTCGCTTAGAAGAAGAAATTTTGGGGGTGCTGTGATTCACCAAATGTGTTTGTTTGATTCCATCAATAATCTATCACCTGTAGATTACACTTGATAGACATGTTAGTTCCTAATTTGATTGTCATTAATTATCAAAACCCACACCGGGGGCGAATGCACTTACAAGGAAAGCAACCCATTATATAATCTATTTCTAATAATAAATTATGAAAATTTCAGTGTGCCTAAACTTTTTGTCTGCCCCTGTCCGAGTGTCCGCCTCCGTCCGAGTCCGTCCGAAACTAGTGGAAGAGAAAAAACAAAATAGAAATTGTTCTAGGGTTCTCAATGTAAAATCTCCTGTATATATCAAAGCACATTAAAAATAAGAAAAGTACAAGGGCCTAGAAGCAAATTGTTTGTCCTATTAGTTTATTTTTCTTTTATTCTTTAAATTGGTTGAAAATTAATAAATGCGTAGTAATTTATAGAAAAATCTAAAAATTATAAAACAAATTTTGTTTAGCTCCACATACGTAGATCCATGCAGTAAATAAAAAATATCACAAATTTTAGTATATTTTTTTGCTGAAGATGCTTGCCTTACTTTTTAGTGTAAAATTGATCGGTTGAAAATTGATAAATGCGTAGTAATTCATAGAAAAAATCTAAAAATTACAAAGCAAATTTTGTTCAGCTCCACATATGTAGATCAATGTAGTAAAGAAAAAATATCATAAAATTTAGTAGATTTTTTTTGCTAGAGATGTTTGTTTATGCTTTTTTGTGTAAAATTGAAATTATAGTTATCTTGCTCCAATTATTATGAAAATTTTATGGTAGCATATTTAATGTGACGTTTGATTTGTGGTAAAAGTTTTAGCACAATTCATGCATATCTCACTAATTTACTAATTTACCAAAATTTATGCTTCAGGATGCTTCCATTACCTTTGTACGATGTGTTGTTATGCCATATGAATACTTCATAAGCTCATGTGTTCATAATCTACATACATTTAACTGATATATCATATTTCATAGGAACCTTAATCTAAATAAAAAATAAAGCTAGCAACAAACATCTCATGTTTTAATATAATACTAAGGTATATTAAGAGATAATATTAGAGTAAGATAAGGTTTGACTAACTTCTATTATTATTATTAGATAAATATGTCTTTGAGCTACATATTATTGTAAATATTAACTATCTAATGCCATAGATGTCATGGTTATCAATAAAATAAATTATAGAGTTTAAATTTTATAAAAAAGATAAATATAAATAGATATATAACATTATGTCATCATTTTCTATAGTCATTTGATGTTTTTCTCCCATTGCAATACACGGGCATATTTGCTAGCACATACATACATACATACACAAATCAATTTAGAAAATCGGATTTAGTTTTTTTTTTTTTTTTGAGCAGGAGAAAATCGGATTTAGTTGAAACCTGCATTGGCATGTAACGTTGGTGTTGTTTCAGCCCACAGGCCAGTTCGTGTTATGGACCCGGGATCCCTGCCGCGGCCAGTGGAGGCCCACCAAAGCCCACTCGGATGCCTGCAACCGGGCCTGAAACGGGACGGAACGGACTCGGTGTCGATGTCCTCCTCGTCTGACCCGCTCCGGAGTCCCGTCCCGATCCAGCTCGCTTCCTCTGATCCGAGGCCGCCATTAATACCAACCGCCACCACCTCGCCTCGCCAACCAAGAACGCAATCCAATCCCGCGACGACAAGATCAAACCCTCTCATTGATCGGTCAATTCGTCATCGGCTTGGACATGTCCGGAGGAGACATGGCGGCGCAGGCGGGCGGAGACGCGCAGCAGCAGCAGCAGCAGGCCGTCGGCGGGAACCGGATTCAGGTGTCCAGCTCCAAGAAGCCGCTATTCTTCTACGTCAATCTCGCTAAGGTATTGGTCCGTCGATCCATCGATCAGCTCTGACTTCTTGCGCCTATCTGTCTGCAATGGCGGTGCTAGCTTTTCTTGGCTGGTGAGACAACCGGCTGCTGGTGCTTAATTCTCGTTGTCTTGCGTATTGTGCAGAAGTACATGCAGCAGCACGGCGACGTCGAGCTTTCCGCGCTCGGGCTGGGTGCGTCCCCTTCTTGTTCTTATCCTCTCTCTTTCATCTTTTTATTTAATTTCACAAAGCAGATCTTACACAATTTTGTCTCTGGTCGCAATGTCTGTTCAAACTCCTGTTATTGTTGTTGTAAGTTTTAGCTGAGGACGACAAAATTGTTGGCCAATCCGCCAATGTATGTACTATCATATTAGTGTAGACATGTTGATCAACATACTCATGCCATCTTCATCCCCTGTTCCATGTTCATAAGCATTGGAAAAAGTTTCGTGTATCCTTTCTAAATAATGAGAGCCTGGAGTTTACGCTATCTTTTTTTTTCAGTAGTTGACCTAGAATTCTGTTTCTGAATAAATTTAGCACCTAACAGAGCCTTGTCTAATTTGCTTGCAGCCATATCAACGGTTGTAACCATTGCAGAGATACTGAAGAACAATGGTCTTGCTGTCGAGAAGAGTAAGAACTTGCCTTTCATCATCATCGAACATGCATGTAGTTTACATTGTGATAATCTCAATATGGCACTGTTAATCTGCAGCCCCTGTTGGGGTATGCTCTGAACTCATCTTATTTACCCCTTTAACATTGCAGAGATTAGAACATCCACGGTTGAAATCATTGACGAAACGAAAGCCCGACCAATCCAAAAGGCTAAGGTTAGAAATCAGATTTACACACATTTATCTTCATGTGTGCCACTCTTTTTTGTGTCGGGAAATATTGACCCCGAGACATACCTGCAGATTGAGATAGTGCTGGGAAAGACTGATAAGTTTGAGGAATTGATGGCGGCCAATGTTGGAGATGCAAACGCAGGAGATGGCGAGGAACAAACCTAGAAAGTTTAGGGACTTGTTATGGCTATTCCTTTTCTACCTTTTCCTCTCCTCTGTCAGCTCTGGTTAAATTGGGTGATGCTGATGCATACAGATGGAATATGTTTAGGTGTTTTCTGTTCACTTGTTGAGTGCGGCGTTCTTAGAACATACATTTGATTTATCCCATTTGTTAACTGAGTAGTGTCTAATGTGCAATGTTTTTTTTCTCTATTTTGGTGGCGTTAATGATTAATGTAATGTTCACTGTTGTGACATCATAGACCAACAGATGTACGACTGTTTTATACAGTGCTGACATAAGACATAGAAACAGCAGTCAAGGGAAACTTTATGCACTCATACAGGTGCATACAGAACACAGATCAGTTGCAGCTTCACCACTTGTGAATTATGATTGCCTATGTCATCTGAATGTTTTCATACATCCCAGTAATGAGTTTCGAAAGGCATGTTTTCAACATAAGTGGTACCGAAAAGTAAATCTGGGAAAAAGAAGTGAATTTATCAGATCAAACTAAATGCAAAAGCAGGTTAAGAACTTCTGCTGACTGCAGCAGTAACCTGAGTCTTGAGCTTCAAACAGCTCCAGCACCACTCGATTCAAAGAAATGAAAGCTGCCTGCTGTCAGGATGTCGCAAAACTGAGCTCTAATGAGGTAATGCATCCGCCGCACACAATTCACTCATTCTCTTCTTCTTCGATCAGAATCTTCTTGCAAGCCTCATAGCACATAAACGAAATCCCAGCAGCAGGCATCAACTTCATGCAGCTTGGCCCCAACCCTCTATACAGGCCCCCAACCCCTTCATCCTCAAGAATGCTCAGGAGGGCATGAAGCATGTTCTTGTAAACCTTCTTGCCACCGACAGCTCCAACTTGCATGTGCTTCCGTGCGACCTCAAGAGGGAATGTCGCTGTGCTTGAGATAGCTCCTGCAGTAGACCCGATGAGCAGTGTTGGAATGTTGCCAATCTCATTTGTCTTGAACACCTTCTTGTACACCTTCTTCAGGGTGTCATAAGCGAAGTAGTTGGTTGCAGCATATGGCACCACTCCAATCAGACTTGGGGTTAAGCCTCGGTAGAGTTCAGTAGGCCCTTCATCACGGACGATTTTGACAAATGCGTCAAGGAAGTTGTCATACACACCTCTCTGCAGAATTAGAGAGCAACCATTACAGCCTCTCATGTTTCGCACTTTAGTATGAAGGTCCACTCGTTCCATTAGATTTAGGGAAGGTATATGCCTTGTGGTTAGCACTAACCTGTATAGTTAACCGTGTCTTAATCAATTCCAGAGGGTATGTACACAGTGTTGAGCTAACACCTGCAAATGCTCCAGCCACTAGTGAAGGAGGGACTGGGATCTTCCGCTCCTCCCCAGATTTGGGGGTCAAGAATTTATTAGCTGTATCAAAGGCAAAAAGCTGCAAAAAAGAAGTCAAAACAATCAATCAGGCCTTGTTTAGTTGCAAAAAATTTTGCAAAACGGACACTGTAGCATTTTCGTTTGTATTTGACAAATATTGTCCAATCATGGATTAACTAGGCTCAAAAGATCCGTCTCACAAATTACAGGTAAACTGTGCAATTAGGTATTGTTTTAATCTATATTTAATGCTCCATGCATGTGCCGCAAGATTCGATGTGACGGAAAATCTGAAAAATTCTACACAATTTATAGGGAACTAAACAAGGCCTCAGATATTTGGTGCTGTTTAAATATACATGTCCATGCCATAAGCATCATTAATATATCGCCATTTACGTGACTAAATTATTACTAGAATCACAATGCATCTAATGATATCTATGCATGGAGCCATTAAGCCTATCCAAGATGTGCAGGTACTAAATGTAACTAGAAAAAATGCGGCATAAGCCCGTCCAATACTGCTGAGAGAGTCTTGGAATTGTGTACTGCTGATTTGCAGTTCAATACTAAGCCAGCAATCCATCCAATCTTACAATCTTCTAATATCCAATAAGGGATAAAGGTACAGATCATTGCCAACTCAAGATTGAAGGTCCAAACCTTAATTTCTTCCAACAAGTAATTCTGAGTTTTAAATTTCCCGAAAGACTAATAGGGTTACAAGAAGCTAGCTCTTCTATCTTGAGCAAAGAAACAGTAATTATTTAAGTGTTCAAATTCCTTGAATTTGTGCATTCAACAGCTCTATGAAGCCAGTAATTTACCAGATCACGCAGACACTCAGCAATATCCTATAGTGATTGATCTCTATGGTGCAAGATTAGCCCAATAACCTATATGACCTAGCTGCGGAGAAACAAGGAAAAAAATATCTGCATTAACTCTGGTTACAAGTACTTAACTGTAAGAGTTCCACTAAGATAAGCCAATAACAAAAAGATAGACTTTTCTTGATAGGTCGAGGTTATGAGAAAACTGTAAGTGTTGTGAGCTGCCTTTTTTTTTTTGAAACGGCTGGCAGGAGTTCTGCCTGGCATATATTAATAGAGAAGAAGAGTAAGTTTAAACACAAAATAGAAGTTTCAAAAATGAGGAAAAAACAAAAAGTCCAAGAGCTCCGCTAGAGGACTCTCTCGAGGTAAAATCTCCTTGAGCCTCTTGGCTCCTGCAAGGCACCAGGTCCTCACTTCCTCGATTTTCACAACTAGGCTTTCCGAAGCGGAATGGCATCGTTGAAAAATCCTAGCATTGCGTTCCTTCCAGAGCTCCCAAGCCACCAGGATTGTCAATGCCCAGATGGCTTTAATAGGCATGCCCAGCCTTTCCAACTGCATGCCACCAAATGGACACAGATTCAAAGGAAGCCCAGCCTGAAGAGTCAGGGAACTGATCCTCGGTCCAAGTGCTTACTGCAGACCAAACTCGTTGGCTGTATTGAAATGTGCAAGCAAATGAACAGCTGATTCATCCGTGCTATGACAAAGAGGACAACAACGTTGGTTTGGCCATCCTCTTCTAGCCAAGCAATCCGCTCACTGATCCGTGTTGTAAGCTGGCTTAGCAACTACTCCCCAGTGCTTAGAAGCATTTCAGATGAAATTTGAATTATTGCAATAGCAGCATGGCGCTTTGTTGGACTTTTTTGTGCTTTTGCTTGTAAGATGGCACCCCAGCATGGATGATGTAACAAACTTATTACTACTTTCTTAAAACAGAGGACACTCTTTTTTATTATAAAAAAAAGAGATAGAACTCTCAGTGTGAGCTTCTCCTGTGGATGGGGCTTAAGATCCAAACATTGGCAAAAGCAAGCAAGTTCGTTGTGCTTTGGATGACCAACTTGAGCATATTGTTCTATAGATATGTGCCCCAAGGATAGAAAACTCAAAGCATTTCGTAGCACTGCCGATGAGGAAATATTGCAACAAATTAACACTAGATATAACCACCAACGAAAGGTTCAGTTTATTTGCAAGGTGGTAGTATATATTCTCAAAAACAAATATGTAGCCAAGGGTTTGATTTCCAAATTATGGTGATGAATAATTGTGCCTACTGTAAATACATTGCAAAGAAAGCACAGTAAAAAATAACAGATGAGGAATTTTGTGACCATGGATCAGCCGTTTACCTCGATTGCCTTGCTTGGGGCTACCCGGATGACATTAACAAAGTTACCACGGAACAAGCCAGTCCATCCCTCATGCTTCATGATAGACTGGAACACCTCCGTTGTCGAATTCCCATTACTCCCAACCATCAGATGCGTCCTGATCGTCTCCAAAGGTGCAACAGCAGTTCTTGACACAGTGCCTGCGATTG